>NC_134570.1:162476638-162777575 GCF_050947875.1 Dermacentor variabilis
CCCAGACATGGTCTCGAAAAGACGCAGTGAACAAATCAATCAAAACTGAATCAATCAGAACTAGTATGACTGATGGATAGAATCGCGCGTGAACCGATCGCCACACGTACACACGCTCGTGCCCACCACTTTTCGGATCCCTCAAATTTGCTGTGCGGGCGTAAGAATTCCCTGGACGTCGCGCACTCATAGTGACTGTCAGTTAGGACTGCTTCGGCAGGCCCAGAGCACATGCCCGAGGTGCCATCGCGGTCATTCGCACGCAAAGGCTCCAGTCGCTAGCGCCGGTCGTCTTCGTGTTTCCACGTGTCCGACACAGCTCTCGGCCCGGTTCCTTCGCTTCGATAGAGAGACAATAGACACACAAAGAAAAAAAAAGTACTCCCGGTATAGTTTATTCGGTGCAAAACATGATTGCTGCAGAATGACAAGGAAGAAATGACGTTGATAGATAGACGAAGGTGATTTGACAACTACACTCTTAGCCCGGTCCTGGATAACAGCCTGGCTAGAAACGGCACCCTTCGACGTACTACTTAATATAACGGCTATGGGCAGCCCGACAAAGGGAGATATACGTGACACTCTTCACGCGGCCTCCAAACCAACTAGTACTGCCTATATGCACTCGCTGATACGCGGCCCATGTCCGTATACGGCCCCGCACACCGATCTTTGTGCGCGATACGCGACCAAATGCGCCGAAACCGAAATGGCCGAAGCGCCATACATAAACGAACTCACCACGCATGCGCGAAAGGAGAAGTTTCGGATTGACATCGGAGGAGCCGTGTGGACGCGCCTTGTCGAAGCTCCCGTTCTGCGGACTGTTTGTGCATACCGGTTGGAAAGTTTAGTAACTGTGTTGGCGGCGCCCTTCGCGCGCGCAGCAGGCCGATATGTTTTCACCAGTGGACATGAAAGGTGCGTTGCCAGGCCAATGCAATGGCACGCAATGCGAGTGCGACGGGTTTTGCCGTTCCGCGAACAATGAGCCTGCTGCACCATTCCAGGCCGGTTCGCGCTCATACTGTGGACACAGCGCAGTAAAACATGCACGAATTGTTGAGTGGCACTTCTTTTTTTTCTATTTCTATGTCGGGAGGTTTACTGACGCGCGTACAGGTGCTGTGCCACGCAGTATCGCTAAAAAAAAAGGGGGGGGGGCGGCAAGTATAGGTAGCTCACTGTACACGACAGAGGGCAAAAGGAAATCCGTGTTCAACAACTATATTAAATGCCATGTACGTAAATTTTACAACGCTACTCATCCGAAGCGCGCACAGGTGCGTCTTGGAAGAAACGTTTTGCAGGGTACATAATTTAGCACGTAATTTACACTAATTACGCTCTAACCACGAGACGCATATTAATTTGACTATAGTATATTGCGCGGAAAAAACTACAGCGAATTAAATTGCGTGTCAGCTTCGTGTGTATACATATAGTCCTTCCTATGCATTAGGTTTTTCGCGTAATGCATTACCAGTTGGCAGCCTGTCTTATGATGTGTACTGTGCATACATCACACTTGGTTTATTAGTTTACTCGCTTGTTTTGCGACTTAATTATGAAATGCCGGCGTATATACAATTTCAACAGTTGACATAATCCTGTATCTTTTGTAGGGACAACCCAGGACGTGTATTTCTCAGCACCCACTCAACAGCCAGAAGTGGCTCAAACACAGGCCACCAGCAAGTGGACATCAGTTGCAATTTCCCATTACCCAGTCGGCTGCTGGCTTGTACTGAGGGTTTCTTTGTTTTTGTTTTTAATGAGGTGGTGATATCGTTCTAACGTGAATTTTGACCAAAAAGGAGCGATTGTGTCTCACAGAGGTATATATGGTTGCCATTCTCTGCAAGGGACATGTGCTCGTGTTCGTGAAGCATTAGGCTGTATTGTCACACAATGAGTCAGGTACCAACACTGTAGTTTGCCAGTGCCAGCTAGTAGTTGCGAGAAACACGATATATTATGAAGCTGTAAGGTTAGTTTATTAACTGGAAGGAAGGTCTTGCAGCAGGAAAAAGGTTGTTATTCCAGGTAAACGTGTTTTTCTGACAAGCTATATAACCAAACTGTGGATCTGTGAAATTCGTAAAGTATGAATGGATTTTAATTCACCCTTTAGTAATGCTTCTAAAAGAGACTAAAAATTGCATGTGACTACCTCTCCAATCAGCATATCATGCACATACAGTAATAAGTGGTAGTTCCATGCAGTGCCGCACTCTATATTCTTTCCTTTCAGCAGCATTCGAACTGGTGGCTGTGTTTTCTGAAGGAGAAGTGCACTTGACAGTGTATATGTATGTGTGAATTCGGTTCTCTTTGCATGTGTTGGCTTACTGACACAAACAGTGCAAAAATCAGTTGTACCATGAGGCTGACGACGACTTCTGCTGCTAGAAATGCTGCACTTCATCTTTTATAGTACTTCATAAAATTTAAAGCAAAGCTAGAGCATGAAAACTAACTGCTGTTATAGCTGTATTCCTCAAAGGAAGTTTGTCCTTTAGAGGCTGTGTTATTCAGAGCTCTCCACTGATGTTTCAGTAGTATTATACCTTAGTGAGTGAGAGAGTGAGGGCAATTAATCATGTTAGTGTTTAAATGGTCTTTTAATTATGTGCGTTTCTTCCAACAAAGTTGTCTAGATTACCTTATTGTGCAGTGTACAGCTTATGAATGCGTCAGCAACTACTGAGTTGCTAACATGCATGGGCATTTCTCACTATGCAGGTGGCACTCTGCTGTACCACTGCAGTGCTGCGGAAATTGCCAGCACCAGCCACTTCGCAACAGCTGTTTCACAGCATGTCGGTATGCGCTAATTTACAGTTATGTAAGGATGGGCTAGTATTATGGACCAGTGCTACTCTGTATTGTGACAGATCCACATAATAAGTTATGTAGTGGGTACAGCGAAAACCTTTCAATATTTTAATATAGTACATAGAAAGGCTCTCCTTTTCGTCACTGGAGCCGGGGAGAAGGGCATGCAGGCACTCCTGAATTTCAAAACATAACACACACACACACACACACACACACACACACACACACACACACACACACACACACATATATATATATATATATATATATATATATATATATATATATATATATATATATATATATATATATTATACACACACATACGAATAAACTAAAGGCAGGGACGTTCCCTCTTTCATCTTAAATTGGCTTGTACAGCATAAAATACAACTCCGGCCCCAGAGAAGCACACATGTTAACAGATTGGATATGTACGTTATTTCAACAGATTTCATACTTCAGGTGTGCTATTTTACACAAGAGGAAGGGAAATGGGAAAAAGTCAGAAAAATTAGTGCAGTGGAAAAGAAAGCAATCATGCCAAAAAGCATAAGAAGCATCGTGCAGCCAGGATCACCAGCAGGACCCCTAAAAAGCACTGATAACATTACATACAGGACAATCTTACGTATTGTTTGTTTCAATCAACCCAGATCACATGCAGCCATTACTGCAATCAAGTTGTTTCCTTATGTCATATGAGGGAGTGATGTTGGCCCAAATAACTGTTTAGAGCTGAAGCATTATGTTTCAAGCTACTCTCTTTGCTTGCGTTTTTATCATATTGCTATCAGCCGCTTGTGTTAGGGAGAAAAAGAAAGAGTACGAGCTGTTTCCCGATTCGCCATTTCACGCAACATGTCTTTGTGACTATATGTACATGCAGATGATACATAGATGAAAAATATTCAGTACAGCAGAATCTCGTTGCAAGATACACTTGGTTGCAATAGACATTTGAAAATGGTTTGATTGCTTTTTCTATGTTTACCAGGTTAACAACACTGTATACAAGAGACACCTTTGTTACTAAGGGTGACTTTTTAAGTATTTTTCACTATTTCGAAGGGACAAAACCCAGACACATTCACTTCGTGCACCTTCTGTGTTTCGAAAGATTAAAGATCACGCAATCCTCACACAAGGCAATTGCGCATGTCTCCTTAAGCTTGAAGTAGAAAAGGAGGGCAGCGAGGACAGTACAGGGCAGAAGGTGTCGGCAATTGAAGCTGACGAGCGTCTAAGAACACCTCAAAGGTACTGCGAGCAACAAGGAAGCTTGCAAAGTGAAGTGTGTAACTTCCAGATGTTGGGAAGGAAGCTAACACAATCTGCAGTGACCAAAAAGCTGTGAACGCCTTCTTTATAGGGCCCCTAAACCACCGAGCTCGAAATTTAGTAGCGGTGTTGCAGTTGTACACGATAAGGCAGCGAACACGTAGCCACGATGATTTTTCGAAACGGTGAAGTAATAGTGGAGTTACGTGTGTTTGATAATCGAAAAGTCGTCCCCGCTCAGTTCAATCTTTCATCTGGCACGCGCCATCTGGATAGTATCGTGTTTTCTTCGTCGAGTACACCTTCAAATGTTACGTGACAGGCTATCACCAATGAGCTCTGTTGCTGCCGTGCCGGCCCATCGTCCTGCGAGGGGTGCCCTTAATGACCTCGCCAATACAATGGAACCGTATGGTGACTCGCTGTGTTGAAGAGCCTCATAGAGAGACCCTTCTGTCGGCATTTCTGTTCTTTGCCCCCACTGGTTGCCCACAATGGCATCGCGAGCAACGCGACGAGGAAGAGGGAGTGCGTGTAATTTCTTGCAGACCTTGCCGGCAGTCGTACACCCTCGTTCAACCAATCGACAGCACCAGAAACGGGTAACATCATCAGAGACAGCCTGGTGATATCAGGACAAACTGAGGGGTGCAGGATTAGTCCGGAGAGGTACACGGGGTCGTTTTCTTCATTTTGTGGCACTCCCGCATTGCTACGCACTGTGGCGTTTGGCATAGTCGATTGTGACTGCATTCTGATTTCGGTACGCGTGTTTACTTGAAATGTTCACAAAATGTCGAGAAGTGGTTTAGGCGCCCTTTAAGGCACCCTGAGCAATTATTCCTTCAGATATATCTAAACATACTTTAGTGATGATGCATAATAAAGTGATCTAGTCTGGCTCCTCAGTGTTTTAAAATTTTTGGTTTCGAGAGACATGTTTCCCGTGCCTCTTGAGTGTCTCTTCTAATGAGGCTTTACTGTGGACACACAATTGTGTAACTCCTCTTGCAAGTATTATTCATAAAGCCTTGTCACTGATGAGCAAAGCTTGTGGTTAAGTTTTGATGTCCGTACTTTTTAGAGCTAAGTTTATTAATTCATGCTGTTCTTATTGGTTCTTCGATGCAGGAGACAATGCCTGCTAAAGTAAGCCCTGATGACGAGAGCCCTCAAGGGGCAAACGACATCTCTCTTGCAGAAGTGAGCCCGATACCACCTGAAGTTACCATGACAGATGACACAGCAGCAATAGATACAGAAACTGCCATGTCTCCTGCAGCTGCAACAGTGTACGAGGCAAGCAGCAGCGCGTCGGCATCAGCAGCAGTGTCAGAAGGAAACGCCCCAGGCCTCGTAGGGCAGCATGTGTGCTATCACTGACTTTTTTGTAGTGCATACAACTCATTTGTCAACATACAAAAGCTTTTCACCGCGAATGTGAGCCAGTGTTCTTGTGCAGCAAGTGCAAGACTAAGTTAGGTGTTATAACACAGTACAAGCGTCATTTTAAAATATGCTAACATATTACAGTTGTTGCCTCCAAAGCCAGCTCACACAGCGACAACAATGTGGAACACATGGTGGGACACACCTCTCCCCCATTAGAATATGGTAGAGACTGTAAGTGTTGTTGCTAGATTAACTGGTCTTTGTAGGCAACTAGAAAGACAACACAGGTGTCATAAGATTGTTGTTGATGTTGTTGATGATGTTGTTGTTGAAGAGGTAAAAAAGAAGTTTGATGCAGCTGAAGTGCCAACTGATACTGAGCAAACCAAGAGCAACCATCTGAGAAAGCAACACTCGAAATTTGGGTATCTATGTGCTGCCATCTCTGGTAAGGATGGCATAGGACAGAAGTGTGATGAAAATCACACAGACACTGCTGTTGCATCACTGGCCACAGTAAGCAGTGACTTGTAGGGCAAGTGAGTCAACTGAAACAAATATTATGACATAGTGTCATACTCCCATGTGACAACTTTCCATGTTATTTTGCATGATGCAGCTCAACCTCCAGAAACGAGACCGCAACTTGTCTGTAAAAAAACTTTCAAAAGAATTATTCATAACACTATTAACACAGCAGTAGCTTTTTTGTGTGGGTTCGAGGTTCCCGGATGTTCATTATTGCAAAAAGTGGAAAAATAGAACACGTCTCGTACTTACACCTTTTTAACAAGTACGAGGGGGACAGAACTTTTCTAGTCATGCATCTTCATCCTACCATCAAGTTTTTAAATGCTATTTATAATTATTATTACCAGTTATATCTGAGTGCATTGTATGTATGTAGCAGGTGTAAAATCAGGTCAGTTGGATCAGATGCCTTATCTGGAAGAGAGCCCTATATTCAAGAAATTTGAATTAAAATAGGTACGTTAGATGCAGTCTTTCAGCACTTTATTGCGTGTGCTTTAAGTATTGCTCAATACTTTTGTGGATGGCAGTTTCAACCAGCACAGCACTGCGCTTTGCCACAGTCACATGTGTCTTCAAAGCGGTGTTTATCATTTGGGTTGATGTGTTTTTGTATGCATAGAGGAAGTTTAAAATTTATTTTTTTTTCGCATTCTTGTGCTTGCACTAAGCTTGTATAAGGCAGTTACAAAATGTGCGTCACTATAACGAACTGTTCTGTTGTGCTTACACTTGCAAATAATAGTGTTCAGATGGCCGCACTTCTATGTAGGTGCACCGCTAGCTTTGTGTATTTTGTCATGTTTGTATAAAGCTTACATATGCTAGTTATAAAATGTATGTCACTAAGCATTGTAATATTCTTTAAAGAACTGCTTAGTTGGTTTTACACTTGTGAATTAGTACTGAGGCGGCGGTATCTCCATGTAGGCCCACTGCTAGCTTTCTGTGTGCTCACGTGTTTTTATTAAGCTTTTACCAGGGAGTTACAGCATGTACGTCACTAAGCGCTGTGATATTTTTTAAAGAACTGCTTTGTTGGTTTTACACCTGTGAGTAATAGTACGCGGGTGGCACTAGTCATGTGTAGGTACGCAGGGACCATTTGTATACATTATGCTCATGTAAAGCAGTTACAAAGTGTATGTCACTAATCACTGTGAGATTTGATGAATAATTGCTGTGATGGTTTTACACATGTGAATAATAATGTTCAGGACACAGTACTTGGGATGTCTAGTTGAATTTATACAGTGCCAAGACATGGGCTGTATAGGTACGAAAAGAAATGTTTGTCATTATATTGTTGTGATTATTACTGTTTGGATTTTATTAAACTGTAATAAAATTATATCTTGTATCTATTGAGGTATGGCAATTTGTCATGCAACCAAACTGAGGACCTAAACATGTGCATACAAATAAACAGCTAATTTAAGAGTATACTGCTCATATTCTGTTAAACCAGTTTAACAAATCTCGTACTACAATGCTGGAAAAATGACAGAGCTGACTGGGATGTGCAGAAAGAGTTCTGCACTAGCTGAAGGACTGCCCAACGCTGGAGTCGGTAATGTTGCGTTTATTGGAGTAGAACAGAAAGTGCACTTCTATTAAAAATGCGACAGTCAGTGCAGAAACGTAAGGCAGGCGAGCAAATGTGGCACATTTTTTTCAGGGCCCTCCATGCCTACTACTGCATTTCCAGTTTTCCTGTACTCTGCGTATAAGTCCCTGTTCAGCCAGTTTTTACTCCATGACAGTTGTTCTACAGGGTTCGTAGCAATATTGAAGCAATAAATTCAAGGGTTTTCAAGGACTTTCGAGGCCCCGACATAGTAATTTCAAGGACCTCATGCGATGTGTTTAGTAGCTTGGAGAGGCAATAACTTGTTCAACAACGACATCGTTAATGCAAACAAAAGAAAAGAAAACAAATCAAATCGTATTTCGCTGATTTCAAACATTTGAAAGAATGTTCATTTGCCTTTCACCGCTCTTCACTAAACGCGCACAGTGTCTTAATGCACACGCGAGGAGGCGTTCCAAGAAAGCGCTCGAAGTTTCTCTGCAATAGCATAATTAACTGCTTGGACCTGCAACATTTGCACTTTTTTAACACTTTGATTTGACAGTGTATGTGATGTCATTTTTGCCTCAGCTTTTCACCATCAAATAAGCAATACTCATTTCTTGTTCCTTTTTATTGTGTCTGTAGCTCTCGATTTTCTCCTCACGACTTCTCTTCGAATGCCTGAACTATTGAGCTTCCTGCTTCTGTTTCAAGTACACTTGTTACCGGTTCCATGTGCCTAAAACTGGTATCCGTGGCTCCTTTGTAATTTCAACTTTAAGGATGCCTCTTTCCTTTTATCACCTCCACAGACAATTCTCTGCGACATGCGAGAGAGCCATAGAAGGAAAAAAGCGCTTTCCAATGTCTGCTAAGTCTAGCCAAGTGTACAAACTTAAGGACTTTCCAGTACTTCTACAAATTCAAGGGTTTTCAATGCCTTGAAAATGGCATTTTAGAAATAAAAGGTTTTCAAGTATCGCTACGAACCCTGGATTCTAGCACCAAAATAATTTCAGAAGCTTATTTTGGCAAGGAATTCAGAAATTGATGCTTTTTAACTAACGCTGCACTATCTCTGTACATTGATGCCACGACATCGCAAACATTTTGGAGTAAAAAAAAAACGCTGAAAGCCTTTAATACCACTCTTTTTTATATGGAGCTTCCTATTGCTTAGTGAAGTTTACAAACGTGCCTGGTTTTAATGGGCGTTTCTTCGACGTTTTCTGTGGGAAGCAGATGACTAAACCCCGTATTCAGAAATGCATCTTAATTTGAAACTCATGCTTGACTTGATATAAATGCGCCTGGAGCGAACTCCCCCCAAGACGCTCATTGCGCTTCTTTTGGTGCGTTCACAACCTGCGTCATTTAGATCAAGCATGGGCTTCAAGTTAAGATGCATTTCTGAATACGGGGGTAAGCGTGCACAATTCGACCGCGGGGCGACGCACTGTTCCACTGACACTGAGAGGAAACAGGGAAAACAAAGTTGACCCCCCATGCTGCGAAACTTTCGTGCACCTGTGGTGTGCATGTATCGTGGAAGAAGAAACAGCGCAAACACAAGGACGACGAAAAAGCACCAACCACACCAGCGCTACGTGGTGTGGTCCATATTTTTCCGTCGTCCTTGTGTGGCGCTGTTTCTCCTAAATTGCTCAACCGACTAACCGGCAAGTCCATCCTGCGCGTATATATTGAACACGCACATGAGCGTAGATGGTCTTCGACGCTTTTAGAACGAGCACTGCCACAGGATACGAGCTGTGCACGCCTAACAAGTGTAGACATTAGTAATTTAAACATGCGTGCCGATGCATGTGACGCGGCTATCAGCAGACGCAGTCTCCAAATGCTGCAATGCGTTCGCTCCAAAACGATAACGATCCACTGCTAATGCGCGACAACCGCTTACAACGGAGTGAACCAAACTCTAAACTAATGCACTTGAAAAGAACACCTACATGGCAGTGTGAGGCACGTCGAAGTGCCTGGTATTGGCGTCGCAGTTGACCATATAAGAATGGAATTGGCGGAAAAAATAAACAGAAATGCTCACCAGTAAACGCGCGAATTAAATTCACATAGGTGAATGGTTGGCGCGATACTTTCTATTCGCGTATTTTCGGAGAACATATAATGCATGGACTGGAGAAGCACTCGATCATGAGCTGAACGCCACATTTCTTATTTTCCTGCGGTGACCACAAGCCGTGAAGAATAGTTCTCACTTTGTCGTCTACGTTGTCTTCCTTCGTCAGTCGTAGCAAAGAATGGAACTTATGCAAACGCAAACATATTCCAATACTCAATAGCACAGTGCTGCAGAGAAACGCCAGCCACCGCCGCCGATTCCTCAAACACGTTTCGTAGATATATAACCCCTAAAAGAACCCCAAGTGGGCGCGGTGGCGATGTGGTGTAATGATTACGAAGTGTGCTTTTAATTCTATAAGTGTACGCGGGTTCGAATCCACGGGATGTGTGTAGAGTACTATGAACTTTTCGTAACTACGTGATTGCTTTGTTGACTGTACAGTGAATGTGCCTCGTGATTGCCAAATTAGCGAAGGTAATAGCGGATATCACTTTTTTTCTTTCGCGCTGGCGTGCGGGAGGTATACGCACAGGCCGCCGTGACAGCAGTCACGCCTCATGGTCCACAAATAGCCAGGAAAAATTTGACTTAAAATCCTGCATACCTTTGGTCACGCCTGTTCTTAAGGTCGCTTAGAATTGGGCCGCCTGAAACATGAGCCGCCTGAAACATGGGCCGCTGTCTCCGGGGGGCCGCCTGTGGAGCCGCCTAGCCAGGACTTCGCTAAGAGTGTACGGCATGTCCCCAGTAAAATGAAGTTATTGAAGCGATGACGATGGTAAAAGGCTGCGTGACAATGACTGTGTGACGGCAATGGCTAATAACGACGACATTACGAAACTGGGATGTCAAAGTTAGAATTACCATGGTGAAGCGATCACGACTTTATAACAACGGCGCACTGGCGACGATGACATCAGAAAAATGTGGACACAATAAGATGACGACGGGCCTATGCTGATGACGGCGCGACAACAAACTGTATGAAACCTGCATGACGACGAGGACGCCACGATGATGACGTGACGACGATCTGATAACGGACACGGGATAGCGACTGCCTCACGAGGGATGCCTGAGTGACTGTATGAAGATGACTACGTGGCAATGGCGGCGTAATCGCGATTGATTCACGACAGTATGATTACAATAGAATGACAAAGAAAGATCGACTTCAGTGGAACGATGGAGGCATTATGACGAGGACAGAGTGATGACAATGGGAGGACTTTACTGAAGCGTTTACGATGGCAAAGCGACCGCGTGACGACGACGGTAGGACAATGGCATGACGACGACTACGTGATGACGATGACGTGACGACATTATGACGCCTGCATGATGGGAGTTAGATGACTAAACTGCAATGACGACAATGCAACGACCTTTAGGGCATCACGGCGGCACTGTGACAGCGAATATTCGCCGACTGTATGACGACGATGGCGTGAAAACGACGACATGACAGGGGCCGGCTGACAAAGCAGGACTGACCGCAATGTAACGCCCTCGACGGCATCACAACCGCGAGCACATACTTAGACATAGAAGTTGTGACGACGGCGGCATCACGAGAGTCAGATCACGAATGTGGAATGACGACGATAGACCAATCACGACGGAGATAGATAGATATATAGATAGGCTGAAAACGACTGAAGTAGGCAACGAAAGCTAATCGCAATAATAAATATAATAAGGTGCGCCAAACGTTGTGCTTTTCCATTGGTTTTACTCCCTTTCCACCTTATTTACCGTCAACACCATCAGTAAATGGCATGAAGGTATCAAATTATCCTCAGCTTTGAAATTCGGTCTTCACTCGGGCATGAAATCCACTTCAATGTTAAACGTGATAACTCGGCGTAGAAGGTGTGACGACGACGGTATGGGAAGGGTAAGGCCACGAAGCTTGAATTAAGACGACTGACCCACCACGATGGCATTAACCCCCAGCATTTATCTAGTGGTTCAAGCAAGTAGGCAACATAGGGCACTGCGTCGACGAAAGAGGCTAGATAGATAGATAGATAGATAGATAGATAGATAGATAGATAGATAGATAGATAGATAGATAGATAGATAGATAGATAGATAGATAGATAGATAGATAGATAGATAGATAGATAGATAGATAGATAGATAGATAGATAGATAGATAGATAGATAGATAGATAGATAGATAGATAGATAGATAGATAGATGGGCTAACACGACCAAAGTAGGCAAAGAAAGCCAATCCCATTAATAATTATAACGTGACGTAAATGGTGCGCTTTTCACGTGGTTTCACTCAATTTCCACCTTGCTGACCATCAGCGCGGTCAGTAACAGGCATGAATGTAAGAAATAATCCTCAGCTTTGAAATTTATTCATCACTCGGGCGCGAATTCTACATCAATGTGCAGCGTGCTAACAATCGAACGTTTAATACATTGGACAAGTTGGCACGACAACGGAACGCTACGCTTTCTGTGCAGTTTGTTTTCATACGTCTTGAGAACCGCTAACGAGCGCTGCGAGAACCGCAGTCGAGCTGCCAGACAATTCGCCTGAAACAAGGTTTTATTCACTGAACTCTGTGTGTGGCAGTTGCTGGAGAAATGACACGAATTATTTGGCTCGGGAAGCAGTTCAAACCTGTCGAATATTAGGTTGTTTCAAGCCTCCCGTAAGTGTGCACCAGGTGCCCTTCAGACAACTGCAGAATATTCAATGGTGCAGCGCAGACGGGCATAGAAAACACACGCTAGGCATCCGCGAATTACAAAGAAAATCTTGATGAAATAAAAAAAATTCCTCTTAAGCACAGCCAAGATATACATTGGACATTGTCTTCGAAAACACGTTCATGAATACGGCTTCGCAAACAAAAATTAAACAAAGTGTAAACAGCCCGCAAACACGGCAGATGTCGTCAACGTTTTACGACGTCTGAGACACCCAGATGGGCACATTGTTGCTAACTAAAGGTAAAATTTTCAAATACAAAAGAAGTCAGAGAGCGGAAGAACGGGCAATAAGAAGAAAGCAAAAACAAAAAAGCGCTAAAAACGTACAAAAGAGGCGTCTTGTATTGCGCGCCCGCCATGAAACGTCCAAACAAAACGCGTCAGTATTTTAGAGTGCGTGGTACGCCAGAACAAGGCACGTAGACGAAGTGCCAGTCGCACTGCTGACGCCCTCACGCAAAGAGCGCCATCGCTTTGAAGAAGACGGCAAGCACATTTCAAGGAATTGCAAGGTCCAGGTGTCAGCTATATTGTCTGGCGTGGTAAACATCGCGCGTGATTTGGGTCCTTTCCAGCCCCCACTTATCGGGTGAAGAATGTGCACTTCTTCTTGGGATTCATTTTTGATCCGTACGGGCATTGAAAAGCCCGCGCAAATGCCTCCGAATTGCTCACAGCCTTGTTGCAGTCCACCGTGTGCGGACCCACGGCTCCGGGAAGGCTGCACGTCATGTAGCACAAAGTCATGAAAAACACCTGATCGCCCGAGAGATTCCGGGAAATACCCTGCGGACTGTCGTCGTCGCTTTCGCTGATGGAACGCCTGTACGCTGCGTAGGCCACTTCGAGCGCGGGAATCTCGGGAAAGACGCTGGTCCTGGAGCCGGGTCGGATCGGATAGGTGGGGGAGTCGACGACGGGAGCCTCCTCTGCAGTCGCCAGGCAGCCGTCCCGGTCTTCGAAGGCTTGAGAAGCGGCGCTGTAATGAAGAGTACTGTGATCTTTCATAGTTATAACAAAAAGGAGGTGCGGCGTTAATAGCGCACTAAGTAAGACAGGACATTTTAGATTGCCATTGTGATTATTAAGTAAGCGCGTTCGCATCCGTTTAGCGGAAAAAATTCTGGTAGAAAACATCCACTTTTGAATATTGTGGACGCAGCGATGCGCTTTCATATAACTTCTACAATGTGAAGTTCGTATAGTGTTTGGGTGGCTTCACTCTGTAAACATTTTCCAGCTATTTCAAAATGCAGTCGGGCGTACATGAGAGCATATCGCGATATCAAAATTCTTCAGTCATATATAAGTTCAGAAACTAGCTAGTTCGATTATCAATATACGGGAACATCCGTCTATTATTACAGGCAAAAGGAGCTCCTGACTGATTCTAGAAATTTCTTCGCACAATTACCTACAAAGACTAGCTTAGTTCAAACAACCGTGTCATGGCCAACGATAGCGCATCACCATGAGCTGTGACTTGGCGAAGTAGCAAAAATAATGGGTTGATTATGTCTATGAAATTAGGAAAGTAGTCCATCTGTGTTGTTCTGGAATAACCTGCCATGTAGAAGTGAAAATCATCACATTCGCAAAACTAGGCTGAAGAAGCTTACTGGGACAAAAAGGAGTCGCCGAAAGTGCCGTTTGGATGCCACCGCAGTCCCTGTTTGTCCATGGATGCGACGAGGTTCACCGCCATGGAGAATCCGAGTCCTCCGTAGAACATAGCTTTGGTCCCGTCAGAGTAGAACAGGGGCGGAGTAATGGCACCCACAGCTACCTTCACTGCGCCACTTGCGGCATCGTACAAGAGGTACGGCAGTTCGTAGTTGACCGCGTAGCTCAAGACGTCGATATTGGCACTCGCATGGTACGTATCAGCGGCAGACCGACTCGATTGGATCCAATATTCTGCAAACGATAATTCGGCGCTCGGAAAAGCCGCGTACATGCGGTCGAGTGACTCGTTCTCCAGGAAATGCTCTGGGGGCCACAGCTGCAGGCGTGTCGAAGCCAGCTTCACGGATGCAAGTTGTCGGTTCTCGGCATCCAGCCAGTCTGTGGCGTTGACCAAAGCGCTGGCGGTTGCAACCAGGTGGTCGAAGTTCGCAGAGATGACGGCGCGTTCCTGTCTTGAGAAACGCGACACAGAGGTGAGAGCAACTACCAGGAGTTGGTAGGCGGTCTCGACAAAACGTTCGCAGAAGTATGGCCGGTAACGTATGACGCCTTGGTCGTACCGGTACTTCAGCAGCTGCAAATCCACTGCCGGTGCCAGGAGCTGCGCGCAAGACCACGCAATCAGGGACAGCAGCTGTGTGTCCGTGTACGAGGCCATCACGGCCGCCATGGTCTGGAAGAAGTTTTTGTCCGTTATGAGAAGCTGTTCGCTGGATTCCATGTCAGGCTGAAGCTCTAATTGCTTTATTGCCCTTAGCCACTGCTTCGAGTCCAGAGGTGGAGTGTAGGATCTAATCTTGGCGATTGGCACCAGTAGTTGTTGGACTCCAATTGGACGCATGGCGAATAGGAGCCTTCTAAAGACGTCCTCTTGCAGCACCATGGCTCTCTCTATGAGTGTCTGGTTTATCGTCGCGTCCTTGTCAGAGCTTCCCTTGAGGATGTAGAAGAACGCAGCCCAGTACTTGGCGTATCCGCCGGTATTTTTTATCGTGAGATGGTGCTGGTACATCAGCGGTACGAGTGGGCCTGGATCTAAAGTCAAACGCCAATTCGGTGCGGGTCCCAAGCGCAGTAGTCTTACTTGAAAGAAGAGTGATACCTGCCACTTCAACGCGAGCGTTATCAGTACATCGAGGGCGCTGGTGTCACTTGTCTCTGGCTCATCCGGCCACGACAGTCTACATTCCTTTAGGAACTTCCAGAAGATATCCACGTTCGACCCGTACTGTTTACTGTCGCCCATGGATGTGGTGTACATGACTAGCGGCTTGTGGCCAACCCGAATTAGCTTCGCGCCCTCTCTAAGAATTTTTTCGAACAGTGGGAACCAAGATTTCCGTACGTCATCCATGGCTGAGTTAGAGTGCTCAAGGTACCCCTTTGGTGGGGACCAAGCGGAACAGACGTAAGCCCCGAAGTTTTGGCAGGGATTGAGGCTGCTGTTTAGTTTATAGGAAAGGCGCCAGGCGTGATCGAGGCAATCATTGGACATGCAGTACGGCTTTGTCGGAGCAGTTTCTTCCTCTCGTCTCAACAGAATGACGACGCCGGCTGTCATGGTTGTCACTATGAAAATTAAGATGGCCATGAGGAGGATTTGCCGCTTGGTGATAGGTATCCCTGCTACTCTGACCGCTATCCGTGAACTGCGCTGCCCCTGTAAAATGAAGCACAAAAGAAATATCTCACTCAATCCTAATACCAAAATCACGTGCTGAGAAAAAGTGAGGGCGCGTGTATGTTACCAGAAAGAAGGCACATGCGCTTTTCAAATTATTTCAAATTTCCGACACCTGCCGTTTGGGCATGAACCAAATCCTAGAAACATTGATAATGACGCAGGCCAGTGGTTGTTCTCACTTTTCACTATGTAGATTTGCGTGCTTTTGCTGAGGAAGCAAAGCATGTGTTATATTGTGAAATACGCTGGCGAGGTTACCCAGGAAAACCGGGCTTATGCGTTGACACTACTTGCAATTTTTAGCTCGCTGTTCGGCTCCCCTGTGACAGAATTGTGTGCCGCTATGGTGAAGAGGCTTGTCGTGCAAGGATCTATAGGCCAGAATTTCAGTGCTTGCATGCGGCAGCGGTATCTTGCCAGCGATTTCTGGAACGAGCCAGCGAACGTAGCCATAGCGCTCAACCTCTGCTTGTCGTATGCTTACAACCAGTGTTTGCGTGACTCAGCTGTCGCGTCAACAAACCAGGAGTAGCTGTGCTACTCGGCGTGACATAATGGAGACTGTGGTCAAGATTGAGGTGCAGTAGCACCAACGCTGTGGTTTCAGCCGTTATGGTTTGGCACGACGTGCTTGATTATGCACTCCCAACTTCGAGCACTTCCAGGTAGTGCGGCGCACGCGCTGTGGTGCTTTTCACACAAGCATCCTCGATCGGGGGTATTTGTGAGGCACCGGATTGAGAAAAAGAACGACATTTCGTTACTGCGAGCCCCGCTGCCCTCCAACTGGAAAGAGAAGTCGGTATACTAGCCCTCGCAATTATAACACCGGCCGCTGAAGTTACACAGTATGGAGCGAAGTACTAATAAAATGAGGTTGTCTCGCGAATTCCATACTCGAAAACATTTTCTGTGCTCCTTCCGTACATACGTGCCTCAAAGAAAAAACGTCGACGGATACCGTGCACTGTGTTAATCGATATAAGCAAAGCTTTGTATGCGGTTTTGTTTATTTTTTATTTATTTGTTTATGTATTTCATTACCCTCAGGACCCGAGGGCATTACGGGGCATTGCTCTGATTGACGATAATTAGCGGATATGTTGCCGGCCAGTGCGTAAGTTCTTCAGCTTTTAGACCAATACCAGAATGGTGAGTTAATGTTGCACGTTACCGTGTGTGGTCCGCTGCTGTTTGTCTGCGTATTCCACAGAATACACAGGGAGGCGTGTGTGCTTGATACGTTGTTGCGCGTCATTGTATATAATGCATGAGAGGACTGGTCATTAGCATTGCTTCACATGGCACATCGCATCGTGGCAGAAGTGTTAAACGGTATTGTATAGCTGCACGTAATTCAATAATTATAATTGCATGTATGCATTGTATGCATAGATTCGGTGTCTGTACCACGTTGTGCTGCGTAGCGAAGACGCTCCTTAAACGCGCGACCATTCTTTCGGGCCTGGGTATCCTCGAAGCTGAGTGCATGCTTTGCAGCCATTTTGCTGGCGCATGTTTACCTGCTCCTTCTGCATTCCTGGCGAGCATGCTGTCGAGACGCTTAATACACCAGCTCCGAGGGCTGTTTTCAGGTTGTGGTCGATTGTAATGTTTACACTATCAGAGCACAGCACGCGACCTCCACTGGTCAGCACCTGCATTTCTGTCGGATAGGAAAGCAAGCGTAGCATCTGCCATACGCACAAACTGTTCAACGCTGTCACAGCGGTGCCAGTCGGGATTCGCGGAGGCGCGCCATCTGGTAGTGTTGCGAGAAACCCAGCGGCACTCACGGCACGACCATCACAGCAACGCCCGGAAAATCGTGAGAAGAGGGAAAGAAATCTTCGCTTTACAAAGAAAAAAAATGAACGTGACGGCGAGGCAAGGCATCGGGTGCTGTAGGGTTCTGAAGAAATACCGACATACATCGCTGATCCTTAACGTCTGCGTCACCTCCGCCGCGGGCCGGCCCAGCATTGCCCTATCGTCGGGGTTTTTTTTTCTACATGCGGACACGGTAGTGGGAAAAGTAGCCCTTAACAGCTTCGCTGTAAAAGTTAATTCACGTCCCCAAAGGTTGCAGGAAACGTCCTCCGTTGGGCTTCTTTATCGCGATTTTGCTTCCCACATCTTATAAGTTGTCGGTAAGCTTAACCCCCTAATCTGGCTGGTGGCGGTAAGTACCGTTACAAAGGCTGTCACCACCCTAAACCAGTGCTTTCATGTAGGCTCCCTAGGCATGCGCGGAGGCTAGTGCCATCTGGTAGAGTTGCAAGAAACCCAGCGGTACGCGCGACAAAACGATCACAGCAGCAGCTCCCGGAAAGTTGTGAGAAGAGGCGAAAAAAGCTTCGCTTTGAAAAATACAGCTCAGGAGCTCAGCGACTCCCATGATATGTCGCACATTGCAACGACTATATCCTACACCTTCTCGATTACCAGAGCTCGCACACTGACAGCTGAACCTGTGCACTACGGCGTGGGCTCACAAAAGAAACAGCTCGCTCACGTGTTCCGAGTCCCAGATCGAAGACTTGCTTCCTCGTCGCGTGGCCCGCTGCTCTGCAATGCGATCTCTGCTCAACGCCTTGAGACCTCTAATGAAGGACAAAAACGAAGGTTCGTGCTGGGACCCCGAGTCTTGCGTCGACGACTTTCTTGAGTGTCCGCTTCTCGAGGCCGCGTCGATGGGCACCGCCAGAGTGACGGTAGAGCCGGAGCGTGTCCTCGCCTTAACCGTACCAGGCGGTAGCTTTGCACTGCGGACTTCGGCCGTCAGGGTTGTCTCGGCTGCTTCTTTGTTCGATGTGGAAGATGTCGCAGCGGCTGTGATCGACCGAGCGCCGGCAACAGACTCTAGTGCCTGTGTCGGCTGCGAGGTGTGGCGTTCTGTTGGAGGAGGCTGGCCTTCGGCTTCGGCGACTGCTCGAGCTTTTGTTGGACGCCCATCGGTGGTTCCTGGTCCTACCGAAAAAGGTACTTCCATCGTAGAAGCGATGCCCCGTTTGCGCGTGCCATGTTCGGTGCTACCGTCCTGTTGTTCTTGAGGTGCTGTGATGTTGGGTGTAGAGGGCTGGACGGCGTCATAAAACGACAGTCTTCGCTTACTTTTAGGAGGTCCGTTTTTGGGAATTTGAGCGACCAATCCGGTGGCGCTGGCCACGCCTCTAGGTATAGCTGAATCCAACGGGGCGTCCGCGGGAGCTCTTTGATTGGGATAGCTCGGACAGTGGCGGGTGCCTTCAAGCTTGCCAGAGGAAATGGAGCTCCGAGAAGATTCGCGTCCGTTGGAGCTCGCGGAGTTTCTTTGAGCACGAGGTCGCCTCTTGCTCTTATCGGCTCGATCCTGAGAGCTCGGAAGCATCTCCTGTTTGCTTGCTGTGGTCGCAAATCGCAGAGCCCAAGATGTGCAATCCGAAATGCCGTTACCCTGCTTCTTCTTCTTCTGGTATTGTTCGAAACAAGCTCGTGACATTCGCAAAGAACCAATGGGGCCGGTTCTCGCAGGCGCCGCTAGCGCCGCCTGGACTGTAATGGTAACTCCACTGATAACAAACAAAAATGTTCACTTACTAAATTTAAATGATGTTTTCAATATTATTCACTTATTATCTAAATTTAGACAAAGCAGGCGACGTCTTAATATTTTAGTTGTTCGAAACTTGAAATGTTTGTTTCGGTGGTGGCGCCACGCCAATGCTTGGACGCGAAACACACCACATGTTACGGGCTTGCTCGTTGCTTGAATGATGCATGGCCTGAACAGAATTATTGTGATGAATATGTTCCGCTGTTGTGGCACATACCCGTATGTCCCTCGAATGGCGTGACGGAACGGCGCGTAAACTGAATAATTATTGAAAATTGTCAAAAGAAATGTGCAACCGAAAAGAAGCAGGAACGAGGAATATATTGCACAATTAACCCGTTAAAAAGCCAGTGCTCCCAATGTCGTAGTCACGAACAATGTCCAGAAATTCTGCACATTTCTCTTGGCAACTTCGCGCAATGAGCATGTGTAACTGAATGGGGAAAATTATAAGACAATTTATATTTCAAAATAACGGCCGACGATCAAAATCTTTAACCTACTATTTCGAGAGGATAGTTACTTCTAGCATCACTACGTTCAAGCAGTGTTTTAGTCAGGGATGGGTGGTGAAGTCACAGGATCGGAGGAAATATTTTCGCACCCTCCCGGCAGAGGGCACATTGATTTGAAGAAGCGCTAAATTTATATCGTACAGCGATTCATTACAGATGCCGTTGGAACAGCAATGGTAGGGGGAGTGTATAGTTAGTCTGCACGCGCCGGTGTTTGAGAGGCAGCTAGGACAGATATATCTATCTATATATATTATGCGTGCGCTCGTCTGAAGCGTGCATGTGTATGGTTGTGTATATGAGTGTGTATGTTTTGTGTGTATGTGCGCGTGCGCGAGTGCCTCGGTATTTCGTATTTCCATGTGCGCGAACCACGGTATGCGTGTGTGTATGCGTGAATGCGCGTGTGCGCGTACACGCGCATTATTGCATATGCCCGTGCTCTTGCATGATTGAGGTGCATGCGTGGACGCGTGTCAATGTGTAAGAGTACGAACGTGTGTGTTCGGGCTTCAGCATGCATGCGTGCGATCAAACCGGTGCTTGTTTGTGTGCGCATGGATTTCTGTGCGTACGTACTGCGTGTGTGTGTGCGTGCAAGGGATAAGGATAGAGAACGAGCGCGTTCGTATGTTTCGGCCAAGGAAACTTTCGGCTATGTAGAGACTCCGTTCAAGTAGCACCACGGCGCCACCTTTGTCCGCTGCCTTAATGACAATTGTTGTATCCTCACTCAGAGTTCGCAGCGCCTGCTATTTCTTACTTGAGTGGTTTCTGTGGCCAGCACGGTGCCTCTGGCATTATTTTATAATTTCTTTTTGAACCATGCAAATGTATATGGCCAAGTATTTGTCGCGTACCTCACCAAGTGTCCATGATTTATCGGAGAGCCCAGACACCACAGGGGCGTCTGCGCAAGCAGGCGCTTGGTGTGCTGCGACATCACGCACCAGAACACATGAGGGTTGGACCCTCCCGCGTGTAGCCGTGCGCGGCTTAGCCGTGTCTGAGGAAAGGGGGATCCTGGTGGTTGAGCCGATGCTGGGCGTTTGGACCTTAAAGGGCCCCGGCAGAGGCAACAAACCTCTTTGGCCTCTGCTTTACATAGATGGCACCTCCAGTCTTCGTGTCTGTGTCCCACTTTCTGGCCTTTCGTGTCTTCTCTTTTCCATTTACTTCTTTTCTCCTTGGCGGCAAGGCTTAAACTTGTTGGCAATGCTGCCTAGGGTACACCATATTTGGTTAAAGCGACAGCGTACCTCTGGCGTTATGCAGACTTGCATAACGTTGGGTTCTCCCCGTTGGGTTCCGTGGTGGGCGGTCGGCGCTGCTGCCAAATATATATGATGATGATGATGATGATGATGATGATGATGATGTCCTTGATGAGTTTGGCGCTTACCCACTCGCGGGGATTGGCCAAGAGTCGGGCAGACTTTGCTTAAGTGTGCAGAAAATGGAGGTAACAAACTAAAATTTTGTTACATGAATTTAGCCGAGAGAAAATCGAAACGGTTCAGTAGACTGTCATGCTACGTAGAGGAAAAAAAATTATCTATAATATATCAATGCGGCAATAGAGGAGGAATAAATAGAATAATATGGTCATCAATGAAATCGGTTTGATTCAGTAATAAATTTTTCTAAGGCGAAGCACACATTCCTGTGTGAGTGCCCAAGCACAGACGCTCCGAAAGACAGTAGTACCGGAGTGTTCAATGGCAGGCCAAGCTGTCGCACTGTAATTTCTAATGTCATTTTCCTCACGGAGGAGAAACGCCGGCATACCAGCAAGTAGTGCTCAATCGTCTCTAATGCATTGCAAAAATGGCACAATGGGGATATTGCCAGACCAGATCGGTGCATGTAAAAATTTAGATATGGGACTCGACAACGTAGTCTCGTTAATGTAACTTCCGTTTGTCTTGTTTTGCAAAACTTCCTGCTCCAAGGGAATTGTAAGTGGCGTAGTTCCAAGGATGATTTAAGGTTCGATTGTGATGTTAAAAAGATGTATCTTCTAAACCTGGCGGACGTGATAAAACCCATCGTTGGAAGAAGGGGAAGCACTGGGCCGCTGATAGAAGCCTTGGCCAAGCTGTCTGCCACCTCATTCATAAATATGCCTTTGTGCCCAGGTACCCATATTAATCGTAAACTTCTCAAATGACTAGGAGCCAGTGAGTAAAAAGTTTTCAATATGTGTGACTCGCCGGGAGCAGTAAGTGAGGTGCACAGCGACAAAGAATCTGTGATTATTACCGCCGTTGTCCTGGAAGATTGTAGCTTTCGTAAAGCTAGGACAACAGCTAGGAATTCCGCTAGGTATATTGGAGTGAAGTCGGGAAGCCGAATAGAAAAATACCAGTCCAATGATGATGAGAAAATTCCAACTCCTGCCTTTTCTTCACTCTGCGAAGCATCCGTTGCTATAATGACGTTAGTGTGGAGTTGATTCAAGTGATCCTGGAGTAAGCCGTTAAGAATATGCGAGGGAAGCTGCTTTGCATTATTTGGGTATAGGTCATCATAAGTAATAACTAGTGAATTTGAGATGCTGTTTTCCGTGATTATGTCATTTATATTTTCGTCTAACGGATTCAATAACGATTGCGATACAATGACTTGTGGCGTGTGAAGCCGTGGCCATCTGACTCCAAAAAATTGGACTCGTTGTTTGATGAAGATGGACTGGGATCTTCTAAGTGGGGATTCATAGAGCCTTATAAATGTTTGGACGGTAAGTATTTTAAATCTCATTTCAAGGTAAGGTAATCGTCCTTCCTTGTAGAGCACAGCGTTGGCTACAAACTTTGGTAGCCCCAGACATAAGCGAAGCGCTTCCCGTTCCAAGAAAACTAGTGGGCGTAGCTTGTAAGCCGCGGCGCTGGAGAATAAAACACAACCGAACTCTATTATAGGTCGAATATACATGCGGTAAATCATTATGAGTGTGTCGCTGCGCATGCCCCATCGATAATTACTTATCCTTCGTAATATCCCCATTGCACGAGAAGCTTTCGAAGATATATGGTCAATATGCTGACGCCAATCAAGATTACTATCATAAATAATTCCAAGGTACCTGACCTTTTCCATTTGTGGGATAGTGGAATGACGGTATGAATGGGAAATAGTAACTGGGTCTTGTAGGGGAAAGACAAGAACGGCACTCTTATTTACATTAAGAGACAAGCGAATACTATCCAGCCATGCTTCTAGCTCGCATAAGTATTCCTGTAAGCATTCGTACAGAGACTGAATATCCCTTGCTGATGCAAAAAACGCTATATCATCCGCGTAAACGTACGTGCTTACATTTTGATGATGAGGAATGGAGCTGAGTAGGATGTTAAATAGCAGCGGGGACAAAACTGCCCCTTGAGGAACCCCGCGTGTTTGTCTGAATTTTCCCGATGAAATTCCGCTTTGAGCACAGTAAAACTCCCTGCCCTGCAAGAACTCGGCAGTCCACGTCACGAAGTAGTCTGGCAATCCAATATCCTGCACCCTCTTTATTAATAAAGGGTATTCCACACTATCGTATGCTTTAGAAATGTCTAATGTGACTAGGGCAGCATATTGTTTTTGGTAACGAGCCAACTGAATTCGGCTTTCTAGGTCGATATGTGCGCACCAAATGGACATCCCAGGTCTAAATCCAATTTGGCAGGGGCTCAATAATTCTCTTGTGGTCACAAACTGAACCATACGTGCGTTTAATAATCTTTCTAATAATTTTACGAAATTTGATGTTATAGAAATAGGCCGAATATTGTCTAGGACATACCCTTTGGTTTGGTCTTTCAGCAGAGGAATCACCTTCGCAATTCTCCACACAGGAGGGAACCATGCATATTGTACTGAGTAATTTATGGTATCTAACAAGCCGTTAGGAGCGACTTCAAAGAGAAGCTTAATCATCTTGGTAGTGACTCCATCGAGACCTGGGGCTGCAGTTGATAAACAGGAAACGGCTTGGGACAATTCTGCCATGGAAAACTCTTCGAAATCTTCTTAATTGCCCTGCGCGCAAGGAGAGAAGGGAAGAGAGGTAGCGAAGCAGGTCTCTAACCCTTGCGCGATTACATTTAGAGTGTAAGCTTTTTCACTTGTGGTTAAAACTACCGACTCCCAGTTCAAGGGACGTGGAATCATTTTTTGGGATTTTAAAAACCGAAATAATGCACGCTGATTATTTGCTTTCGAAAGGAATTCGAAATGTCGGACATTGTAATCGTCTTTTGCCGTACCTACCGTTCTTTTAAATGTTCCAGCAATAAATTTATAGTTTTTCCAGTTTTTCGGAGATTGGTTATGCATGAGTTGTTTCCATGCAGCCTTGCGTCGCTTGTAGTCCCGCGAGCACTCGTCATTCCACCAATTTATAGAAGCAGTGTTTTTACATGCCTTTACCTGAAACTCTGATCTTTTGCGCGAATTATCAATGATTGAGCAAATATCCTCGGCTTTCAATGGAGAATTTTCCATTGATTTGAAAGCAGTCCGCAAGCAATTTTTAAATGTACGGTAATCCACAAAAGAGTGGATGCGAGCCTCCACGGTGGACTGCGGACCTACCACTTCAAACACAACAGGCAAATGATCGCTGGTCGTCCCGACATTCACCATTTCCCATGTGGATGTGAGAATACCTGGACCTGAAAATGTAAGATCCAGCACAGATCTGAACAGTCCGCGAAGAAACGTAACTGATCCCGAATTTTGACAAGAAAAGTTATTTGTGATTGCCCAGTCCCACAGACGCCTTCCGCACAGGTCTGTCCTGGATCCCCATGATACATGATGAGAGTTGAAGTCACCTGCCAAAATTATTTCTTCACCGCATTTTGCCATAACCGAGTCTAGTGGGTGTGTATGCTGCACGCCCGAGGGAATGTATATATTGACTAAGGAGAAAGGTCTACTGCCACGGAGAGTAATTTCTACTACTATGTGTTTTCATGGAAACTTCTTTCTCCTCCACTTCCTGATCGCCCTCAGAAACGAGGGCGCACCTAGATGTCAAAGTTTTATGGCAATCGCACACAGAACTTTCCCCGCTTTCATGTAATCCACTCTGATAAGCCTGAGAAGACGGTAAGAATGATCTCACACTTCGTAGTCTTGAAATCTCCGACGGAATTTTCCGGTCCGGGATACAAAGCATCAAAATTGCTAATGGTGATCTTCTCCTAGAGCTCCGAGTTCAGAAACAACATGAAAAACTGTCCAAACTTGTACCTTTTTGGGGGTGTTCCACTAACAGTGACCCTCCACCGCACAATGACTACTACCCACGGCATTGCCTCCAATGCTGATCTGTTAGAATTGTCTGAAGGCGAACTTCTATACGGTTGGAATGATTAGAACGTGATCAATGTCAAAATAATTTCGATAAGGCGTGACGGACAAGAAATGGATACCAAGCGCCTAATATTTACATTTGGCTCAGTCAACCTACTCGATACTATCGAGACAGGGTTTGTGAAAATAAGAGTGAGACTGTACATCCCACATCCTTTTTGACGGTTCAAGTGCCAGCGATTCGAACACAGTTCACAGAAGTGCCGAGGGTGTCAGACTTGTGCGAAATGCAGCGCTAACGAGTACCTCTCTGAATCATGTGAAAGCTTTCTCCGCTGTGTGACTGGGATGGGTAGGACACGCTGCATACTCGCGGTCATGTCCGTCTTGGAAGAAAGTAACAATCAGAGAATATATCATTCAAGGAGGCACGCAAGCGGGATTGATACCTGCCAAAGAAAACCTTTGCCGATGTGACGCGTGAGGGGGCAGCGACACAACGGCTTCAGGCGGCTGCTGACCCACACGCAGTGAGCAGGCAAAGATGGGCAAATTTCGATGAATTAAAGCGGGATAAAAGCGCCTCTAGTGAATGCGGTGTTGCCTTTGGAACGGTCTGTAGAAACTTATACTGCGGTGTATATAGGTAATTATGACCATGTAAATTACAGAAGTCGCAGTTACACGAGTAGCGAAGTACGTTTCCGCTACATTTCTTCTGCGCTGTGCGCACACGCAGAGCCATCTTGCGGGAAACACAGAAGACGCCCTCCTCGTAATGTGCGGCGCTGCCCCGACACGTGGCGCGCCACTCGCCCGCTTCTTTTCGGGCCGCGCGGAGACCGGTGCGAGGATTCCCCAATACCCTTGCGTTTGATAAGTGTTCTCGCTCTCTCTCCTTCTAACTTCCAGCGTGCATCACTCGAACCCTCCAGTTTAGGCGACGCGGCTCCTTTTTCAGCTCTCAGCGCGATTCCTAGGCGCAGCGTCGGATACGGGACGCCTCTGACGTGATCGCTGCGCCGTAGCGCGTCTGATGACAAAGCATCCCCTGCGATGTGTGCCGAGCTGCTTCCGAGGAGTGATGCGTCTGCGTGGTGCTCCCAAGCGAGATAGAGGACGATACCATCGAGGCGTCAGCCCCATGATCCCGTCCGCCTTCATGGCGCGTCGCGGATCAGCTCTCCGTGCCGATCACGAAGTTTGGCTCGCGTAGATCTTTTGTCCCTCCGAGACACCGAGTTCTTTGGTACGTTCCGCTTGCTCAGGCGCACGTTTCGTTGCCGCGCCGAACGCTGCGTCTGACTCAAGAGCATGCCGAGCGAATGAGCGGGCGGTGCTAACGGGGTGCGATAACGCTATCGCATTCCACTCTTGAAGGCGAAGCTTAAGCGTCCTCCAAGTTTTTAATAAGTTGGTCAGTGTATGTATCATTTATATACCCCCGAGCCATCATCTCGAAAAGACAGTCTTCTATAATCTAATTGATCAGCTTTCCGAGCCTTATACCCGTGGGAGAGTTTAACGCTCATAACACGTTGTGGGGAGACTCAGGATACGACGCGAGAGGTCGACTCATTGAAAATCACCTTTTAACCTTGGGCGCGTGCCTCTTTAATAAGAAAGAACCAACGTATTATAATCCACATAACTGATAATCGTCAATAGACCTGGCGACCGGCTCAGCTCCTAGCTTCCCTGATTTAAAAGGGTGCGTAATTAAATATCCATTCGCAAATGATCACTTCCCAGTAACCCTGAACTTCGTAAACAAGCATCACTTCCCTCCACACTTCCCTCGTTGGAAACTGGCCTCAGCTGACTGGGAATGCTTTTGGGAATCCACCTGAATATAACGGGATTTTATAGATAATCTTAGTATAGATTATGCTGTTTCATACTTGGCCGATTTTATCATTGACGCCGCTGAAAAGTTCCTTCCTCAAACAAGAAGCACTTCATTCAAAAGACGGGTCCCCTGGTGGAAGCTTGGGGCAAACTACATGAAAGTGGTACAGCGGAAAATTTAATTGAACTTAAACAGCTTAAATCACAGGGAACAAGGACGCGACGACAGGCAAATAGGACGAGCTGGCAGAGGTTTCTCTCAGGTGTAAAGTCGTATACTCAAGAAGCTAAAGTATGGGGCAGGCAGAAAAGTATAAGGAGGCAAGAAATTCAACCGTTGCCCCTAGTGAACGATGATGATGACAAAATGTATTTATTAAGGGATGGCGCGAAGGCATATAATGGGGAATAGGAAGAGGAGGGGGCAGGCGTGTTCAGAGCCATCCTAGAAGCTGCGCGTCCTTCGCGAAAGCCAAGAGCGAGTCCAGAACGAGCCTGTCGGAATCCATCGAGCCAGTTGCCGGTCTAATCCACTCCTCGTAGGACGACACTCGCACCGCCTTCAGGTGGTGGTCCCGCTGCTGAGCGTGTCGCTGGCACTCCCAAAACAGATGGGCTGCGGATGGCCGCGTGGCCATGTCGCAGTCAGGGCACCTGTGTTGGGCCTGGAGCGCTTCTTGGTCTGCGGAGGCTGTGGGATTGCCGGGTTCCTGCGATGGAAGGGAGTTGGGAGACGGAGATGGAGGGCGTCTTTCCCGGCGTGGCCGATACTGCCGCCACCGCTCCAAGCACATCCGGAACCCAAGAACCCACTACGAACAAGAACAAGAACCCACTACGTGGTAGGCGACTGCTCCTTCGCTGGTGCGTGGGTCGAAAGCTGCGTCAGTGTACACTTGTTCATGACTTGGCTATGCGTCTGCCAATGTCTGCACATGACGCGCAGCGAATGCTGCCCGGCGGTGCGCATGTTCGGCGCCCATGTTTCGGGGCGTTGGCGTAGCGTTGACGACAGCAATGTCATCCCGCGGTGAGATGTCGGATGGCAGTTGTGGCAACGTTGATATGTCCTTTCCCATGTAGGCCAGTAGAGTCCTGCCTTGTCTGGTGTGCCTCAGGCGTTCCTCGTGTGCTGCCTTCGATGCTTCGATGGTTGCACGGAGGGTAAGCAACTTCGAATAGCGATGTAGCTCCTCGACATGTGTGTGTTTCAGTAGCCCTGTGATAACACGGAGAGATGTTCTGTGGAGTACCTCTAGCTGTGTCCTGTGCCGAGCAAGCAGGTCATAACAGCGCGCTCCGTGTATCGCTCGGGATGTCAGGAAAGCACTAACAAGCTTTCGGCATACGTCGGTACCAGCACCGCCCATGCGGAAACGGATTCGTTTTATGAGGTGCAGAGTGTTGTGCCATGTCCGACGAAGGTCTGCGAGCCACGCATCCGCTGTGCCTGTGCGGTCAATAGGTATCCCGAGAACGCGCACTGATTTTTCCGCTCGCTGCAGCGTTTTGCCTGCGAGAGTGAGCGTGAGGGCTGCTTCGTCCTGCGTTGAACCTCAGATCACCACATAGGTTGTCTTCTCTGGAGATGGCCACATGCCAGTTTGTGGCAGGTAGTGGTCAATAACGTCAAGTGCCGCCTGCAGGGTCTCCTGCTGCTCATCAATTGGTCGTGATGCAGTCCATAACGTGATGTCATCTGCGTAAATTGTGAAGCCCAGTTCGGAAATGAAGTGAAGCCCAGTCGCTCAGCCAGGCCTATCATAGTGAAATTAAAAAGGAGGGGTGATATTATGGAGCCTTGTGGGACTCCCACTATGTTTGGGTAAACCTGCCCGACGTCTCCGTCTACCCGTATGGAAAAAGTGCGATCTTGAAGGAAGGAACGCACAAAGTTGAGGGGGCGGCCCGTGATTCCGTGCCTCTCAGCTGCCTCAATGATTGCCTCATGCGTCACAGTGTCAAAAGCTCTACGGAGGTCCACCGCCACCAGGACGCTCGGGTGTCGCTTCGCGCGAACGACTGTCTTTCGACGCAGTACACCCTCCCTCACAAGTAGGAGGCTGTGATGAGTGCCAATTTAAGGTTTGGTCTAAACCCTGTCTGTGCTAGATGAACATGACCCTCTGTTTCTAGAAAGTGAGATATGCGTGTCAAGGCCATTCGCTCCGCCACCTTACACGTAGTAAGTGTGAGAGATACAGGGCGCATGTTCGGCAGTACATCTGGCTGTTTGGTTTCGGTGTGGGTGTGACTATCGAATGCTTCCATCCTGCAGGGATTTCACCGTTGATCCACACTTCGTTAATCTCCTCGAGAAGTTGCTTTCTTGCGTATTCTTCCAGATTCCTCAGAGCCGCCCACGTCATCCCGTCATAACCTGGCGCGCTGCGCGCGTTGATGGAAGAAAGTGCCTCTTCCAGCTCGAAGAGTGAGAATGGGGCCTGGATGCCCTCATCGGTCACTGGCGGCGTTTTCCGGTAAATGTCGACGTTCGGGGGCGTCAACGGTTGCGGAAAAAACGTGTTCGCGGCATCATCTTGGAGTTGGCTGACTGACTGGCTAGTTTTGAGCAAGACGTTTGAAATAGCGCTGCGTGTTTTACGCTGATCTGTCATAGCCTTCAACGTGTGCCACACCTTGTGGAGGCCAGTTCTTTCGTTGAATGATGAGCAGTGCTGGCTCCAACGTTTCCCGAACAGGCGCTTGGCGTATCTTCTAGCGATGGCAGTGCGACGTCGAAGTCGCACACGGTCGCGATGTCGTCGGCCATTTGCTTCGTACGTCAGCTGTGCTCGCTTGCGCGCATCCCAAAGGTTTAGCATGTGTATGACCGGCGCCGGAGCATCAGCTCTCACCTCAGTCTCAATATTGGCCTTGCGCAGGGCGCGTGACGCCCGGTCCCGTACGGATGAAGTCTTGGGTTGCTCCGCAAATGCTCTTCTGTAGGCATCCCATCTGATCGTGCACGCAGTGCGCCCGGCCGCACGCTTTCGTCCCTCGTTCAAAGTAATCCACAGTGGATGGTGGTCGCTGCCCCAGGCGTCCGGATCGCATCGCCAGTCTTTCACGTAGGCTGGTGTGGATAACGTCAGGTCCGGGGTCGTGTTACGTTGCCCACTATGCAGGGCGGCGCGGGTGGGGTTGTCGGTGTCATTTGCGAGCACTAAGTCAGCTCACTCCGTAGCATCTGCGAGGGCCGTTCCACGGAGCGTGTGATAGTCATAGCCCCACTGCGGATGCTTGGCGTTGAAATCGCCACCTATCAGGAAGTCGTCGTTTGGGTAGCGTCTCCGCAAAGCGCGAATCCACGTGAATGAAGCGCGTGTACGGGAGCTAACTTCAGGGCGCATGTATACCGACACCAGCACTGCATTTCGCTTTCGAGTATTGAGAAATGCCAATCTGCGTTTGCGGAATGTCTGTGCGGACAAAGACAGCCGCTTGTCCCCGTATTACAAGTTCTTCGGCTGCACTGGCGATACCATTGTGCTGCGGGTTTCGGTGTCGTTTCCTGTTTCTATGCTCTATTGACGGTTGGTAATAACCATTGAACTGTCGTAGTGTCCGATCTGTGCCGTTAGTTTCTGGAAGTAAAAGCGCAAGGGGGCGTCCGACACAGTCAAACAAGAGGTTCAGTTCTGTCGCACAGGTGCCGAGCCCTCGGCAGTTCCACTGTAAAACGTGTGGAGTGCGACTGTCGAGGGCTGTACGCAAAGCCGGGTAGCTATTGACGCGAGGCGAAGAGCTGTTGGAGCAAGCCATATTGTCGTTGGAAGTGCTTCTCCTGCCCTTGGAAAAGAGGGTGGAAAAGGTGTTGTACCAGCAGAGCCAGGTGCGTCTGCTGTGTGGTAGTAGAGGTTGTTTCTTGCATTTTAGTGAGCTCCTGCGGATTGTATGGCTGCTGCTGTCGCTTGGCACGAACACGTTCGAGCAGTGCTGCATGCCTTTTTTCGTTCTCTTCTAGTTTCCGCTTTAGTTCGGCGTTCTGTCGTGCGAGTTCTGCAATCTCAGCTTCTACACTGTCTTTCGGTGTATCAACCAGCTGCGATGGTGAAGGTAGCATAGGTGTGTTATAAGGCGAAGCCTTCGCCGGTTCTTCTCCACTTGTTTGAGTTCGTTTGAGCGCTGCTGCGTAGTTGAGGTTGCAGCCGTTTCCTGCAGTTGTTGGTTGTGCGCAGTTCTTTGAAACAATCTCGTTCACTGCTTCCTTTATGGTACGTGACTGCGTTGAGATGTTTTTACGCTCAAGTAGCTGCTGCGTCGATTTGACGTCATGGCACTGGACAGTTCTAGTGTGGCTTCTTGATCGGTGTGCGCCGTGCCTTCTAAGACGAGAGGGGGGCGTTGAGCGGAGTTTCTTAGCAATTCTTGCGTCGGACTTCAGTTTAGCTGGACACTTCGGGTCAGTCGCCGTGTGACCTTCTTCTTCACAGTTGCGGCACCTGGGCGTCGTCTGTTTTCCTTCATTGCGAGTAGTGCTACCTTCGTGTGTCTTGCCGCATGCAGGACATACCGCTTCGTGCGGGCAGACATCCTTTTTGTGACCAAAGCGATGACAATGATTGCACACGATGCTTTTAGGTTCGTAAATTGAAACTCGGGTGATGCGGCCGTAATACTCGACTCTGTTAGGGGGGTGGCGTCCTTCAAAAGTCAGTAGACATGCCCCACGCTTTCCCATTGGGCGCGCGTCAAGGATACGTCGGTGCTCACAGATCAAGGCTGCCCGGAGTTCAGCCTTTGTTTCATTGCAGTCAACGTTGTATATAACACCTCGGCACATGTCTCATCCCGGTGCCTGATACACTTGTACTGGTATCTGTCCGTGGTTAACGTCTAGGTGTGAAAGCTTGAGAAGCCCGTCTCCTTGCCTCTTGTTGTGAACGAGCAATCTTATGGTGTTAAATGCTGGTTGCAACGTATACGTCAAAGGCTTGGTGTTGACGGCAGCGGGTGTGGCCACCACGAAGTTGCGGTGGAGCTCCTTTCCTGGTACAGTCGTGATCGCCACGTTTACCCGTGGTTTCACGACTAGTACAAACATTTCTGGCGGTGTTTCCTTCTCGGGCGGCGTTTGGTTGTGTTTACGGCGTTGCACTTTTCACGCTCCTTCGTCACCGACATCTTCAAACGCGTCCTGGGAGAGGGCGTTGGCGTCTCGAATTGTCTCTAGCGTCTCAGTTGAGTTTGCGTAAGAAAACAGTTCTTGAGACGCGTGCAATGCAGTGTCTGCTTGACGTGGCGTTGTCACATCAGACTGTAGGCTTCAGGATGTCTGCGGTGCTTGTGTTTGCATGTCGTCTTCGTCACTGGAAGGGGCGGACGCGTCTTCGTAGGTCGATAACGTGAAAGAGTCGTGTCGCGTTCGTTTCGATACCGCGCTGGCCGTCGTTGACAGATTTGCAGAGCCGTCTCTATCACGACGGTGGCGGCTGCGGCTGCGTACGTTCGGTTCCCCATTGTTCTTTCATGTTTGGCGTTCGCGTCTATGTTGTTGGTCAGCGGTAGCATGCCCACAGCGTTCTTCATGCATTCCAGCAGAGCGTTCTGTGGTAGACGCTTCCGGAACGCCTTCGGGACGTGGCGTAGCCGCTTCCTGGCCCCAGTCTTGGGTTGGCGCCATCAAAGCTGATTGTCCCTGGCGTTGTTCATGGTGGTCAGATGGAGGTAGTTTCGATGACCCGGGCTCGGTCATCACCGCAGTCGTGGCCATGCATTAGGCTTAGCAAGGCCGCCCGCTGGCGCGTAGAAGCGGCCGTAAAACGGCCAGAAGGCAACGCACCTTTCCGAGGCTTGTCTCGACGTGTGGCCGAAGCGACACCGATGAAGAGGATGTGCGACAGAAGATGGTGAGACGCGAACAGCGCGTGTAACTGTCGAAAAGAAACGGAGCGCCAGGAAATGACGTGCGCTCGCATCCGAACCGGAAGTTCTAGCCCCGAGTGCGATAAAACCGTTTCCGCGCGCCGTATGCTGTATGTGAGAGTGAAAACGTTTGAAGGTAGGCCAGCGAACGCAGTTCATTCTCGCGTGCGCGAGCGAGGACTGCGAGCCGTAAGCGACGATAGTGATCTCTAGTGAACGATAAAGCAAACCGCTTGGAAAATAGAGCTGGCGCTCTTGGCGAGCACTTTCAGTGCGTTTCCAGTTGATCATTATACCAAGGCATTCCTGAAACGAAAACGAGTAGCAGAACACAAGGCTTTCGACCGTAAATGGAGACAGAACTAACCCTTTAACGCGTATTTTAACATTGCCGAGTTGAGAGCCTCCCTGACTCCATGTCAGAGCTCTGCACCTGGACCTGATAGCGTCATGTACGACATGATTAAACGCCTCCCCAGTGATACTCAAATTCCTCTGCTAGCACTTTTTAATGCTATATTGGCGGCGGGGTGCCTCCCTACCGCATGGAAAGAAGCCCTTGTCATTCCGATTCCGAAACATGGCAAAGACCCCACATTAGTAACAAGTTACCACCCAATTGCCCTCACAAGTTGTATATGCAAGCTTTTTGAAGAAATGATAAGCCGTCGACTATTACAGTTCCATGAATTAAATAAATTTCTTGATCCATATGAGTGCGGTGTTAGAGTAGGACGATCTAGAAGCGACCATGTAGTTCGCATCGACGCGAACATATGCGAAGCCTTCCTGCATAGACATTCCTTCTTATCCGTGTTTCTAGACATTGAAAAGGCGTACGATACAACTTGGTGCTACTGAATCCTGCGTGACGTATGTTCGCTGGACATCCGCGGCCCTGCGTTAAACATTATAGAGAGCTACCTACACGACCGTGCATTCCGGGTGAAAATAGGTAATGCACAGTCGCGTGCGTTTATACAAGAAACTGGGGTACACCGTGGAGGCGTACTGAGTTGCACGCTCTTTGTTATTAAAGCGAACACGCTTTGTAAAGCATCGCCAGCATCTATTTTTTTCCGTCTACATAGACGACATAGAAGTAGGTTTCCATTCCTGCAACATAGCAATCTGCGAGAGACAAGCGTAACATTGCTTGAACCAAGTTTCTAATAGCGCAGTCGAAAACGCGTTCAAATGCAGCCCCAACAAAAGTTCTTGCGTTCACTTCACCAGGAAGAAAGGGCCTGCTGCAGATCCCGCTGCCGAAATATATGGACAACAAATACCTGTGAACAAAGCACACGAATTCCTAGCTGTTATACTTGACTGAAGGTTTACTTTCTTTCCGCACATAAAGTATCTTGAAGAAAAATGGCTGAAAACAATTAACCTAAAATCCTATCCCACACAACATGGGGTAGCGACAGAAAGTGTTTATTGAATCTTTAAAGGAGCTTCATTTTATGAGCATTACACTACGGTGCTGTTGTACATGAAACTGCCGCCACGAGCGCGCTATAGATGCTAGATCCTGCCCACCATCTGGGTATCCGTCTGGTCAGTGGCGCATTTAGAAGAAGACCTGTAGAAATCCAATATGTAGAGTCAGATGTATGGTCAATCCATTTTAAGGAAGATACATAAGCTTCACCTATTTTCGCGAAGTGCGCTCTTATAAGGAACATTCGTGTTTCACAACAGGTAATGATTTGACGTGTGGAACACTTTTTCGTAATCGACCCTCTATGAGACTACCTTTGCCACTGCGTGTAAGAGACTTTAGCGAAGAAATGGATGTCGCAATTCTGGAACATCGCCTAATGCCTCCAGCTAAGCTACTACCGCCCTCAGAGTGGCAGGTGAGAGAATGTGATGTATTCTTTGTAGAAGTGACAAAGCAGGTTCCTGAACCCGAAATGGTTATGCATTTCTGTGAACTTCAATCGAAGTACAGCTGCTCTGAACTCTACACAGAGCTCTCAAAATCACATTCTGGCGTATCTCATGCAGCTGTTGGTCCCTCTTTTTCTAAATATGTCGTATTGAACCCGCTAGCAAATATCTTCACTGCCGAAGGCTATGCAGTACTTTCTGCAGTAAAACATATAAAGAAATTAAAACTTGATAGAGCAATAATATTCACAGACTCGTTAAGTCTTGTACAAGCGTTCATTTCTTTACAAAAGCCTACTAATCCTGCTTTCATTTAGCTTTACTCACTCTTATGTAACATTTATTTGTCACATAGACATGTAATATACTGGGTACCTGGCCACACAGGCATCGAGAGTAATGAACTAGCTGGCAAAATGGCCGCATCGTTGACATCACTAGCTAATATTCCTACAGCTGCTGTCTCTGTCGCAGACCTGAAACCTTTTTTACGAAAGAAACTGCGAAACTACTGGCAACGCATGTGGTACGCAGAAATAAATAATAAACTGCGCGTTATAAAACCAAGGTTAGGTTTTCGGCCCTCCGTAACAAGATCACGGCCAACAGATGTCCTATTCTGTCATCTCAGAATAGGTCACACATTTGGGACCCATAATTTTCTAGTTACAGGAAATGAATCTCCAAGATGTAGTGGATGCAGAGAGAAACCGACCGTCCCGTACGTCCTACTGGAGTGTCGTGAAGCCGAAGCTGAGAGAAAGAAACACTTTTTTCTGCCATACCGCTAATGTATTCTACTTCACGCGGCGATGTTTAGTGATAAAGAACCGCTTTTCGCCATCAATGGAGTCCTAGGTGTCTTCGATTATGTTGTTCTACATGTTATTAATTCCATACATTAGTAGTGGTTCCTCTCTTCAGCGGATGCCGCTGTGATATAGCACTATATTCTAGCACGTGCCTGCAGGCCCTTGTGTCTCAAAGGCTATAACGAGGCAGTGGTGCTCTAGCCAATTTATCATCTGACAATTTTTCTATATCGTCTCCTTCATCGCCATGCATCTTAATCCTCATAGTACACGTCATTTCTCACCGGCCTAATGTTATTACACATAGATTTACGGGCTTTAGAGCGACCATTTTTAAGGCCCCTTTACACCCTCTTCACATCAGCTTCATATAACTCATAACTACACTACGAACTTATCACCATGGGCATGGCGCTTTCTAACCATACCTGGCCCTTTCGCCATTAAAGAGCAAGCATTCAATTCAATTGAGAGTCCAGGTGGCTGATCACGGCTCCTCTCTACTGTGGTACAATCACTCGCGAAGTCATCCAATTCTTGGAACAATTGTAACTCATTCATCATTGCGGACTGCGGACAAGTTAGACTTCCCGAAAAGAAATTTGTTTGTGCACTGGACAATGGGCTACTCGCCATGTTTATGACATTTGAGGCATTGTCCCATGTGCTCTTTTCGCTCTTTGCTTCAGGAGAATCGGTCGTCTCGGATTCAAGATTATGACTTGCATAGTCATTGCTGGTGCCCGTTGGGACATAGTCACGCTTGAGTATCTTTATTTGCTGCTCTTGTATCTTGAAATTTTTCTTTCCGTCGTATTTTACAAGTTCCAACATTTCTATTTCTGCGAGCTTTAATTGACCCAACAACATTTGCTCCTCACGCTTAAGCTGCGATGCTCTACGATGCTATACCCAATGCTGGTTTGTGTTTCACCTGTAGGCCCTTGGGTGCCACGCCTGAGGCTAAATATTTATTCATGAAGATATGAAATTAGAATTTATTTTCAAGAGTGTTCTTAGCATATTCTGTGTATATAACGCGTTCATTCGCAGCTCTATTATCTGAAAAGATTAAACGCAGCTCTCTAGTCATGTTTTCTTGCAGGAAACTATACAGAACATGTATGAACGAATAATAAATGGGCTCCCGTTTTGATCCGAATAATTTAGGACAGGAGAGTATACGCATAGCGTGAAGGTTTGCGCGCGCACAAAAGACGAGCTGCGAATACATCACTGCTCCGCAAATATGTAAAAAAATGAACTAAATACACTTTATGGGCGTACCCAAAGGCCTATCAAATCGAAACTGAGATTGATAGGAGAATGTACAACTGTAGAAAATTAAAAGGTACAAGAAATTGCCACGTCGATACTGACGGCTTCTTCAGCAAAATATATAATTTTGGGGCTTATTCTGAAGCAATACGCTTAGCATTTTTATATTGAATTTTGTTACAATCTAACAAGCCACACTACCATACAGTGACATGCAGAATGGGCAGTGGTCTGGTTATTCATTAGATACAAAAGTTACACTGCTAAAGGATGCCTTAAACAAAACCAACACGTTAGTAAACTAATGTCATCTTCAGACTCGAAACCCCAAATTTACGACAAAGACGGCTAAAAGCTTTTTGGATGTCGATCTTATTAACAAAATACTGGATAAAGCTATACACATGCACACAAGGGAATACCACAACAGCCCGGCAAAAAGTTTCACCAGAGTACGTTCGTTAAGGACATCTCTTTAAGCAAAACATAAAAAGAAATTTGCTAAAGAAAACATGAAAAACACATATTTCAGTGCGTCACGTTTTGATAAACAAATAGGAGGAAGCAGAATACAAAGCAGAGGAAAGAGGAACAAAGCAGAATACAGTCTTCCGCGCTAGGCAAACATATCTGTGACGTAGATTAAGGCCTCGCAGCTCGTACGGAGTGCAAAACATTTCCGTGCACATAAATTGCAACGTGCATCAGATGATTGAACACACGTCAATCAAATCTCCCGCAGGGGCGTCTGCGTCAGCAGGCGCTTGGTGTGTTGTGACACCACGTACCCGAGCACACGTGGGTTGGACCCTCCCGCGTGTAGCCGTGCGTGGCTTAGCCGTGTCCGGGGAAAGGCGGATCCTGGGGGTTGAGCCGATGCCAGGTGTTCGGACGGTTAAGGCCCCCCGGCGGAAGCAACACACCTCTTTGGCCGCTGCTTCACGTAGACGGCGCCCCCGGACTGACGCATCCGGGGGAAATCTGCAGTTGCCTTTTCCTGTCCGCCTCTTCAATCTATTTTCTTTCCTATCTTCTCTCTTTTACTGTCCTACCATCTCTTCTCTTCCGTCACTTCCTAATTTCCTTGGGCGGCTAGGGTTAACCTTGTGTATGTGCCCTCCCTCGGGTATAATATATTAGGTTATAGTGGCAATGTACGGTTAGCGCCTGCAGCCTTACGCGTTAAGTTCTGCAGCGTCCCCATGTTGGGCTCCGTGGTGGGTGGCCGCCATTGCTGTCGAAAACGAACCGAAATACCATGGTAACACCCGCATTTCCCCGCCTATTTGATCGTCACCCTCAGAAGAGGGGACGCACCGAAGACTACAGCACATGTTTGACCCGCACAAAAGAGACCTACCCGAAATACCATGTTGTACACAGCGAGAACACTGCAAAACAGGCCAGACTCATCTCACCATTCATAGTTTCCCAATCTTTGACCGAAGCCTTAGGGTCAGGCTATAAGGTGACAAAAATGGCAAGCGGAGACCTTCCTCTTGAGATGCCTCAAAAGTACGAGAAGCTAGGCAGTCTGGTCACGTTTAGTAACATACCAGTTTCTATTACACCACACCGATCAATGAATAGCTCACGCCGAATCGTGTCAGAGGCAGACCTTCAGGACTTGCCAGAAGCTGAACTCCTCGAAGGCAGGAAAGATCAAAATGTGACTGATGTAAAGCGAATTATCCTTAGACGCGACAACAAAGTAATTCCGACCAAACACCTCGTCTTAACATTTGCATCTAGCGTCCTTCCGGAAACCATTGAAACAGGATACATTAAGCTAACAGTCCGACCATATATTCCAAACCCTAGACGTTGTTTCCAATGCCAAAGGTTCAGCCAAGGCTCGCAGAGCTGCCGTGGCCAAATAGCTTGTGCAAAGTGTGGAGTCCAGGGCCACCCCTCGGGCAACTGCAGTGGCACACCTCACTGTGTGAACTGCAGTGGTAACCACCCAGCTTACTCACGCTACTGTCCGAACTGGAAGAAAGAAAAAGAAATAATCACCCTCAAAGTCAAGGAAAACGTTTCGTTTAAGGAAGCCCGTAAGAGGTGCTCACCTTTCCACAGCACACCTTATGCTGATGCGGTGCGTCGGGGGGCAGCGTCGCAGCGGCCATTGCCAAGTGCCCAGCCCGCGTACAGCGAGCAAGTACCTTTGGCTCCTGCCCCCAGGGTGGAACTAGGTAAACCTACTTCATCCAACCAGCAAACAGGCCAGGCTACCCTTGGGTTGCCGGCTCCAAAAGAGTTATCTGCGGTAAACTGCGCTACTCGCAGCGATCCCGTAGGATCGATATCGGCCACGAAGGTAGGCGCAGCCGAGGCTACCTCAATCTCCCCGGCACCTTCCAGCGCTGGCAACAGTCGGCGCAGCCAAATCCCTCAGGGAGCCCCGTCGACCTCCGGGCTGGTGGGCGCAGGGGTCTTGCCTTCCGAGGTGGGACTCTCTCGAAAAACTTCTCGCTCGCAAGAGCGCGTGTCCGGCGCCTCACAAGAGGCAATGGACACAACAGCTATCCCCACGGCGCAACAAGCGTCTAAGGAGCGGCGAGGCTCCCTCGAACGCTTCAGAAAAGAGAAAACCCCGGTTACAGGGCCTCGAAAGAGCTCTGTAACCTAATGCATCACTTCTATTTCTGTATACACAGCATCGTTTTACTTCAAATATGGATTCGCCAATAATTCAATGGAACGTCAGAGGTCTTCTTAGGAACCTTGATGATGTGCAAGAGCTTATCCAAAAACACAATCCAAGAGTACTGTGTCTACAGAAAACACACCTAAAATCACAACACACAAACTTTCTCCGACAGCATGCTACTTTTCGCAAAGATCGCGATGATGCAATCGCATCATCGGGCGGTGTTGCAATTGTAATTCAAAAGAGCTTAGCGTGTCAACGTTTACAGCTACGAAGGGCCTTCGAAGCAGTGGCGGTTCGTGTTGTTCTGCTAAACAAACTTATCACTATTTGCTCGCTTTATATACCCCTACACTACACACTAAGCAAACATGAATTTCACTCCTTCATAGATGAATTACCAGAACCTTTGTTGTTCTTGGGGATTTCAATGCGCTCAGCTGCCTGTGGAGCGTCTCTCGAATAGATGCGCGAGGTCGTCTTGAACAGTTCTTTTTCTCTTCTGGTGCTTGTCTTCTGAATAACAACGAAGCTACATATTATTCTCTTGCAAACAATATTTTCTTCAATTGACCTCAGCATAGTTTCGCCGTCTATAGTGCCTGAACTCGAATGGGAAGTTACCAGCAATCCTTACGGGAGCGACCACTTCCCCATACTGCTAACAACATCAAAAGAAAACGAATACCCACCACAGGCTCCTAGGTGGAAGATAGATACAGCCGACTGGGAGAGATTTCGAAATCTCACTAGTATCTCATGGAATGAAATGTCTTCTTTGGGAATTGATGCTGCTGTGCAGTATTTTACAGCCTTCATTATAGATGCCGCATCTAAATGCATATCAGGAGTAAGTGGCTTGGCATGCAGACGACGTGTCCCGTGGTGGAACGACGAATGTAGGATCGCCCGTAAGAAACAGAACAAAGCATGGGGGTGGCTGCGCGCTTCTCCCACTGCAGAGAATCTTATCAATTTTAATAAAGTAATGTCCGAAGGCAGGCGAACCCGCCAACAGGCCAGAAGAGAAAGCTGGCAGAAGTTTTTATCGGGCATCAACTCCTACACAGATGAGGCCAAAGTCTGGAACAGGGTTATTAGGATAAGAGGACGACAAGCACATTCACTCCCTTTGGTAAACACACAAGGCGATTCCCTGTAAGATCAGGCGGACTCACTTGGGGAGCTATTTGAGAGCGTGTCGAGCTCAACCCATTATTCTCAGTCCTTTCTCAAATATAAACAAACACAAGTATATAAGCCACTAATTAGAAAATCCAGACAAAATGAACCCTATAACTGGCCTTTCAATATTGCCGAGATGAGAGCTGCCTTGAACACATGCAAAAGCACTGCACCGGGACCTGACAGGGTCATGTATGACATGATCAGAAACTTACATAATGACACACAAGTTGCACTACTAACACTTTTCAACACTCTGTGGGCTGCGGGATACCTCCCATCTACATGGAAAGAGGCGATTGTGGTTCCTGTCCTGAAGCAGGGAAGAGACCCCTCCTTGGCAGCAAGTTATCGTCCGATAGCTCTTACAAATTGTCTGTGTAAGGTCTTCGAAAAAATGATTAATCACAGGCTCATACACTTCCTTGAACTAAACAATATACTCGATCCCTATCAGTGTGGCTTCAGACAAGGGCGGTCAACAACCGATCATCTTGTGCGCATTGAAGGATACATTCGCGATGCCTTTGTACACAAACAGTATTTCCTCTCGGTATTCCTCGATATGGAGAAGGCATATCATACAACATGGCGTTACGAGACCTTGCGAGACTTGTCGGGAATGGGCATCTCTGGAAATATGTTGAAAATAATTGAAAGCTATTTGTCCAATCGTACCTTCCGTGTAAAAGTCGGCAATGCACTATCACGTCCTTTCACGCAGGAAACTGGTGCACCCCAGGGAGGCGTGCTCAGCTGCACTCTCTGTATCGTTAAGATGAACACACTGCGTGCTTCACTACCACCTGCCATTTTTTATTTCGTATACGTAGACGATATACAAATAGGCTTCAAATCCTGCAACCTCACAGTATGCGAAAGACAGGTTCAGCAGGGCTTAAACAAGGTGTCCAAACGGGCAGACCAAAATGGATTTAAAGTCAACCCCCACAAAAGTTCTTGTGTTCTCTTCACAAGAACGAGAGGCCTAGTCCCAGATCCTTGCGTAGAACTGGGCGGACAACAAATTCCTGCAAACAAAGATCACAAATTTCTTGGTGTTATACTTGACTCCAGGCTTACTTTCATTCGTCACATAAAATTTTCTTAAAGAAAAATGTCTGAGAACAACGAACTTACTTAAAATCCTATCCCAGAGAACGAGGGGTAGCGACAGACAGTGTTTATTGAATATTTACAGGAGCCTAGTTAAATCATGGTTAGATTATGGTGCCGTAGTGTACCACCGCACAGAGCGCGCTTAAGGTGTTAGGCCCCGTTCACCATCTGGGTATCCGTCTGGCCACTGGCGCATTTAGGACAAGCCCTGTTGAAAGTCCATATGTAGAGTCGGATGAGTGGCCACTCCATCTTCAGAGAACAAACATCAGCTTAACGTATTTTCTCAACGTTCGCTCTAATAAGGAACATCCGTGTTTCACAAGCGTTAACAACTTGACGTGTGAAACACTTCTTCATAATAGACCCTCTACGAGACTTCCTTTCCCACTGCGTGCAAGAGAAGTTAGCATGGAAATGGATGTTCCAGTTCTCGAACATCACTTAATGCCTCCAGCTAAGCTAGTACCGCCCTGGGAGTGGCAGGTGATAGACTGTGATGTATCCTTTGTGGAGGTCACAAAGCGTGCTCCTGACGTCGAAATCGCTATGCATTTCCGTGAAGTGCTGTTCTGCTGTTCCGAATACTGCTGTTCCGAATTCTACACAGACGCATCAAAATCACATTCTGGTGTATCTTATGCTGCTGTTGGTCCCTCTTTTTCTAAATCTGATGTATTCCAGTTTGATATTTCTGCAGTGAAGATACTCTTAACGAGTATCTCCACTGCAGAAACCTATGCCGTACTGTCTGCAGTAAAACATATAAATAAATTAAAACTTGACAGAGCAATAGTATTTACAGACACAAGAACTTTTGTGGGGGTTGACTTTAAATCCATTTTGGTCTGCCCGTTTGGCCACCTTGTTTAAGCCCTGCTGAACCTGTCTTTCGCATACTGTGAGGTTGCATGATTTGAAGCCTATTTGTATATCGTCTACGTATACGAAATAAAAAATGGCAGGTGGTAGTGAAGCACGTAGTGTGTTCATCTTAACGATTCAGAGAGTGCAGCTGAGCACGCCTCCCTGGGGTGCACCAGTTTCCTGCGTGAAAGGACGTGATAGTGCATTGCCGACTTTTACACGGAAGGTACGATTGGACAAATAGCTTTCAATTATTTTCAACATATTTCCAGAGATGCCCATTCCCGACAAGTCTCGCAAGGTCTCGTAACGCCATGTTGTATGATATGCCTTCTCCATATCGAGGAATACCGAGAGGAAATACTGTTTGTGTACAAAGGCATCGCGAATGTATCCTTCAATGCGCACAAGATGATCGGTTGTTGACCGCCCTTGTCTGAAGCCACACTGATAGGGATCGAGTATATTGTTTAGTTCAAGGAAGTGTATGAGCCTGTGATTAATCATTTTTTCGAAGAGCTTACACAGACAATTTGTAAGAGCTATCGGACGATAACTTGCTGCCAAGGAGGGGTCTCTTCCCTGCTTCAGGACAGGAACCACAATCGCCTCTTTCCATGTAGATGGGAGGTATCCCGCAGCCCACAGAGTGTTGAAAAGTGTAAGTAGTGCAACTTGTGTGTCATTATGTAAGTTTCTGATCATGTCATACATGACCCTGTCAGGTCCCGGTACAGTGCTTTTGCATGTGTTCAAGGCAGCTCTCATCTCGGCAATATTGAAAGGCCAGTTATAGGGTTCATTTTGTCTGGATTTTCTAATTAGTGGCTTATATACTTGTGTTTGTTTATATTTGAGAAAGGACTAAGAATAATGGGTTGAGCTCGACACGCTCTCAAATAGCTCCCCAAGTGAGTCTGCCTGATCTTGCAGGGAATCGCCTTGTGTGTTTACCAAAGGGAGTGAATGTGCTTGTCGTCCTCTTATCCTAATAACCCTGTTCCAGACTTTGGCCTCATCTGTGTAGGAGTTGATGCCCGATAAAAACTTCTGCCAGCTTTCTCTTCTGGCCTGTTGGCGGGTTCGCCTGCCTTCGGACATTACTTTATTAAAATTGATAAGATTCTCTGCAGTGGGAGAAGCGCGCAGCCACCCCCTTGCTTTGTTCTGTTTCTTACGGGCGATCCTACATTCGTCGTTCCACCACGGGACACGTCGTCTGCATGCCAAGCCACTTGCTCCTGATATGCATTTAGATGCGGCATCTATAATGAAGGCTGTAAAATACTGCACAGCAGCATCAATTCCCAAAGAAGACATTTCATTCCATGAGATACTAGTGAGATTTCGAAATCTCTCCCAGTCGGCGGTATCTACCTTCCACCTAGGAACCTGTGGTGGTTATTCGTTTTCTTTTGATGTTGTTAGCAGTATGGGGAAGTGGCCGCTCCCGTAAGGATCGCTGGTAACTTCCCATTCGAGTTCAGGCACTATAGACGGCGAAACTATGCTGAGGTCAATTGAAGAAAATATTGTTTGCAAGAGAATAATATGTAGGTTCCTTGTTATTCAGAAGACAAGCACCAGAAGAGAAAAAGAACTGTTCAACAAGACGACCTCGCGCATCTATTCGAGAGACGCTCCACAGGCAGTTGTGCGCATTGAAATCCCCAAGAACAACAAAAGGTTCTGGTAATTCATCTATGAAGGAGTGAAGTTCATGTTTGCTTAGTGTGTAGTGTAGGGGTATATAAAGCGAGCAAATAGTGATAAGTTTGTTTAGCAGAACAACACGAACCGCCACTGCTTCGAAGGCCGTTCGTAGCTGTAAACGTTGACACGCTAAGCTCTTTTGAATTACAATTGCAACACCGCCCGATGATGCGATTGCATCATCGCGATCTTTGCGAAAAGTAGCATGCTGTCGGAGAAAGTTTGTGTGTTGTGATTTTAGGTGTGTTTTCTGTAGACACAGTACTTTTGGATTGTGTTTTTGGATAAGCTCTTGCACATCATCAAGGTTCCTAAGAAGACCTCTGACGTTCCATTGAATTATTGGCGAATCCATATTTGAAGTAAAACGGTGCTGTGTATACAGAAATAGAAGTGATGCATTAGGTTACAGAGCTCTTTCGAGGCCCTGTAACCGGGGTTTTCCCTTTTCTGAAGCGTTCGAGGCAGCCTCGCCGCTCCTTAGACACTTGTTGCGCCGTGGGGATAGCTGTTGTGTCCATTGCCTCTTGTGAGGCGCCGGACACGCGCTCTTGCGAGCGAGAAGTTTTTCGAGAGAGTCCCACCTCGGAAGGCAAGACCCCTGCGCCCACCAGCCCGGAGGTCGACGGGGCTCCCTGAGGGATTTGGCTGCGCCGGCTGTTGCCAGCGCTGGAAGGTGCCGGGGAGATTGAGGTAGCCTCGGCTGCGCCTACCTTCGTGGCCGATATCGATCCTACGGGATCGCTGCGAGTAGCGCAGTTTACCGCAGATAACTCTTTTGGAGCCGGCAACCCAAGGGTAGCCTGGCCTGTTTGCTGGTTGGATGAAGTAGGTTTACCTAGTTCCACCCTGGGGGCAGGAGCCAAAGGTACTTGCTCGCTGTACGCGGGCTGGGCACTTGGCAATGGCCGCTGCGACGCTGCCCCCCGACGCACCGCATCAGCATAAGGTGTGCTGTGGAAAGGTGAGCACCTCTTACGGGCTTCCTTAAACGAAACGTTTTCCTTGACTTTGAGGGTGATTATTTCTTTTTCTTTCTTCCAGTTCGGACAGTAGCGTGAGTAAGCTGGGTGGTCACCACTGCAGTTCACACAGTGAGGGGTGCCACTGCAGTTGTCCGAGGGGTGGCCCTGGACTCCACACTTTGCACAAGTTATTTGGCCACGGCAGCTCTGCGAGCCTTGGCTAAACCTTTGGCATTGGAAACAACGTCTAGGGTTTGGAATATATGGTCGGACTGTTAGCTTAATGTATCCTGTTTCAATGGTTTCCGGAAGGACGCTAGATGCAAATGTTAAGACGAGGTGTTTGGTCGGAATTACTTTGTTGTTGCGTCTAAGGATAATTCGCTTTACATCAGTCACATTTTGATCTTTCCTGCCTTCGAGGAGTTCAGCTTCTGGCAAGTCCTGAAGGTCTGCCTCTGACACGATTCCGCGTGAGCTATTCATTGTTCGGTGTGGTGTAATAGAAACTGGTATGTTACTAAACGTGACCAGATTGCCTAGCTTCTCGTACTTATTTTTTTGAGGCATCTCAAGAGGAAGGTCTCCGCTTGCCATTTTTGTCACCTTATAGCCTGACCCTAAGGCTTCGGTCAAAGATTGGGAAACTATGAATGGTGAGATGAGTCTGGCCTGTTTTGCAGTGTTCTCGCTGTGTACAACATGGTATTTCGGGTAGGTCTCTTTTGTGCGGGTCAAACATGTGCTGTAGTCTTCGGTGCGTCCCCTCTTCTGAGGGTGACGAACAAATAGGCGGGGAAATGCGGGTGTTCCCATGGTATTTCGGTTCGTTTTCGACAGCAATGGCGGCCACCCACCACGGAGCCCAACATGGGGACGCTGCAGAACTTAACGCGTAAGGCTGCAGGCGTTAACCGTACATTGCCACTATAACCTAATATATTATACCCGAGGGAGGGCACATACACAAGGTTAACCCTAGCCGCCCAAGGAAATTAGGAAGTGACGGAAGAGAAGAGATGATAGGACAGTAAAAGAGAGAAGATAGGAAAGAAAATAGATTGAAGAGGGGGACAGGAAAAGGCAACTGCAGATTTCCCCCGGATGGGTCAGTCCGGGGGCGCCGTCTACGTGAAGCAGCGGCCAAAGAGGTGTGTTGCCTCCGCCGGGGGGCCTTAACCGTCCGAACACCTGGCATCGGCTCAACCCCCAGGATCCGCCTTTCCCCGGACACGGCTAAGCCACGCACGGCTACACGCGGGAGGGTCCAACCCACGTGTGCTCGGGTACGTGGTGTCACAACACACCAAGCGCCTGCTGACGCAGACGCCCCTGCGGGAGATTTGATTGACGTGTGTTCAATCATCTGATGCATGTTGCAATTTATGTGCACGGAAAAGTTTTGCACTCCGTACGAGCTGCGAGGCCTTATTCTACGTCACAGATATGTTTGCCTAGCGCGGAAGACTGTATTCTGCTTTGTTCCTCTTTCCTCTGCTTTGTATTCTGCTTCCTCCTATTTGTTTATCAAAACGTGACGCACTGAAATATGTGTTTTTCATGTTTTCTTTAGCAAATTTCTTTTTATGTTTTGCTTAAAGAGATGTCCTTAACGAACGTACTCTGGTGAAACTTTTTGCCGGGCGGCTGTGGTATTCCCTTGTGTGCATGTGTATAGCTTTATCCGGTATTTTGTTAATAAGATCGACATCCAAAAAGCTTTTAGCCGTCTTTGTCGTAAATTTGGGGTTTCGAGTCTGAAGATGACATTAGTTTACTAACGTGTTGGTTTTGTTTAAGGCATCCTTTAGCAGTGTAACTTTTGTATCTAATGAATAACCAGACCACTGCCCATTCTGCATGTCACTGTATGGTAGTGTGGCTTGTTAGATTGTAACAAAATTCAATATAAAAATGCTAAGCGTATTGCTTCAGAATAAGCCCCAAAATTATATATTTTGCTGAAGAAGCCGTCAGTATCGACGTGGCAATTTCTTGTACCTTTTAATTTTCTACAGTTGTACATTCTGCTATCAATCTCAGTTTCGATTTGATAGGCCTTTGGGTACGCCCATAAAGTGTATTTAGTTCATTTTTTTACATATTTGCGGAGCAGTGATGTATTCGCAGCTCGTCTTTTGTGCGCGCGCAAACCTTCACGCTATGCGTATACTCTCCTGTCCTAAATTATTCGGATCAAAACGGGAGCCCATTTATTATTCGTTCATACATGTTCTGTATAGTTTCCTGCAAGAAAACATGACTTGAGAGCTGCGTTTAATCTTTTCAGATAATAGAGCTGCGAATGAACGAGTTATATACACAGAATATGCTAAGAACACTCTTGAAAATAAATTCTAATTTCATATCTTCATGAATAAATATTTAGCCTCAGGCGTGGCACCCAAGGGCCTACAGGTGAAACACAAGCCAGCATTGGGTATAGCATCGTAGAGCATCGCAGCTTAAGCGTGAGGAGCAAATGTTGTTGGGTCAATTAAAGCTCGCAGAAACAGAAATGTTGGAACTTGTAAAATACGACGGAAAGAATATTTTCAAGATACAAGAGCAGCAAATAAAGATACTGAAGCGTGACTATGTCCCAACGGACACCAGCAATGACTATGCAAGTCATAATCTTGAATCCGAAACGACCGATTCTCCTGAAGCAAAGAGCGAAAAGAGCACATGGGACAATGCCTCAAATGTCATAAACATGGCGAGTAGCCCATTGTCCAGTGCACAAATAAATCTTCATTCGAGAAGTCTAACTTGTCCGCAGTCCGCAATGATGAATGAGTTACAATTGTTCCAAGAATTGGATGACTTCGCGAGTGATTGTACCACAGTAGAGAGGAGCCGTGATCAGCCACCTGGACTCTCAATTGAATTGAATGCTTGCTCTTTAATGGCGAAAGGGCCAGGTATGGTTAGAAAGCGCCATGCCCATGGTGATAAGTTCGTAGTGTAGTTATGAGTTATATGAAGCTGATGTGAAGAGGGTGTAAAGGGGCCTTAAAAATGGTCGCTCTAAAGCCCGTAAATCTATGTGTAATAACATTAGGCCGGTGAGAAATGACGTGTACTATGAGGATTAAGATGCATGGCGATGAAGGAGACGATATAGAAAAATTGTCAGATGATAAATTGGCTAGAGCACCACTGCCTCGTTATAGCCTTTGAGACACAAGGGCCTGCAGGCACGTGCTAGAATATAGTGCTATATCACAGCGGCATCCGCTGAAGAGAGGAACCACTACTAATGTATGGAATTAATAACATGTAGAACAACATAATCGAAGACACCGAGGACTCCATTGATGGCGAAAAGCGGTTCTTTATCACTAAACATCGCCGCGTGAAGTAGAATACATTAGCGGTATGGCAGAAAAAAATGTTTCTTTCTCTCAGCTTCGGCTTCACGACACTCCAGTAGGACGTACGGGACGGTCGGTTTCTCTCTGCATCCACTACATCTTGGAGATTCATTTCCTGTAAGTAGAAAATTATGGGTCCCAAATGTGTGACCTATTCTGAGATGACAGAATAGGATATCTGTTGGCCGTGATTTTGTTACGGAGGGCCGAAAGCCTAACCTTGGTTTTATAACGCGCAGTTTATTATTTATTTCTGCGTACCACATGCGTTGCCAGTAGTTTCGCAGTTTCTTTCGTAAAAAAGGTTTCAGGTCTGCGACAGAGACAGCAGCTGTAGGAATATTAGCTAGTGATGTCAACGATGCGGCCATTTTCCCAGCTAGTTCGTTACCCTCGATGCCTGTGTGGCCAGGTACCCAGTATATTACATGTCTATGTGACAAATAAATGTTGCATAAGAGTGAGTAAAGCTAAATGAAAGCAGGATTAGTAGGCTTTTGTAAAGAAATGAACGCTTGTACAAGACTTAACGAGTCTGTGAATATTATTGCTCTCTCAAGTTTTAATTTCTTTATATGTTTTACTGCAGAAAGTACTGCATAGCCTTCGGCAGTGAAGATATTTGTTAGCGGGTTCAATACGACATATTTAGAAAAAGAGGGACCAACAGCTGCATGAGATACGCCAGAATGTGATTTTGAGAGCTCTGTGTAGAGTTCAGAGCAGCTGTACTTCGATTGAAGTTCACAGAAATGCATAACCATTTCGGGTTCAGGAACCTGCTTTGTCACTTCTACAAAGAATACATCACATTCTCTCACCTGCCACTCTGAGGGCGGTAGTAGCTTAGCTGGAGGCATTAGGCGATGTTCGAGAATTGCGACATCCATTTCTTTGCTAAAGTCTCTTACACGCAGTGACAAAGGTAGTCTCATAGAGGGTCTATTACGAAAAAGTGTTCCACACGTCAAATCATTACCTATTGTGAAACACGAATGTTCCTTATAAGAGCGCACTTCGCGAAAATAGGTGAAGCTTATGTATCTTCCTTAAAATGGATTGACCATACATCTGACTCTACATATTGGATTTCTACAGGTCTTCTTCTAAATGCTCCACTGACCAGACGGATACCCAGATGGTGGGCAGGATCTAGCATCTATAGCGCGCTCGTGGCGGCAGTTTCATATACCACAACACCGTAGTGTAATGCTCATAAAATGAAGCTCCTTTAAAGATTCAATAAACACTTTCTGTCGCTACCCCATGTTGTGTGGGATAGGATTTTAGGTTTATTTTTTGTAGACATTTTTCTTCAAGATATTTTATGTGCGGAAAGAAAGTAAACCTTTAGTCAAGTATAACAGCTAGGAATTCGTGTGCTTTGTTCACAGGTATTTGTTGTCCATATATTTCGGCAGCGGGATCTGCAGCAGGCCCTTTCTTCCTGGTGAAGTGAACGCAAGAACTTTTGTTGGGGCTGCATTTGAACCCGTTTTCGACTGCCCTATTAGAAACTTTGTTCAAGCAATGTTACGCTTGTCTCTCGCAGATTGCTATGTTGCAGGAATGGAAACCTACTTCTATGTCGTCTATGTAGACGGAAAAAAATAGATGCTGGCGATGCTTTACAAAGCGTGTTCGCTTTAATAACAAAGAGCGTGCAACTCAGTACGCCTCCACGGGGTACCCCAGTTTCCTGTATAAATGCACGCGACTGTGCATTACCTATTTTCACCTGGAATACACGGTCGTGTAGGTAGCTCTCTATAATGTTTAACGCAGGGCCGCGGATGTCCAGCGAACATACGTCGCACAGGATTCAGTAGCACCAAGTTGTATCGTACCCCTTTTCAATGTCTAGAAACACGGATAAGAAGGAATGTCTATGCACGAAGGCTTCGCATATGTTCGCGTCGATGCGAACTACATGGTCGCTTCTAGATCGTCCTACTCTAACACCGCACTCATATGGATCAAGAAATTTATTTAATTCATGGAACTGTAATAGTCGACGGCATATCATTTCTTCAAAAAGCTTGCATATACAACTTGTGAGGGCAATTGGGTGGTAACTTGTTACTAATGTGGGTGCTTTGCCATGTTTCGGAATCGGAATGACAAGGGCTTCTTTCCATGCGGTAGGGAGGCACCCCGCCGCCAATATAGCATTAAAAAGTGCTAGCAGAGGAATTTGAGTATCACTGGGGAGGCGTTTAATCATGTCGTACATGACGCTATCAGGTCCAGGTGCAGAGCTCTGACATGGAGTCAGGGAGGCTCTCAACTGGGCAATGTTAAAATACGCGTTAAAGGGTTAGTTCTGTCTCCATTTACGGTCGAAAGCCTTGTGTTCTGCTACTCGTTTTCGTTTCAGGAATGCCTTGGTATAATGATCAACTGGAAACGCACTGAAAGTGCTCGCCAAGAGCGCCAGCTCTATTTTCCAAGCGGTTCGCTTTATCGTTCACTAGAGATCACTATCGTCGCTTACGGCTCGCATTCCTCGCTCGCGCACGCGAGAACGAACTACGTTCGCTGGCCTACCTTCAAACGTTTTCACTCTCACATACAGCATACGGCGCGCGGAAACGGTTTTATCGCACTCGGGGCTGGAACTTCCGGTTCGGATGCGAGCGCACGTCATTTCCTGGCGCTCCGTTTCTTTTCGACAGTTACACGCGCTGTTCGCGTCTCACCATCTTCTGTCGCACATCCTCTTCATCGGTGTCGCTTCGGCCACACGTCGAGACAAGCCTCGGAAAGGTGCGTTGCCTTCTGGCCGTTTTACGGCCGCTTCTACGCGCCAGCGGGCGGCCTTGCTAAGCCTAATGCATGGCCACGACTGCGGTGATGACCGAGCCCGGGTCATCGAAACTATCTCCATCTGACCACCATGAACAACGCCAGGGACAATCAGCTTTGATGGCGCCAACCCAAGACTGGGGCCAGGAAGCGGCTACGCCACGTCCCGAAGGCGTTCCGGAAGCGTCTACCACAGTACGCTCTGCTGGAATGCATGAAGAACGCTGTGGGCATGCTACCGCTGACCAACAACATAGACGCGAACGCCAAACATGAAAGAACAATGGGGAACCGAACGTACGCCGCCGCAGCCGCCACCGTCGTGATAGAGACGGCTCTGCAAATCCGTCAACGACGGCCAGCGCGGTATCGAAACGAACGCGACACGACTCTTTCACGTTATCGACCTACGAAGACGCGTCCGCCCCTTCCAGTGACGAAGACGACATGCAAACACAAGCACCGCCGACATCCTGAAGCCTACAGTCTGATGTGACAACGCCACGTCAAGCAGACACTGCATTACACGCGTCTCAAGAACTGTTTTCTTACGCAAACTCAACTGAGACGCTAGAGACAATTCGAGACGCCAAAGCCCTCTCCCAGGACGCGTTTGAAGATGTCGGTGACGAAGGAGCGTGAAAAGTGCAACGCCGTAAACACAACCAAACGCCGCCCGAGAAGAAAACACCGCCAGAAACGTATGTACTAGTCGTGAAACCACGGGTAAACGTGGCGATCACGACTGTACCAGGAAAGGAGCTCCACCGCAACTTCGTGGTGGCCACACCCGCTGCCGTCAACACCAAGCCTTTGACGTATACGTTGCAACCAGCATTTAACACCATAAGATTGCTCGTTCACGACAAGAGGCAAGCAGACGGGCTTCTCAAGCTTTCACACCTAGACGTTAACCACGGACAGATACCAGTACAAGTGTATCAGGCACCGGGATGAAACATGTGCCGAGGTGTTATATACAACGTTGACTGCAATGAAACAAAGGCTGAACTCCGGGCAGCCTTGACCTGTGAGCACCGACGTATCCTTGACGCGCGCCCAATGGGAAAGCGTGGGGAATGTCTACTGACTTTTGAAGGACGCCACCCCCCTAACAGAGTCGAGTATTACGGCCGCATCACCCGAGTTTCAATTTACGAACCTAAAAGCATCGTGTGTAATCATTGTCATCGCTTTGGTCACAAAAAGGATGTCTGCCCGCATGAAGCGGTATGTCCTGCATGCGGCAAGCTTGACACACGAAGGTAGCACTACTCGCAATGAAGGAAAACAGACGACGCCCAGATGCCGCAACTGTGAAGAAGGTCACACGGCGACTGACCCGAAGTGTACAGCTAAACTGAAGTCCGACGCAAGAATTGCTAAGAAACTCCGCTCAAGGCCCCCCTCTCGTCTTAGAAGGCACGGCGCACACCGATCAAGAAGCCACACTAGAACTGTCCAGTGCCATGACGTCAAATCGACGCAGCAGCTACTTGAGCGTAAAAACATCTCAACGCAGTCACGTACCATAAAGGAAGCAGTGAACGAGATTGTTTCAAAGAACTGCGCACAACCAACAACTGCAGGAAACGGCTGCAACCTCAACTACGCAGCAGCGCTCAAACGAACTCAAACAAGTGGAGAAGAACCGGCGAAGGCTTCGCCTTATAACACACCTATGCTACCTTCACCATCGCAGCTGGTTGATACACCGAAAGACAGTGTAGAAGCTGAGATTGCAGAACTCGCACGACAGAACGCCGAACTAAAGCGGAAACTAGAAGAGAACGAAAAAAGGCATGCAGCACTGCTCGAACGTGTTCGTGCCAAGCGACAGCAGCAGCCATACAATCCGCAGGAGCTCACTAAAATGCAAGAAACAACCTCTACTACCACACAGCAGACGCACCTGGCTCTGCTGGTACAACACCTTTTCCACCCTCTTTTCCAAGGGCAGGAGAAGCACTTCCAACGACAATATGGCTTGCTCCAACAGCTCTTCGCCTCGCGTCAATAGCTACCCGGCTTCGCGTACAGCCCTCGACAGTCGCACTCCACACGTTTTATAGTGGAACTGCCGAGGGCTCTGCACCTGTGCGACAGAACTGAACCTCTTGTTTGACTGTGTCGGACGCCCCCTTGCGCTTTTACTTCAAGAAACTAACGGCACAGATCGGACACTACGACAGTTCAATGGTTATTACCAACCGTCAATAGAGCATAGAAACAGGAAACGACACCGAAACCCGCAGCACAATGGTATCGCCAGTGCAGCCGAAGAACTTGTAATACGGGGACAAGCGGCTGTCTTTGTCCGCACAGACATTCCGCAAACGCAGATTGGCACTTCTCAATACTCGAAAGCGAAATGCAGTGCTGGTGTCGGTATACATGCGCCCTGAAGTTAGCTCCCGTACACGCGCTTCATTCACGTGGATTCGCGCTTTGCGGAGACGCTACCCAAACGATGACTTCCTGATAGGTGGCGATTTCAACGCCAAGCATCCGCAGTGGGGCTATGACTATCACACGCTCCGTGGAACGGCCCTCGCAGATGCCACGGAGTGAGCTGACTTAGTGCTCGCAAATGACACCGACAACCCCACCCGCGCCGCCCTGCATAGTGGGCAACGTAACACGACCCCGGACCTGACGTTATCCACACCAGCCTACGTGAAAGACTGGCGATGCGATCCGGACGCCTGGGGCAGCGACCACCATCCACTGTGGATTACTCTGAATGAGGGACGAAAGCGTGCGGCCGGGCGCACTGGGTGCACGATCAGATGGGATGCCTACAGAAGAGCATTTGCGGAGCAACCCAAGACTTCATCCGTACGGGACCGGGCGTCACGCGCCCTGCGCAAGGCCAATATTGAGACTGAGGTGAGAGCTGATGCTCCGGCGCCGGACATACACATGCTAAACCTTTGGGATGCGCGCAAGCGAGCACAGCTGACGTACGAAGCAAATGGCCGACGACATCGCGACCGTGTGCGACTTCGACGTCGCACTGCCATCGCTAGAAGATACGCCAAGCGCCTGTTCGGGAAACGTTGGAGCCAGCACTGCTCATCATTCAACGAAAGAACTGGCCTCCACAAGGTGTGGCACACGTTGAAGGCTATGACAGATCAGCGTAAAACACGCAGCGCTGTTTCAAACGTCTTGCTCAAAACTAGCCAGTCAGTCAGCCAACTCCAAGATGATGCCGCGAACACGTTTTTTCCGCAACCGTTGACGCCCCCGAACGTCGACATTTACCGGAAAACGCCGCCAGTGACCGATGAGGGCATCCAGGCCCCATTCTCACTCTTCGAGCTGGAAGAGGCACTTTCTTCCATCAACGCGCGCAGCGCGCCAGGTTATGACGGGATGACGTGGGCGGCTCTGAGGAATCTGGAAGAATACGCAAAAAAGCAACTTCTCGAGGAGATTAACGAAGTGTGGATCAACGGCGAAATCCCTGCAGGATGGAAGCATTCGATAGTCACACCCACACCGAAACCAAACAGCCAGATGTACTGTCGAACATGCGCCTTGTATCTCTCACACTTACTACGTGTAAGGTGGCGGAGCGAATGGCCTTGACACGCATATCTCACTTTCTAGAAACAGAGGGTCATGTTCATCTAGCACAGACAGGGTTTAGACCAAACCTTGGCGCTCATGACAGCCTCCTACTTGTGAGGGAGGGTGTACTGCGTCGAAAGACAGTCGTTCGCGCGAAGCGACACCCGAGCGTCCTGGTGGCGGTGGACCTCCGTAGAGCTTTTGACACTGTGACGCATGAGGCAATCATTGAGGCAGCTGAGAGGCACGGAATCGCGGGCCGCCCCCTCAACTTTGTGCGTTCCTTCCTTCAAGATCGCACTTTTTCCATACGGGTAGACGGAGACGTCGGGAAGGTTTACCCAAACATAGTGGGAGTCCCACAAGGCTCCATAATATCACCCCTCCTTTTTAATTTCACTATGATAGGCCTGGCTGAGCGACTGGGCTTCACTTCATTTCCGAACTGGGCTTCACAATTTACGCAGATGACATCACGTTATGGACTGCATCACGACCAATTGATGAGCAGCAGGAGACCCTGCAGGCGGCACTTGACGTTATTGACCACTACCTGCCACAAACTGGCATGTGGCCATCTCCAGAGAAGACAACCTATGTGGTGATCCGAGGTTAAACGCAGGACGAAGCAGCCCTCACGCTCACTCTCGCAGGCAAAACGCTGCAGCGAGCGGAAAAATCAGTGCGCGTTCTCGGGATACCTATTTACCGCACAGGCACAGCGGATGCGTGGCTCGCAGACCTTCGTCGGACATGGCACAACACTCTGCACCTCATAAAACGAATCCGTTTCCGCATGGGCGGTGCTGGTACCGACGTATGCCGAAAGCTTGTTAGTGCTTTCCTGACATCCCGAGCGATACACGGAGCGCGCTGTTATGACCTGCTTGCTCGGCACAGGACACAGCTAGAGGTACTCCACAGATCATCTCTCCGTGTTATCACAGGGCTACTGAAACACACACGTGTCGAGGAGCCACATCGCTATTCGAAGTTGCTTACCCTCCGTGCAACCATCGAAGCATCGAAGGCAGCACACGAGGAACGCCTGAGGCACACCAGACAAGGCAGGACTCTACTGGCCTACATAGGAAAGGACATATCAACGTTGCCACAACTGCCATCCGACATCTCACCGCGGGATGACATTGCTGTCGTCAACACTACGCCAACGCCCCGAAACATGGGCGCCGAACATGCGCACCGCCGGGCAGCATTCGCTGCGCGTCATGTGCAGACATTGGCAGACGCACAGCCAAGCCATGAACAAGTGTACACTGACGCAGCTTTCGACCCACGCACCAGCGAAGGAGCAGTCGCCTACCACGTAGTGGGTTCTTGTTCTTGTTCGTAGTGGGTTCTTGTTTTCCGGATGTGCTTGGAGCGGTGGCGGCAGTATCGGCCACGCCGGGAAAGACGCCCTCCATCTCCGTCTCCCAACTCCCTTCCATCGCAGGAACCCGGCAATCCCAGAGCCTCCGCAGACCAAGAAGCGCTCCAGGCGCAACACAGGTACCCTGACTGCGACATGGCCACGCGGCCACCCGCAGCCCATCTGTTTTGGGAGTACCAGCGACACGCTCAGCAGCGGGACCACCACCTGAAGGCGGTGCGAGTGTCGTCCTACGAGGAGTGGATTAGACCGGCAACTGGCTCGATGGATTCCGACAGGCTCGTTCTGGACTCGCTCTTGGCTTTCGCCAAGGACGCGCAGCTTCTAGGATGGCTCTGAACACGCCTCCCCCCTCCTCTTCCTATTCCCCATTATATGCCTTCGCGCAATCCCTTAATAAATGCATTTTGTCATCATCATCGTTCACTAGGGGCAACGGTTGAATTTCTTGCCTCCTTATACTTTTCAGCCTGCCCCATACTTTAGCTTCTTTAGTATACGACTTTACACCTGAGAGAAACCTCTGCCAGCTCGTCCTATTTGCCTGTCGTCGCGTCCTTGTTCCCTGTGATTTAAGCTGTTTAAGTTCTATTAAATTTTCCGCTGTACCACTTTCATGAAGTTTGCCCCAAGCTTCCACCTGGGGACCAGTCTTTTGAATGAAGTGCTTCTTGTTTGAGGAAGGAACTTTTCAGCGGCGTCAATGATAAAAGCGGCCAAGTATGAAACAGCAGAATCTATACTAAGATTATCTATAAAATCCCGTTATATTCGGGTGGATTCCCAAAAGCATTCCCAGTCAGCTGAGGCCAGTTTCCAACGAGGGAATTGTGGAGGGAAGTGATGCTTGTTTACGAAGTTCAGCGTTACTGGGAAGTGATCATTTGCGAATGGATATTTAATTACACACCCTTTTAAATCAGGGAAGCTAGGAGCTGAGCCGGTCGCCAGGTCTATTGACGATTATGAGTTATGTGGATTATAATACGTTGGTTCTTTCTTATTAAAGAGGCACGCGCCCAAGGTTAAAAGGTGATTTTCAATGAGTCGACCTCTCGCGTCGTATCCTGAGTCTCCCCACAACGTGTTATGAGCGTTAAACTCTCCCACGAGTATAAGGCTAGGAAAGCTGATCAATGAGATTATAAAAGACTGTCTTTTCGAGATGATGGCTCGGGGGTATATAAATGATACATACACTGACCAACTTATTAAAAAAAAATTACCGACGATTACGTTACTTCCTAATGCGAAGTTTGAGCGCAGCAAATAAGCTGTTTCACCTTTTCGATAGATTGAGGCAAAGAAATCGAGCAATACATGTATGCGCTATCACAGAATTTTTTTTTATTTTTCACACGTATTCCTTTAACAAAGACTCCACTAACAGTTCTTGACAGTCATGAAGGAAGCTTTGTGGTCGGAGAAATAGACTGATATATGTTCGACTTGCTACACCAATGCTTGATTCTCAAAGACGAGATGTATACAAGTGCCTCGCGAGGTTGTCACAGCCGTGGGACGCGTTACGAGCGAGAGGAACGGGATGTTCTCCCGCATAAGTGTTAGGAAATTGCTGTTTGTCTTTATGTCAAGCCACCACCGATCTGGCTCTCTGATTGCCACCGCACAGGGCGAACGGCAGCGGCAATTTCGGCTCGGGCGGTGCACATATACAGATCCGCCGCCACCGATCTGGCTCTCTGATTGCCACCGCACAGGGGTTGCATTGGAGGAGGAGCGAAGAAAGGAATTAAGTTCGAGCCGGCGCTTTGACAACCGGAGACTCGCAGGAAGAGGGGGGAGGGGGGCGGCGTGTACACCCAGCGGCAAACGATGGGGGCAGAAGCGCGCGCAGCAAGCGGACAACACGATAAAGGGAGGAGGGAAGAGATAGCAGCGACTGACTGATGCCGCTGACGCCGATAGTGAGTCAACCCCAGCTGCGGAGTTGGTTTCAGGGACAACGAATAACCGGCGCGTCGGCAACTGAAGAGCACCCTATCCGCCACACAAGAACAGGGGGGGGGGACCCTTTCCTCCTCTTTCTGCATGGCGGCGACGGTGTTCTATGCAGTCACGTTATCTTGACTCTCTAGCGGCGTCAGCGGCATCCAGCGGTATCAGTCGGTCGCTGCTAGCGCTGGGGGGATGAAAGGGGGGCGGAGCTGGTTACGAGGCCGACGACGACGACGACGCGAAACCCAGGAACGGACGCCAAAGAGCTGCGCTCTAAAACTTGGAGGACGCTTAAGCTTCGCCTTCAAGAGTGGAACGCGATAGCGTTATCGCACCCCGTTAGCACCGCCCGCTCATTCGCTCGGCATGCTCTTGAGTCAGACGCAGCGTTCGGCGCGGCAACGAAACGTGCGCCTGAGCAAGCGGAACGTACCAAAGAACTCGGTGTCTCGGAGGGACAAAAGATCTACGCGAGCCAAACTTCGTGATAGGCACGGAGAGCTGATCCGCGACGCGCCATGAAGGCGGACGGGATCATGGGGCTGACGCCTCGATGGTATCGTCCTCTATCTCACTTGGGAGCGCCACGCAGACGCATGACTCCTCGAAGCAGCTCGGCACACATCGCAGGGGATGCTTTGTCATCAGACGCGCTACGGCGCAGCGATCACGTCAGAGGCGTCCCCTATCGGACGCTGCGCCTAGGAATCGCGCTGAGAGCTGAAAAAGGAGCCGCGTCGCCTAAACTGGAGGGTTCGAGTGATGCACGCTGGAAGTTAGAAGGAGAGAGAGCGAGAACACTTATCAAACGCAAGGGTATTGGGGAATCCTCGCACCGGTCTCCGCGCGGCCCGAAAAGAAGAAGCGGGCGAGTGGCGCGCCACGTGTCGGGGCAGCGCCGCACATTACGAGGAGGGCGTCTTCTGTGTTTCCCGCAAGATGGCTCTGCGTGTGCGCACAGCGCAGAAGAAATGTAGCGGAAACTTACTTCGCTACTCGTGTAACTGCGACTTCTGTAATTTACATGGTCATAATTACCTATATACACCGCAGTATAAGTTTCTACAGACCGTTCCAAAGGCAACACCGCATTCACTAGAGGCGCTTTTATCCCGCTTTAATTCATCGAACTTTGCCCATCTTTGCCTGCTCACTGCGTGTGGGTCAGCAGCCGCCTGAAACCATTGTGTCGCTGCCCCCTCCCGCGTCACATCGGCAAAGGTGTTCTTTGGCAGGTATCAATCCCGCTTGCGTGCCTCCTTGAATGATATATTCTCTGATTGTTACTTTCTTCCAAGACGGACATGACCGCGAGTATGCAGCGTGTGCTACCCATCCCAGTCACACAGCGGAGAAAGCTTTCACATGATTCAGAGAGGTACTCGTTAGCGCTGCATTTCGCACAAGTCTGACACCCTCGGCACTTCTGTGAACTGAGTTCGAATCTCTGGCACTTAAACCGTCAAAAAGGATGTGGGATGTACAGTCTCAAACTTATTTTCACAAACCCTGTCTCGATAGTATCGGGTAGGTTGACTGAGCCAAATGTAAATATTAGGCGCTTGGTATCCATTTCTTGTCCGTCACGCCTTATCGAAATTATTTTGACATTGATCACGTTCTAATCATTCCAACCGTATAGAAGTTCGCCTTCAGACAATTCTAACAGATCAGCATTGGAGGCAATGCCGTGGGTAGTATTCATTGTGCGGTGGGGGGTCACTGTTAGTGGAACACCCCCAAAAGGTACAAGTTTGGACAGTTTTTCATGTTGTTTCTGAACTCGGAGCTCTAGGAGAAGATCACCATTAGCAATTTTGATGCTTTGTATCCCGGACCGGAAACTTCCGTCGGAGATTTCAAGACTACGAAGTGTGAGATCATTCTTACCGTCTTCTCAGGCTTATCAGAGTGGATTACATGAAAGCGGGGAAAGTTCTGTGTACGATTGCCATAAAACTTTGACATCTAGGTGCGCCCTTGTTTGTAAGGGCGATCAGGAAGTGGAGGAGAAAGAAGTTTCCATGAAAACGCATAGTAGTAGAAATTACTCTCCGTGGCAGTAGACCTTTCTCCTTAGTCAATATATACATTCCCTCGGGCGTGCAGCATACACACCCACTAGACTCGGTTATGGCAAAATGCGGTGAAGAAATAATTTTGGCAGGTGACTTCAACTCTCATCATGTATCATGGGGATCCAGGACAGACCTGTGCGGAAGGCGTCTGTGGGACTGGGCAATCACAAATAACTTTTCTTGTCAAAATTCGGGATCAGTTACGTTTCTTCGCGGACTGTTCAGATCTGTGCTGGATCTTACATTTTCAGGTCCAGGTATTCTCACATCCACATGGGAAATGGTGAATGTCGGGACGACCAGCGATCATTTGCCTGTTGTGTTTGAAGTGGTAGGTCCGCAGTCCACCGTGGAGGCTCGCATCCACTCTTTTGTGGATTACCGTACATTTAAAAATTGCTTGCGGACTGCTTTCAAATCAATGGAAAATTCTCCATTGAAAGCCGAGGATATTTGCTCAATCATTGATAATTCGCGCAAAAGATCAGAGTTTCAGGTAAAGGCATGTAAAAACACTGCTTCTATAAATTGGTGGAATGACGAGTGCTCGCGGGACTACAAGCGACGCAAGGCTGCATGGAAACAACTCATGCATAACCAATCTCCGAAAAACTGGAAAAACTATAAATTTATTGCTGGAACATTTAAAAGAACGGTAGGTACGGCAAAAGACGATTACAATGTCCGACATTTCGAATTCCTTTCGAAAGCAAATAATCAGCGTGCATTATTTCGGTTTTTAAAATCCCAAAAAATGATTCCACGTCCCTTGAACTGGGAGTCGGTAGTTTTAACCACAAGTGAAAAAGCTTACACTCTAAATGTGATCGCGCAAGGGTTAGAGACCTGCTTCGCTACCTCTCTTCCCTTCTCTCCTTGCGCGCAGGGCAATTAAGAAGATTTCGAAGAGTTTTCCATGGCAGAATTGTCCCAAGCCGTTTCCTGTTTATCAACTGCAGCCCCAGGTCTCGATGGAGTCACTACCAAGATGATTAAGCTTCTCTTTGAAGTCGCTCCTAACGGCTTGTTAGATACCATAAATTACTCAGTACAATATGCATGGTTCCCTCCTGTGTGGAGAATTGCGAAGGTGATTCCTCTGCTGAAAGACCAAACCAAAGGGTATGTCCTAGACAATATTCGGCCTATTTCTATAACATCAAATTTCGTAAAATTATTAGAAAGATTATTAAACGCACGTATGGTTCAGTTTGTGACCACAAGAGAATTATTGAGCCCCTGCCAAATTGGATTTAGACCTGGGATGTCCATTTGGTGCGCACATATCGACCTAGAAAGCCGAATTCAGTTGGCTCGTTACCAAAAACAATATGCTGCCCTAGTCACATTAGACATTTCTAAAGCATACGATAGTGTGGAATACCCTTTATTAATAAAGAGGGTGCAGGATATTGGATTGCCAGACTACTTCGTGACGTGGACTGCCGAGTTCTTGCAGGGCAGGGAGTTTTACTGTGCTCAAAGCGGAATTTCATCGGGAAAATTCAGACAAACACGCGGGGTTCCTCAAGGGGCAGTTTTGTCCCCGCTGCTATTTAACATCCTACTCAGCTCCATTCCTCATCATCAAAATGTAAGCACGTACGTTTACGCGGATGATATAGCGTTTTTTGCATCAGCAAGGGATATTCAGTCTCTGTACGAATGCTTACAGGAATACTTATGCGAGCTAGAAGCATGGCTGGATAGTATTCGCTTGTCTCTTAATGTAAATAAGAGTGCCGTTCTTGTCTTTCCCCTACAAGACCCAGTTACTATTTCCCATTCATACCGTCATTCCACTATCCCACAAATGGAAAAGGTCAGGTACCTTGGAATTATTTATGATAGTAATCTTGATTGGCGTCAGCATATTGACCATATATCTTCGAAAGCTTCTCGTGCAATGGGGATATTACGAAGGATAAGTAATTATCGATGGGGCATGCGCAGCGACACACTCATAATGATTTACCGCATGTATATTCGACCTATAATAGAGTTCGGTTGTGTGTTATTCTCCGGCGCCGCGGCTTACAAGCTACGCCCACTAGTTTTGCTGGAACGGGAAGCGCTTCGCTTATGTCTGGGGCTACCAAAGTTTGTAGCCAACGCTGTGCTCTACAAGGAAGCACGATTGCCTTGCCTTGAAATGAGATTTAAAATACTTACCGTCCAAACATTTATAAGGCTCTATGAATCCCCACTAAGAAGATCCCAGTCCATCTTCATCAAACAACGAGTCCAATTTTTTGGAGTCAGATGGCAACGGTTTCACACGCCACAAATTGTATCGCAATCGTTATTGAATACGTTAGACGTAAATATAAATGACATAATCACGGAAAACAGCACCTCAAATTCACTAGTTATTACTTATGATGACCAATACACAAATAATGCAAAGCAGCTTCCCTCGCATATTCTTAACGGCTTACTCCAGGATCACTTGAATCAACTCCACACTAACGTCATTATAGCAACGGATGCTTCGCAGAGTGAAGAAAAGGCAGGAGTTGGAATTTTCTCATCATCATTGGACTGGTATTTTTCTATTCGGCTTCCCGACTTCACTCGAATATACCTAGCGGAATTCCTAGCTGTCGTCCTAGCTTTACGAAAGCTACAATCTTCCAGGACAACGGCGGTAATAATCACAGATTCTTTGTCGCTGTGCACCTCACTTACTGCTCCCGGCGAGTCACACATATTGAAAACTTTTTACTCACTGGCTCCTAGTCATTTGAGAAGTTTACGATTAATATGGGTACCTGGGCACAAAGGCATATTTATGAATGAGGTGGCAGACAGCTTGGCCAAGGCTTCTATCAGCGGCCCAGTGCTTCCCCTTCTGCCAACTATGGGTTTTATCACGTCAGCCAGGTTTAGAAGATACATCCTTTTAACATCACAATCGAACCTTAAGTCATCCTTGGAACTACGCCACTTACAATTCCCTTGGAGCAGGATGTTTTGCAAAACAAAACAAACGGAAGTTACATTAACGAGGCTACGTTGTCGAGTCCCATATCTAAATTTTTACATGCACCGATCTGGTCTGGCAATATCCCCATTGTGCCATTTTTGCAATGTATTAGAGACGATTGAGCACTACTTGCTGGTATGCCGGCGTTTCTCCTCCGTGAGGAAAATGACATTAGAAATTACAGTGCGACAGCTTGGCCTGCCATTGAACACTCCGGTACTACTGTCTTTCGGAGCGTCTGTGCTTGGGCACTCACACAGGAATGTGTGCTTCGCCTTAGAAAAATTTATTATTGAATCAAACCGATTTCATTGATGACGATATTATTCTATTTATTCGTCCTCTATTGCCGCATTGATATATTATAGATAATTTTTTTTCCTCTACGTAGCATGACAGTCTACTGAACCGTTTCGATTTTCTCTCGGCTAAATTCATGTAACAAAATTTTAGGTTGTTACCTCCATTTTCTGCACACTTAAGCAAAGTCTGCCCGACTCTTGGCCAATCCCCGCGAGTGGGTAAGCGCCAAACTCATCAAGGACATCATCATCATCATCATAAATATTTGGCAGCAGCGCCGACCGCCCACCACGGAACCCAACGGGGAGAACCCAACGTTATGCAAGTCTGCATAACGCCAGAGGTACGCTGTCGCTTTAACCAAATATGGTGTACCCTAGGCAGCATTGCCAACAAGTTTAAGCCTTGCCGCCAAGGAGAAAGGAAGTAAATGGAAAAGAGAAGACACGAAAGGCCAGAAAGTGGGACACAGACACGAAGACTGGAGGTGCCATCTATGTAAAGCAGAGGCCAAAGAGGTTTGTTGCCTCTTCCGGGGCCCTTTAAGGTCCAAACGCCCAGCATCGGCTCAACCACCAGGATCCCCCTTTCCTCAGACACGGCTAAGCCGCGCACGGCTACACGCGGGAGGGTCCAACCCTCATGTGTTCTGGTGCGTGATGTCGCAGCACACCAAGCGCCTGCTTGCGCAGACGCCCCTGTGGTGTCTGGGCTCTCCGATAAATCATGGACACTTGGTGAGGTACGCGACAAATACTTGGCCATATACATTTGCATGGTTCAAAAAGAAATTATAAAATAATGCCAGAGGCACCGTCCTGGCCACAGAAACCGCTCAAGTAAGAAATAGGAGGCGCTGCGAACTCTGAGTGAGGATACAACAATTGTCATTAAGGCAGCGGACAAAGGTGGCGCCGTGGTGCTACTTGACAGGAGTCTCTACATAGCCGAAAGTTTCCTTGGCCGAAACATACGAACGCGCTCTTTCTCTATCTTTATCCCTTGCACGCACACACACACGCTGTACGTACGCACAGAAATCCATGCGCACACAAACAAGCACCGGTTTGATCGCACGCATGCATGCTGAAGCCCGAACACACACGTTCGTACTCTTACACATTGACACGCGTCCACGCATGCACCTCAATCACGCAAGAGCACGGGCATATGCAATAATGCGCGTGTACGCGCACACGCGCATTCACGCATACACACACGCATACCGTGGTTCGCGCACATGGAAATACAAAATACCGAGGCACTCGCGCGCGCGCACATACACTCAAAACACACACACTCATATACACAACCATACACATGCACGCTTCAGACGAGCGCACGCATAATATATATAGATAGATATATCTGTCCTAGCTGCCTCTCAAACACCGGCGCGTGCAGACTGACTATATACACTCCCCCTACCATTGCTGTTCCAACGGCATCTGTAATGAATCGCTGTACGATATAAATTTAGCGCTTCTTCAAATCAATATGCCCTCTGCCGGGAGGGTGCGAAAATATTTCCTCCGGTCCTGTGACTTCACCACCCATCCCTGACTAAAACACTGTTTGAACGTAGTGATGCTAGAAGTAACTATCCTCTCGAAATAGTAGGTTAAAGATTTTGATCGTCGGCATTTATTTTGAAATATAAATTTTCTTATAATTTTCCCCATTCATTTACACACGCTCATTGCGGGAAGTTGCCAAGAGAAATGTGCAGAATATCTGGACATTGTTCGTGACTACGACATTTGGAGCACTGACTTTTTAACGGGTTAATTGTGAAATATATTCCTCGTTCCTGCTTCTTTTCGGTTGCACATTTCTTTTGACAATTTTCAATAATTCTTCAGTTTACGCGCCGTTCCGTCACGCCATTCGAGGGACATACGGGTATGTGCCACAACTGCGGAACATATTCATCACAATAATTCTCTTCAGGCCATGCATCATTCAAGCAACGAGCAAGCCCGTGGCATGTGGTGTGTTTCGCGTCCAAGCATTGGCGTGGCGCCACCACCGAAACACACATTTCAAGTTTCAAACAACTAAAATATTAAGACGTCGCCTGCCGTTTCTAAATTTAGATAATAAGTGAATAATATTGAAAACATCATTTAAATTTAGTAAGTGAACATTTTTGTTTGTTATCAGTGGAGTTACCATTACAGTCCAGGCGGCGCTAGCGGCGCCTGCGAGAACCGGCCCCATTGGTTCTTTGCGAATGTCACGAGCTTGTTTCGAACAATACCAGAAGAAGAAGAAGCAGGGTAACGGCATTTCGGATTGCACATCTTGGGCTCTGCGATTTGCGACCACAGCAAGCAAACAAGAGATGCTTTCGAGCTCTCAGGATCAGGCCGATAAGAGCAAGAGGCGACCTCGTGCTCGAAGAAACTCCGCGAGCTCCAATGGACGCGAATCTTCTCGGAGCTCCATGTCCTCTGGCGAGCTTGAAGGGACCCGCCACTGTCCGAGCTATCCCAATCAAAGAGCTCCCGCGGACGCCCCGTTGGATTCAGCTCTACTGATAGGGGTGGCCAGCGCCACCGGATTGGTCGCTCAAATTCCCAAAAACGGACCTCCTAAAAGTAAGCGAAGACTGTCGTTTTATGACGCCGTCCAGCCCTCTACACCCAACATCACAGCACCTCAGGAACAACAGGACGGTAGCAGCGAACATGGCACGCGCAAACGGGGCATCGCTACTACGATGGAAGTACCTTTTTCGGTAGGACCAGGAACCACCAATGGGCGTCCAACAAAAGCTCGAGCAGTCGCCGAAGCCGAAGGCCAGCCTCCTCCAACAGAACGCCACACCTCGCAGCCGACACTGGCACTGGAGTCTGTTGCCGGCGCTCGGTCGATCACAGCCGCTGCGACATCTTCCACATCGAACAAAGAAGCAGCCGAGACAACCCTGACGGCCGAAGTCCGCAGTGCAAAGCTACCGCCTGGTACGGTTAAGGCGAGGACACGCTCCGGCTCTACCGTCACTCTGGCGGTGCCCATCGACGCGGCCTCGAGAAGCGGACACTCAGGAAAGTCGTCGACGCAAGACTCGGGGTCCCAGCGCGAACCTTCGTTTTCGTCCTTCATTAGAGGTCTCAAGGCGTTGAGCAGAGATCGCATTGCAGAGCAGCGGGCCACGCGACGAGGAAGCAAGTCTTCGATCTGGGACTCGGAACACGTGAGCGAGCTGTTTCTTTTGTGAGCCCACGCCGTAGTGCACAGGTTGAGCTGTCAGTGTGCGAGCACTGATAATCGAGAAGGTGTAGGATATAGTCGTTGCAATGTGCGACATATCATGGGAGTCGCTGAGCTCCTGAGCTGTATTTTTCAAAGCGAAGCTTTTTTCGCCTCTTCTCACAACTTTCCGGGAGCTGGGGCTGTGATCGTTTTGTCGCGCGTACCGCTGGGTTTCTTGCAACTCTACCAGATGGCACTAGCCTCCGCGCATGCCTACGGAGCCTACATGAAAGCACTGGTTTAGGGTGGTGACAGCCTTTGTAACGGTACTTACCGCCACCAGCTGGATTAGGGGGTTGAGCTTACCGACAACTTATAAGATGTGGGAAGCAAAATCGCGATAAAGAAGCCCTACGGAGGACGTTTCCTGCAACCTTTGGGGACGTGAATTAATTAACTTTTACAGCGAAGCTGTTAAGGGCTACTTTTCCCACTACCGTGTCCGCATGTAGAAAAAAAAAACCCGACGATAGGGCAATGCTGGGCCGGCCCGCTGCGGAGGTGACGCAGACGTTAAGGATCAGCGATGTATGTCGGTATTACTTCAGAACCCTACAGCACCCGATGCCTTGCCTCGCCGTCACGTTCATTTTTTTTTCTTTGTAAAGCGAAGATTTCTTCCCTCTTCTCACGATTTTCCGGGCGTTGCTGTGATGGTCGTGCCGTGAGTGCCGCTGGGTTTCTCGTAACACCACCAGATGGCGCGCCTCCGCGAATCCCGACTGGCACCGCTGTGACAGCGTTGAACAGTTTGTGCGTATGGCAGATGCTACGCTTGCTTTCCTATCCGACAGAAATGCAGGTGCTGAGCAGTGCAGGTCGCGTGCTGTGCTCTGATAGTGTAAACATTACAATCGACCACAACCAGAAAACAGCCCTCGGAGCTGGCGTATTAAGCGTTTCGACAGCATGCTCGCCAGGAATGCAGAAGGAGCAGGTAAACATGCGCCAGCAAAATGGCTGCAAAGCATGCACTCAGCTTCGAGGATACCCAGGCCCGAAAGAATGGTCGCGCGTATAAGGAGCGTCTTCGCTACGCAGCGAAACGTGGTACAGACACCGAATCTATGCATACAATGCATACATGCAATTATAATTTTTGAATTACGTGCAGCTATATAATACCATTTAACACTTCTGCCACGATGCGATGTGCCATGTGAAGCAATGCTAATGACCAGTCCTCTCATGCATTATATACAATGACGCGCAACAACGTATCAAGCACACAGGTCTCCCTGTGTATTCTGTGGAATACGCAGACAAACAGCAGCGGCCCACGCACGGTAACGTGCAACATTAACTCACCATTCTTATATTGGTCTAAAAGCTGAAGAACTTACGCACTCGCCGGCAACATATCCGCTAATTATCGTCAATCAGAGCAATGCCCTGTAATGCCCTCGGGTCCTGAGGGTAATGAAATACATAAATAAATAAATAAAAAATAAACAAAACCGCATACAAAGCTTTGCTTATATCGATTAACACAGTGCACGGTATCCGTCGACGTTTTTTCTTTGAGGCACGTATGTACGGAAGGAGCACAGAAAATGTTTTCGAGTATGGAAATCGCGAGACAACCTCATTTTATTAGTACTTCGCTCCATACTGTGTATAATTGCGAGGGCTAGTATACCGACTTCTCTTTCCAGTTGGAGGGCAGCGGGGCTCGCAGTAACGAAATGTCGTTCTTTTTCTCAATCCGGTGCCTCACAAATACCCCCGATCGAGGATGCTTGTGTGAAAAGCACCACAGCGCGTGCGCCGCACTACCTGGAAGTGCTCGAAGTTGGGAGTGCATAATCAAGCACGTCGTGTCAAACCATAACGGCTGAAACCACAGCGTTGGTGCTACTGCACCTCAATCTTGACCACAGTCTCCATTATGTCACGGCGAGTAGCACAGCTACTCCTGGTTTGTTGACGCGACAGCTGAGTCACGCAAACACTGGTTGTAAGCATACGACAAGCAGAGGTTGAGCGCTATGGCTACGTTCGCTGGCTCGTTCCAGAAATCGCTGGCAAGATACCGCTGCCGCATGCAAGCACTGAAATTCTGGCCTATAGATCCTTCCACGACAAGCCTCTTCACCATAGCGGCACGCAATTCTGTCACAGGGGAGCCGAACAGCGAGCTAAAAATTGCAAGTAGTGTCAACGCATAAGCCCGGTTTTCCTGGGTAACCTCGCCAGCGTATTTCACAATATAACACATGCTTTGCTTCCTCAGCAAAAGCACGCAAATCTACATAGTGAAAAGTGAGAACAACCACTGGCCTGCGTCATTATCAATGTTTCTAGGATTTGGTTCATGCCCGAACGGCAGGTGTCGGAAATTTGAAATAATTTGAAAAGCGCATGTGCCTTCTTTCTGGTAACATACACGCGCCCTCACTTTTTCTCAGCACGTGATTTTGGTATTAGGATTGAGTGAGATATTTCTTTTGTGCTTCATTTTACAGGGGCAGCGCAGTTCACGGATAGCGGTCAGAGTAGCAGGGATACCTATCACAAAGCGGCAAATCCTCCTCATGGCCATCTTAATTTTCATAGTGACAACCGTGACAGCCGGCGTCGTCATTCTGTTGAGACGAGAGCAAGAAACTGCTCCGACAAAGCCGTACTGCATGACCAATGATTGCCTCGATCACGCCTGGCGCCTTTCCTATAAACTAAACAGCAGCCTCAATCCCTGCCAAAACTTCGGGGCTTACGTCTGTTCCGCTTGGTCCCCACCAAAGGGGTACCTTGAGCACTCTAACTCAGCCATGGATGACGTACGGAAATCTTGGTTCCCACTGTTCGAAAGAATTCTTAGAGAGGGCGCGAAGCTAATTCGGGTTGGCCACAAGCCGCTAGTCATGTACACCACATGCATGGGCGACAGTAAACAGTACGGGTCGAACGTGGATATCTTCTGGAAGTTCCTAAAGGAATGTAGACTGTCGTGGCCGTATGAGCCAGAGACAAGTGACACCAGCGCCCTCGATGTACTGATAACGCTCGCGTTCAAGTGGCAGGTATCACTCTTCTTTCAAGTAAGACTACTGCGCTTGGGACCCGCACCGAATTGGCGTTTGACTTTAGATCCAGGCCCACTCGTACCGCTGATGTACCAGCACCATCTCACGATCAAAAATACCGGCGGATACGCCAAGTACTGGGCTGCGTTCTTCAACATCCTCAAGGGAAGCTCTGACAAGGACGCGACGATAAACCAGACACTCATAGAGAGAGCCATGGTGCTGGAAGAGGACGTCTTTAGAAGGCTCCTATTCGCCATGCGTCCAATTGGAGTCCAACAACTACTGGTGCCAATTGCCAAGATTAGATCCTACACTCCGCCTCTGGACTCGAAGCAGTGGCTAAGGGCATTAAAGCAATTAGAGCTTCAGCCTGACATGGAACCCAGCGACCAGGTTCTCATAACTGACAAAAACTTCTTCCAGACCATGGCGGCCGTGATGGCCTCGTACACGGACACACAGCTGCTGTCCCTGATTGCGTGGTCTTGCGTGCAGCTCCTGGCACCGGCAGTGGATTTGCAGCTGCTGAAGTACCGGTACGACCAAGGCGTCATACGTTACCGGCCATACTTCTGCGAACGTTTTGTCGAGACCGCCTACCGACTCCTGGTGGTTGCTCTCACCTCTGTATCGCGTTTCTCAAGACAGGAACGCGCCGTCATCTCTGCGAACTTCGACCACCTGGTTGCAACCGCCAGCGCTTTGGTCAACGCCACAGACTGGCTGGATGCCAAGAACCGACAACTTGCATCCGTGAAACTGGCTTCGACACGCCTGCAGCTGTGGCCCCCAGAACATTTCCTGGAGAACGAGTCACTGGACCGCATGTACGCGGCTTTTCCGAGCGCCGAATTATCGTTTGCAGAATATTGGATCCAATCGAGTCGGTCTGCCGCTGATACGTACCATGCGAGTGCCAATATCGACGTCTTGAGCTACGCAGTCAACTACGAACTGCCGTACCTCTTGTACGATGCCGCAAGTGGCGCAGTGAAGGTAGCTGTGGGTGCCATTACTCCGCCCCTGTTCTACTCTGACGGGACCAAAGCTATGTTCTACGGAGGACTCGGATTCTCCATGGCGGTGAACCTCGTCGCATCCATGGACAAACAGGGACTGCGGTGGCATCCAAACGGCACTTTCGGCGACTCCTTTTTGTCCCAGTAAGCTTCTTCAGCCTAGTTTTGCGAATGTGATGATTTTCACTTCTACATGGCAGGTTATTCCAGAACAACACAGATAGACTACTTTCCTAATATCATAGACATAATCAACCCATTATTTTTGCTACTTCGCCAAGTCAGAGCTCATGGTGATGCGCTATCGTTGGCCATGACACGGTTGTTTGAACTAAGCTAGTCTTTGTAGGTAATTGTGCGAAGAAATTTCAAGAACCAGTCAGGAGCTCCTTTTGCCTGTACTAATAGACGGATGTTCCCGTATATTGATAATCGAACTAGCTAGTTTCTGAACTTATATATGACTGAAGAACTTTGATATCGCGATATGCCCTCATGTACGCCCGACTGCATTTTGAAATAGCTGGAAAATGTTTAGAGAGTGAAGCCACCCAAACACTATACGAACTTCACATTGTAGAAGTTAACTGAAAGCGCATCGCTGCGTCCACAATATTCAACAGTGGATGTTTTCTACCAGAATTTTTTCCGCTAAACGGATGCGAACGCGCTTACTTAATAATCACAATGGCAATCTAAAATGTCCTGTCTTACTTAGTGCGATTACACTACTCTTCTTTACAGCGCCGCTTCTCGAGCCTTCGAAGACCGGGACGGCTGCCTGGCGACTGCAGAGGAGGCTCCCGTCGTCGACTCCCCCACCTATCCGACCCGACCCGGCTCCAGGACCAGCGTCTTTCCCGAGATTCCCGCGCTCGAAGTGGCCTACGCAGCGTACAGGCGTTCCATCAGCAAAAGCGACGACGACAGTCCGCAGGGTATTTCCCGGAATCTCTCGGGTGATCAGGTGTTCTTCATGACATTGTGCTACATGACGTGCAGCCTTCCCGAAGCCGTGGGTCCGCACACGGTGGACTGCAACAAGGCTGTGAGCAATTCGGAGGCATTTGCGCGGGCTTTTCAATGCCCGTACGGATCAAAAATGAATCCCAAGAAGAAGTGTACATTCTTCACCCGATAAGTGGGGGCTGGAAAGGACCCAAATCACGCGCGATGTTTACCACGCCAGACAATATAGCTGTCACCTGGACCTTGCAATTCCTTGAAATGTGCTTGCCATCTTCTTCAAAGCGATGGCGCTCTTTGCGTGAGGGCGTCAGCAGTGCGACTGGCACTTCGTCTACGTGCCTTGTTCTGGCGTACCACGCACTCTACAATACTGGCGCGTTTTGTTTGGGCGTTTCATGGCGGAAGCGCAATACAAGACGCCTGTTTTGTACGTTTTTATCGCTTTTTTGTTTTTGCTTTCTTCTTATTGCCCGATCTTCCGCTCTCTGACTTCTTTTGTATTTGAAAATTTTACCTTTAGTTAGCAACAATGTGCCCATCTGGGTGTCTCAGACGTCGTAAAGCGTTGACGACATCTGCCGCGTTTGCGGGCTGTTTACACTTTGTTTAATTTTTGTTTGCGAAGCCGTATTCATGAACGTGTTTTCGAAGACAATGTCCAATGTATATCTTGGCTGTGCTTAAGAGGAATTTTTTTTATTTCATCAAGATTTTCTTTGTAATTCGCGGATGCCTAGCGTGTGTTTTCTATGCCCGTCTGCGCTGCACCATTGAATATTCTGCAGTTGGCTGAAGGGAACCTGGTGCACACTTACGGGAGGCTTGAAACAACCTAATATTCGACAGGTTTGAACTGCTTCCCGAGCCAAATAATTCGTGTCATTTCTCCAGTAACTGCCACACACAGAGTTTAGTGAATAAAACCTTGTTTCCGGCGAATTGTCTGGCAGCTCGACTGCGGTTCTCGCAGCGCTCGTTAGCGGTTCTCGAGACGTATGAAAACAAACTGCACAGAAAGCGTAGCGTTCCGTTGTCGTGCCAACTTGTCCAATGTATTAAACGTTCGATTGTTAGCACGCTGCACATTGATGTAGAATTCGCGCCCGAGTGATGAATAAATTTCAAAGCTGAGGATTATTTCTTACATTCATGCCTGTTACTGACCGCGTTGATGGTCAGCAAGGTGGAAATTGAGTGAAACCACGTGAAAAGCGCACCATTTACGTCACGTTATAATTATTAATGGGATTGGCTTTCTTTGCCTACTTTGGTCGTGTTAGCCCATCTATCTATCTATCTATCTATCTATCTATCTATCTATCTATCTATCTATCTATCTATCTATCTATCTATCTATCTATCTATCTATCTATCTAGCCTCTTTCGTCGACGCAGTGCCCTATGTTGCCTACCTGCTTGAACTACTAGATAAATGCTGGGGGTTAATGCCATCGTGGTGGGTCAGTCGTCTTAATTCAAGCTTCGTGGCCTTACCCTTCTCATACCGTCGTCGTCACACCTTCTACGCCGAGTTATCACGTTTAACATTGAAGTGGATTTCATGCCCGAGTGAAGACCGAATTTCAAAGCTGAGGATAATTTGATACCTTCATGCCATTTACTGATGGTGTTGACGGTAAATAAGGTGGAAAGGGAGTAAAACCAATGGAAAAGCACAACGTTTGGCGCACCTTATTATATTTATTATTGCGATTAGCTTTCGTTGCCTACTTCAGTCGTCTTCAGCCTATCTATATATCTATATATCTCCGTCGTGATTGGTCTATCGTCGTCATTCCACATTCGTGATCTGACTCTCGTGATGCCGCCGTCGTCACAACTTCTATGTCTAAGTATGTGCTCGCGGTTGTGATGCCGTCGAGGTCGTTACATTGCGGTCAGTCCTGCTTTGTCAGCCGGCTCCTGTTATGCCGTCGTTTTCACGCCATCGTCGTCATACAGTTGTCGAATATTCGCTGTCACAGTGCCGCCGTGATGCCCTAAAGGTCGTTTCATTGTCATTGCAGTTTAGTCAGCTAACTCTCATCATGCAGGCGTCATAATGTCATCGTCACGTCATCGTCATCACGTAGTCGTCGTCATGCCATTGTCCTACCGTCGTCGTCACGCGGTCGCATTGCCATCGTAATCGCTTCAGTAAAGTCCTCGCATTGTCATCACTCTGTCCTCGTCATAATGCCTCCATCGTTCCACTGACGTCGATCTTTCTTTGTCATTCTATTGTAATCATACTGTCGTGAATCAATCGCGATTACGCCGCCATTGCCACGTAGTTATCTTCAGACAGTCACTCAGGCATCCATCGTAAGGCAGTCGCTATCCCGTGTCCGTTATCAGATCGTCGTCACGTCATCGTGGCGTCCTCGTCGTCATGCAGGTTTCATACAGTTTGTTGTCGCGCCGTCATCAGCATAGGCCCGTCATCATCTTATTGTGTCCGCAATTTTCTCATGTCATCGTCGCCAGTGCGCCGTTGTTATACAGTCGTGATCGCTTCACCAGGGTTATTCTAACTTTGACATCCCACTTTCGTTATGTCGTAGTTATTAGCCATCGCCGTCACACAGTCATCGACACGCAGCCTTTTACCATCGTCATCGCTTCAGTAACTTCATTTTACTTTGGTCATGCCGTACACTCTTAGCCAAGTCCTGGTTGGAATCCACGCATGCAGGCAGGAAATCGGATCAAATTACGGCCGCTGATATACCGTTCGCTGGGCGGCTTAACAGGCGGCCCCCCGGAGACAGCGGCCCATTTTCAAGCGGCCCAATTCTAAGCAGCCTTAAGAATAGGCGTGACCAAAGGTATGCAGGATTATAAGTCAAATTTTTCCTGGCCATTTGTGGCCTACCATGAGGCGCGACTGCTGTGACGGCGGTCTGTGCGTATGCCTCCCGCACGCCAGCGCGAAAAAAAAGCGAATTTACACCTTATCCGCAATTATCTTCGCAAGTTGGGCAATCACAAGGCACATTCACTGTACAGTCAACAAAGCAATCACGTAGTTACGAAAAGTTCATAGTACTCTACACACATCCCATGGATTCGAACCCGCATACACTTGCACTTATAGAATTAAAAGCACACTTCGTAACCATTACACCACAGCGCCACCACGCCCAGTGGGGGGTTCTTTTAGGGGTTATAAGATGTTACGAATGATGTTTATTTACAGGGTGAAATGGTGAAACGAGGTCCGAGAGGGAAGCTACAGGCCAGGCCCAGCCGGCGCAGAGTACCGCGAGGTCACGCGCGCACACTCTACTTCGTCTTTCTCTGCCTCAGCCGCAGCCGCGCAGTGCTGCGACATTTTCCCCGGGGGCAGACGAAGCTCGCCGAGCGAGTTAAAGGGACCTGTGATGGCACTGCTTGAGTCTGGCCACGTGAACAACTTGCGTCGCCCGTGAACGCCGATTACTTGCCGTCACTTTGGCGACGACATAGTTCACATCGCTCAAGCGGTTGAGTATAACGAATGGTCCGGTGTAAGTGGCGAGAAACTTGCGGTACAATCCCTTTTTGCGAACAGGTGTCCACAACCAAACATAATCACCGGGAGTAAAACTGACGGGGAGATGCCGCGCATCATAGCGAATCTTGCTGTTGCCGTGTGAGGACAACGTCCTAAGATGCGCCAGTCGACGTGCTTCCTAAGCACGACACAGAGTTTGGGCGATGGAAGGATCCTGTTGGCACGATAAAGGTAGAATAGTGTCCAGAAAGCTCTGGGGTGCGCGGGTGTACAGCAAAAAGAACGGCGCATATCCAGTAACTTCGTGCTTGGCACTATTGTACGCGTACGTTACAAAAGGTAAGACGGCGTCCCAATTCTTGTGGTCAGCAGCGACATACATTGATAACATGTTGATAAGGGTTCGATTCGTCCGCTCCGTGAGGCCATTGGTTTGCGGGTGGTAAGGAGTGGCATGACGATATGCAGAACCACAAAGCCGCAAAAGTTCTTCAACGACGTCGGCGGTGAATTGCCGTCCACGGTCACTGATGACAACACGGGGAGCGCCGTGACGGAGTATGACGTGATGCAACAAAAATGAAGAGACATCTGCTGCAGTGGCAGATGCAAGTGCCGCCATTTCCGTGTAGCGAGTAAGATAATCTACGCATACTGTAATCCAGCGGTAGCCAGCTGACATCTTTGGGAGCGGGCCAAGCAAGTCGATGCCCACTCTTTCAAAGGGTAACGTCGGTGGCTTAACTGGTTGTAAATAGCCTGCTGGGGCCGTCGTCGTTTGCTTGTGGCGCTGGCAAACAGTACAGCTGGCGACATACTGTTTCGTTGTTTTCCAGAGCTTGGGCCAGAAAAATCTCTGTCTAAGTCGGTGTAGTGTGCGTGTAAAGCCAAGGTGCCCGGACGTGATTTCGTCATGCATGCAACGAAGGACAGCCGAGCGCAGGTTTTCGGGCACAACTAGAAGCAATGGGGGACCATCAGTCGAGTAATTTTTTTGTACAGCAAACCATTACGAAAAGTAAACGGTGTTGTTCCTGCTGGCTCACGTGCAGCTGCCCGTAGGGATTTCAAGGTAGGGTCGCAACGTTGCTCGCTCTCGAAGGTACGCAGGTCTGTAAATTCGGAAGAGATGGAAACTAGGTAGTCGTCGAAGTCATCATCCTCAGCTTTAGTGTGCGGCGAAGGGAGACGGGATAGGCAATCAGCATCCCTGTGACAGCGTCCGCTCTTGTAGTTAACGGAGAAGCTGTACTCTTGAAGGCGCAAAGCCCAGCGGGCCAACCGGCCAGACGGGTCACGCAGCCCAACCAGCCAACAGAGTGAATGATGGTCAGTCACTATCGTGAATGCGCGGCCATGTAGATAGGGACGGAACTTCTGAATGGCGAAGACGACTGCTAGGCACTCGATTTCTGTAACGGTGTAGTTTGTCTCCGCTTTGGTAAGTGTCCGACTAGCGTAGGCAATGACATGCTCAAGGCCATCGCAGAGTTGAACAAGCACAGCACCAACACCCGCACCGCTGGCGTCAGTGTGCAGCTCAGTTGACGCCTCCGGATCAAAATGCCGCAGTACCGGTCCAGAAGTCAACAAAAATTTCAGCTGTTGAAACGCCGACTCGCAGTCAGCAGTCCACAAGTCAGCAGTCCACAAGAAGGAGAGACGTGAGGGGAAAGGCAAGCTGTGCGAAATTCTTGATAAAGCGTCGGAAATATGAACAAAGGCCTAAAAAGCTTCGCAGATCTTTCACCGTTTGTGGCTGTTGGAAGTCGCGAACCGCTGCTATCTTTTCAGGGTCTGGTCGTATGCCGTCTTTGTCGACCAGAAAGCCTAGTACGAGGGCTTGACGCTCACCGAATTGACATTTCTTCGAGTTTAAAATAAGGCCAGCTTGCTGGATACAGTCAAGAACGATCGACAGGCGCTGATTGTGCTCGTGAAATGTCCGGCCGTAGATAATGACGTCGTGTAAATAGCACATGCAAATTTCCCATTTGAGTCCGCGGAGCACGGTATCCATAAATCGCTCGAATGTCGCTGGAGCGTTGCATAAGCCACAGGGCATAACGTTGAATTCAAAGAGACCGTCAGGTGTCACGAAGGCTGTCTTCTCCTTGTCTGAGGGGTGCATGGGAATTTGCCAATATCCTGACCGCAAATCAACACAAGAGAAATACGACGCGGAGTGGAGGCAGTCGACGGCGTCATCTATTCGTGGTAGGGGGTACACGTCTTTCTTTGTGACGGTGTTTAGGCGGCGATAGTCTACACAGAATCTCCATGAGTTGTCTTTTTTCTTGACTAGGATCACAGGAGCAGCCCAAGGGCTAGATGATTCCTGGATCACTCCTTTCTGTAACATTTCTTCGACCTGCTCGGCGATGACTTTTCTCTCTGAAGGTGAAACGCGGTAGGGCTTCTGACGAATTGGCGTTGCTTGCCCTGTATGGATGCGGTGTTGCATACGAGACGCCGGTGGTGTATGGGACGCTCGTTGGCTTTGAGCAAAATCAAACACTGTGGTGTAGCGAGCGAGCACAGCTTCCGGCAGACACTGCTCATTAGAAGACAGCGACTTGTCAATCATGCGCTTAAAGTCAGCAGAATTATCATAGATGGAGTCGGGGTTGGATTTTTTTTCGGCAGTTGACATTTCGACCGTTCCGACGCTGACAATGGCTTGTTCATCAAAACTTGCCAGTTTAAGTCCTAGCGGCAATGTTATAGATTGGGTTGAAACGTTCACTGTCCACAAACGAGTAAAACCATCAGTGGTAACCACGAGGGAGCGAGGGACTATCGCATTTTTCTTGAGCGCATTGTTATAATCGGGCTCGGCTAAACCACAACAAGAACCTGTACGAGGGCGAGAAGTAGTGACAGGTACAAACATTGCAGTCTCAGGGGGCAAACACACATCTTGTGACACGGTGAGAACGTCGGCGGCATCACTGGTGCTATCTGTCATTGAAGTTCGCGCGTCGCGGCGAAGAGAAATCGCGCCACTTCCACAATCCAAAGTTGCCCCCCACTCACGCAAGATATCAATTCCTAAAATAATGTCATGCGTTGTACGTGCAAGCACAGTAAATTCACTTCTAAATGTATGCTCCCCTATCATAACTGAAACAGAACAGACCCCAAGTGGGCGTAACATTTCCCCGCCAACTCCACGAAAGGTAACGTTCCGATCCCAAGAAAACATAACTTTTTGTCCAAGACGATTTTTGAAGGACAGGCTCATAACAGAAACTGCCGCCCCAGTGTCAACTAAAGCAAAAGCACTCACATTGTCAACTAAAACGCACACTTTGTTTTTAAACAATTTTACACAAGGGGGTCTTGATGAAGATGAACATATTGCGGCCTCACCCCCGTCGGTCGCAACAGCTGGTTTCCCAGCGGCGGCGGTGATAACGAGCGACGACGAGGTGATGGAGAGCGTCGTTGTCGTGTCGGTGGTTGTGTCAGGCTGCGATCGGAAACGGGGGAGTCACTGCGGTTTGCGCGTCCCTGCTGCAGCCGCTGGAAGGAAGTGGGATATGGCTAGGGCTCATCAGCGGGCACGCGGGGCGTGTAGGAATTAAACCGTGGAGCACGCTGCTGGCGGCGGTGGCAATATCTACGAAACGTATTTGAGGAATCGGCGGCGGTGGCTGGCGTTTCTCTGCAGTGCGCTGTGCTGTTGAGTATTGGAATATGTTTGCGTTTGCATAATTTCCATTCCTTGCTACGACTGACGAAGGAAGACAACGTAGACGACAAAGTGAAAACTATTCTTCACGGCTTGTCGTCACCGCAGGAAAATAGGAAATGTGGCGTTCAGCTCATGATCGAGTGCTTCTCCAGTCCATGCATTATGTGTTCTCCGAAAATACGCGAATAGAAAGTATCGCGCCAACCATCCACGTATGTGAATTTAATTCGCGTGTTTACTGGTGAGCATTTCTGTTTATTTTTTTCCGCCAGTTCCATTCTTATATGCTCAACTGCGACGCCAGTACCAGGCATTTCGACGTGCCTCACACTGCCATGTAGGTGTTCTTTTCAAGTGCATTAGTTTAGAGTTTGGTTCACGCCGTTGTAAGCGGTTGTCCCGCATTAGCAGCGGATCGTTAGCGTTTTGGAGCGCACGCATTCCAGCATTTGGAGACTGCGTCTACTAATAGCCGGGTCACATTCATCGGCACGCATGTTTAAATTACTAATGTCTACACTTGTTACGCGTGTACTGCTCGTATCCTGTGGCAGTGCTCGTTCTTAAAGCGTCGAAGACCATCTACGCTCATGCGCGTGTTCAATATATACGCGCAGGATGGACTTGCCGGCTAGTCGGTTGAGCAATTTAGGAGAAACAGCGCAACACAAGGACGACGGAAAAACATGGACCACACCACGTAGCGCTGATGTGGTTGGTGCTTTTTCGTCGTCCTTGTGTTTGCGCTGTTTCTTCTTCCACGATACATGCACACCACAGGTGCACGAAAGTTTCGGAGCATGGGGGGTCAACTTTGGTTTCCCCGTTTCCTCTCAGTGTCAGTGGAACAGTGCGTCGCCCCGCGGTCGAATTGTGCACGCTTACCCCCGTATTCAGAAATGCATCTTAACTTGAAGCCCATGCTTGATCTAAATGACGCAGGTTGTGAACGCACCAAAAGAAGCGCAATGAGCGTCTTGGGGGGAGTTCGCTCCAGGCGCATTTATATCAAGTCAAGCATGAGTTTCAAATTAAGATGCATTTCTGAATACGGGGTTTAGTCATCTGCTTCCCACAGAAAACGTCGAAGAAACGCCCATTAAAACCACGCACATTTGTAAACTTAACTAAGCAATAGGAAGTTCCATATAAAAAAGTGGTATTAAAGGCTTTCAGTGTTTTTTTTTTTACTCCAAAATGTTTGCGCTGTCGTGGCATCAATGTACAGAGATAGTGCAGCGTTAGTTAAAAAGCATCAATTTCTGAATCCCTTGCCAAAATAAGCTTTTGAAATTATTTAGGTGCTAGAATCCAGGGTTTGTAGCGGTACTTGAAAACCCTTTATTTCTAAAATGCCATTTTCCAGGCATTGAAAACCCTTGAATTTGTAGAAGTACTGGAAAGTCCTTAAGTTTGTACACTTGGCTAGACTTAGCAGACATTGGAAAGCGCTTTTTTCCTTCTGTGGCTCTCTCGCATGTCACCGAGAATTGTCTGTGGAGGTGATAGAAGGAAAGAGGCATCCTTAAGGTTGAAATTACAAAGGAGCCACGGATACCAGTTTTCGGCATATGGAACCGGTAACAAGTGTACTTGAAGCAGGAAGCTCAATAGTTCAGGCATTCGAAGAGAAGTCGTGAGGAGTAAATCGAGAGCTACAGACACAATAAAAAGGAACAAGAAATGACTATTCCTTATTTGATGGTGAAAAGCTGAGGCAAAAATGACATCACATACTCTGTGAAATCAAAGTGTTAAAAAAGTGCAAATGTTGCAGGTCCAAGCAGTTAGTTATGCTATTGCAGAGAAACTTCGCGCGCTTTCTTGAAATGCCTCCTTGCGTGTGCATTAAGACACTGTGTGCGTTTAGTGAAGGGCGGTGAAAGGCAAATGAACATTCTTTCAAATGTTTGAAATCAGTGAAATACGATTTGATTTGTTTTGTTTTCTTTTGTTTGCATTAACCATGTCGTTGTTGAACAAGTTGTTGCCTCTCCAAGCTACTAAACACATCGCATGAGGTCCTTGAAGTTACTTTGTCGGGGCCTCGAAAGTCCTTGAAAACCCTTGAATTTATTGCTTCAATATTGCTACGAACCCTGTAGAACAACTGTCATGGGGTAAAAACTGGCTGAACAGGGACTTATACGCAGAGTACAGGAAAACTAGAAATGCAGTAGTAGGCATGGAGGGCCCTGAAAAAGATGTGCCACATTTGCTCGCCTGCCTTATGTTTCTGCACTGACTGTCGCATTTTTAATAGACGTGCACTTTCTGTTCTACTCCAATAAACGCAACATTACCGACTCCAGCGTTGGTCAGTCCTTCAGCCAGTGCAGAACTCTTTCTGTACATCCCAGTCAACTCTGTCATTTTTCCAGCATTGTAGTACGACATTTGTTAAACTGGTCTAACAGAATATGAGCAGTATACTCTTAAATTAGCTGTTTATTTGTATGCACATGTTTAGGTCCTCAGTTTGGTTGCATGACAAATTGCCATACCTCAATAGATACAAGAAACAATTTTATTACAGTTTAATAAAATCCAAACAGTAATAATCACAACAATATAATGACAAACATTTCTTTTGGTACGTATACAGCCCATGTCTTGGCACTGTAAAAATTCAACTAGACATCCCAAGTACTGTGTCCTGAACATTATTATTCACATGTGTAAAACCATCACAGAAATTATTCATCAAATCTCACAGTGATTAGTGACATACACTTTGTAACTGCTTTACATGAGCATAATGTATACAAATGGTCCCTGCGTACCTACACATGACTAGTGCCACCCGAGTACTATTACTCACAGGTGTAAAACCAACAAAGCAGTTCTTTAAAAAATATCACAGCGCTTAGTGACGTACATGCTGTAACTCCCTTGTAAAAGCTTAATACAAACACGTGAGCACACAGAATGCTAGCAGTGGGCCTACATGGAAATACCGCCGCCTCAGTACTAATTCACAAGTGAAAAACCAACTAAGCAGTTCTTTAAAGAATATCACAATGCTTAGTGACATACATTTTATAACTAGCATATGTAAGCTTTATACAAACATGACAACATACACAAAGCTAGCGGTGCACCTACATAGAAGTGCGGCCATCTGAACACTATTATTTGCAAGTGTAAGCTCAACAGAACAGTTCGTTATAGTGACGCACATTTTGTAACTGCTTTATACAAGCTTAGTGCATGCACAAGAATGCGAAAAAAAATAAATTTTAAACTTCCTCTATGCATACAAAAACACATCAACCCAAATGATAAACACCGCTTTGAAGACACATGTGACTGTGGCGAAGCGCAGTGCTGTGCTGGTTGAAACTGCCGTCCACAAAAGTATTGAACAATACTTAAAACACATGCAATAAAGTGCTGAAAGACTGCGTCTAACGTACCTATTTTAATTCAAATTTCTTGAATATAGGGCTCTCTTCCAGATAAGGCATCTGATCCAACTGACCTGATTTTACACCTGCTACATACATACAATGCACTCAGATATAAGTGGTAATAATAATTATAAATAGCATTTAAAAACTTGATGGTATGATGAAGATGCATGACTAGAAAAGTTCTATCCCCCTCGTACTTGTAAAAAGGTGTAAGTACGACACGTGTTCTTTTTTTTTTCACTTTTTGCATTAATGAACATCCGGGAACCTCGAACCCACACAAAAAAGCTACTGCTCTGTTAATAGTGTTATGAATAATTTTTTTGAAAGTTTTTTTTACAGACAAGTTGCGGTCTCGTTTCTGGAGGGGAGGTTGAGCTGCATCATGCAAAATAACATGGAAAGTTGTCACATGGGAGTATGACACTATGTCATAATGTTTGTTTCAGTTGACTCACTTGCCCTACAAGTCACTGCTTACTGTGGCCAGTGATGCCACAGCAGTGTCTGTGTGATTTTCGTCACACTTCTGTCATATGCCATCCTTACCAGAGATGGCAGCACATAGATACCCAAATTTCTAGTGTTGCTTTCTCAGATGGTTGCTCTTGGTTTGCTCAGTATCAGTTGGCACTTCAGCTGCATCAAACTTATTTTTTACCTCTTCAACAACAACATCATCAACAACATCAACAACAATCTTAGGACACCTGTGTTGTCCTTCTAGTTGCCTACAAAGACCAGTTAATCTAGCAACAACACTTACAGTCTCTACCATATTCTAATGGGGGAGAGGTGTGTCCCACAATGTGTTCCACATTGTTGTCGCTGTGTGAGCTGGCTTTGGAGGCAACAACAGTAATATGTTAGCATATTTTAAAATGACGCTTGTACTGTGTTATAACACCGAACTTAGTCTTGCACTTGCTGCACAAGAACACTGGCTCACTTTCGCGGTGAAAAGCTTTTGTATGTTGATAAATGAGTTGTATGCACTACAAAAAAGTCAGTGATAGCACACATGCTGCCCTACCAGGCCTGGTGCGTTTCCTTCTGACACTGCTGCTGATGCTGACGCGCTGCTGCTTGCCTCGTACACTGTTGCAGCTGCAGTAGACATGGCAGTCTCTGTATCTATTGCTGCTGTGTCATCTGTCATGGTAACTTCAGGTGGTATCGGGCTCACTTCTGCAAGAGAGATGTCGTTTGCCCCTTGAGGGCTCTCGTCATCAGGGCTTACTTTCGTAGGCATTGTCTCCTGCATCTAAGAACCAATAAGAACAGCCCGAATTAATAAACTTAGCTCTAAAAAGTACGGACATCAAAACTTAACCACAAGCTTTGCACATCAGTGACAAGGCTTAATGAATAATACTTGCAAGAGGAGTTACACACTTGTGTGTGCACAGTAAAGCCTCATTAGAAGAGATACTCAAGAAGCACGGGAAACATGTCTCTCGAAACCAAAAATTTTAAAACACTGAGGAGCCAGACTAGATCCCTTTATTATGCATCATCACTAAGGTATGTTTAGATATATCTGAAGGAATAATTGCTCAAGGTGCCTTAAAGGGCGCCTAAACCACTTCTCGACATTTTGTGAACATTTCAAGTAAACACGCGTACCGAAATCAGAATGCCGTCACAATCGACTATGCCAAACGCCACAGTGCGTAACAATGCGGGAGTGCCACAAAATGAAGAAAACGACCCCGTGTACCTCTCCGGACTAATCCTGCACCCCTCAGTTTGTCCTGACATCACCAGGCTGTCTCTGATGATGTTACCCGTTTCTGCTGCTGTCGATTGGTTGAACGAGGGTGTACGACTGCCGGCAAGCTTTCGCCGGCGGGGCAACGGAGGATGCACATCACGTCGCAGCGGGCTCTGCTAATCCACCCTCAACCACCCGGAATCTTTCACCATCAGCACGAAATCGTACAACCATCGTCACTGGCAAGTCACCAGCTTTTACTTGACACCAGTACTTCCGGGCTCGACTCTTTTCTTAGCCCGAGACGGCCGTTAGAAATCCCTAAGCGGCGGTCACCGCGTTAAGCCTAAACGCGCCACCGCGACAGCGGCACGGCGGACGCGGACGCCGCGTCGGCATCCGACGCACCCTGCAACGCGGCTCCCAGGGTAGGGGCCCGAGCCGCGGAGATGTCCACCAGCAATTCCGACCCGGCAGGCCAACTGGACTGCATGGATGCAGACGACTTGGAGCCCGAGCGCGACATCGACTTCTGCGATTACCGCCCCGGCCGGAGCGGAGCAGCCGACATGCCCAATGATACACATCCTCAGCCACCCGTGCCTCACACTCCATGGTACCGGGTGGTCGACGCTCGCCGACGGAGGGTTGTCGCCGAGGTGTCCTTCAAGACTCCACCCGCCCCATTTGACTCACGCGAACGTCGACACGGACCCGGCTGGCCTCGACTGCCGCGCCTCCCAGCAGGGGACCACAAGGTGGTTCTCCGAATAAGAGGAGGTATATCACTACAACAAGAAGCGGTCTTACCTCTGCGAGACGCGATACAAACCGCACTCCGAGCCCCGCTGCCTCCGACGGCGCGCATACGAGTACGCAAGGAACAGAACATCGCACTAGTCAGCACCCCGGATCCTGACCTGGCGGAACAGCTTTGCCACATTCAGACGCTCCTGCTCGCAAACAAATCGTATCAAGTCTCCGCGTACGTGGCTTCCCCGGACAACTCCTGCAAGGGGATAATCACAGGCGCCCTACCTATACCTACCGAGGAAGCCCTCATGAACGATACGGTCACCTACCCCCATGATATCAACATAATCCAAGCCAGACCCTTCGGAACGAACGGAGCATGCCTCTACACCTTCGAGGGCAGGCGAGTTCCCAGCTACGTGTACTTTCAAGGCGTAGAATTTCGATGCAGACCTTTCCGCCCAGTCACCCAAGTGTGCCACAGCTGCCTCCGAACCGGACATCGGCACGACATCTGCCCATACCCACAAGAACGGCGGTGCGGGAACTGTGGCTTGCTTAACCCAGATGAACACCACGAAGGTTGCCTTCCACGCTGTCTTACTTGCGGATCCGATGACCATCCCACCATCGACCTGAGTTGCCCGGCTCGTCAGAGGAGACTCGGGCCCCGATCGGTGAAAGAGCGGCGCCAGCGCCCACAGGGACCCGATAGGACTCCACCGAGGCGGAGTACCGAGATATCAACGACAAACCAACAACCTGACGACATTCCTAAGAATGCCTGCAGCCAAGCACCTCACAGCACAGCCCGACCGAAGGAACCGGAAATATCATACCACGAAAAGAAAACCAAACAAGCACATGTTCAACCCCGAGTACCTCCTGCCATACGGACACCTGCGACACCACTCACGAACCACCCGCCACGCCCTCCTGTGCAGCGCGGCACGAGAAGCGACGCCACGTGGCCGGCACTCCCGCAACGATTGCCCACCCATGCGCCTGGCTCGGCGGCAAGAGGGGGTCTGAAGATTTCATCTGGTTTGGCAACCGGGGGGCGCCTGGATCCAGACTCACAGCTGCAGCAACGGCAGGACCCCCTGGCCGACACTGGTAAGTCACCCGTTGAGCAGGCCTCCCCAATACCTCCCCATCCAGCGCCGCCCCATGCCCCAGTCCTCTCACAACAGATCTGTGCACAATATTTCCAAACTCCAGAATTCACACAAGGCCTCACGCAACTAGTTCTGAAATTTGTCAGCGACAGCCTCGAGGCTGTCAAAACACAAATGATTAAAGAACAAGAGCAGGCCCTACAAAGAGTGCAGACCGCGTTTAATCAACGCATCGACAAAATAGAATCTGCAATTAATCACCTCTTCGATTTGCATGCCCAATCATCACCCACCCGTAAGCATAAACAGCCCAAACCTGCCGCCGCCGCTCACTCCCCTCAGCCCACGGAGGAGATGACCAGCCCACAGTTGGGGGTTTCGACCCCCGTAACGACTCAACATGGCCAACTCCAATAAGCGACAGAATTCGGGCAGAGTGGGCTTAACTCCTCCACCCGGAAACCAAACTTTATCTGACCTAATCATATGGCAATGGAATTGTAGAAGCATCAAAAAGAAACTCGCCCAATTGGCCGCATACATTCAACTTTTTCCGAAGCCGCCAGATATACTGGCCCTGCAGGAAACGGGGTCCGCGTCTCTATCCTTGCAGGGATATCACGTGGCATCCGTAACATCGCGTACCGCTATTCTTATTAATAAAACCCTCCCCTTCATAGACCGAACCCCTACCGGGGGTCCTTCAGAAGGAGGAACCGAGTACACCGCTCTCGAGATTATCCCGTGCAACCCCACATCGGGAAAAGGACTGTTGATTGTCAACATATACAGTCCCCCTAAAGATAAGGGCACAAGGATACCGGAAATTTTTGCTCAAACACGCTATACACATCGAATCATAGTGGGCGACTTTAACGCCCGCCATACAGCATGGGGTTATATAAATAACACGCCGAAGGGCAACCTTATACATAACAATATGATGCACCACACACTTACTTTAATCACAGATCCCACTATACCAACAAGAGTGGGCACCAGTACGGCAAGAGACACCACGCCAGACCTCACGATGACAAGCACACATGTGATGGTGAAAGCACACGAGGTCCTGCCGGACACATTAGGCAGCGATCACCACGTGATACAAACAATCCTAACGCAAAATTCCAAAATTTTTCGGCCCAAAATTCAGACCATCGTTGACTGGGATAAACTCCGCTCGTACATCGCCGTGGAGGATACCACACCGCAGACCTTAGAGTCTTGGACTCAAAAGATACAACATGCCCTCAACAGAGCTGGAAGAAAGATTAAGAACACCAAGAATGCCCCCCAAGTAGACCCCCACCTCCTCCATCTGTGGGAGGCTCGTCGAAGCCTCTCCAAACGATGGAAGCGCCAGGGATTAAACCGCAAACTTCGCCTTCGTATCGCTGCAGTCACGGAGGAGGCTGCACAATATGCCACCCAGCTTGCTCAAACAAACTGGGCCAACTTTTGCGGCACACTGAAAGGAACGCTGGGCACAAAACGCACTTGGAACCTCCTGACGGCTCTTCTCGATCCCACTTCCACCAAAACTCATGCGGACACTACTACTCAAAAGCTGATTTACTTAGAGGAGCAAAAGGGCACTGATATTATGGCACACATCAAAAATCTGTATATTCCACAGCCCATACCTACCCATCCGAACGCAGCCCCTTTAACACCCCCTGATCCAGACGAAAACCTGGATTCAGATGTCACACTGCCGGAGGTGAAACAGGCCCTTGGCTATATTACCAGGGACACTGCACCAGGGCCCGACCGGATAACGTACAAAGTCCTCCGAAATTTAGATGACATATCTTTGCAGGAGCTCACGGATCTCTTTAACGAACACTGGCGAAAGGGCACACTGCCTGGCGATTGGAAACACGCCCAGATTAATCTTATTCCGAAACAGAATAAATCGTTACTGCTTCAGAATTTACGACCTATCTCTCTCACGAGTTGTGTAGGCAAACTTTTTGGGCATGTGATTGTCCGGCGACTACAATCGCACTTAGAAGCTAAGCATTTCTTCCCCAACACTCAGTTTGGCTTCCGCCCCAACCTATCGGCGCAGGATGTCCTCTTGCATATTAAAGAGACCTTATTAAATCCCAAACGACGGACAGCCCGCACCAGAGCCATCCTAGCATTAGACATACAAAAGGCCTTTGACAATGTAGGACACGACCATATCCTCAGGACCCTTGCCACCACAGGTTGCGGCCGTAGGATCTGGCACTATGTCAAAGCTTTTTTGGAAAATCGTACCGCTGAGATTAGATTAGGTCCACTCACATCGGCCGCCTTTGCCCTTCCAAACAGGGGCACACCCCAGGGAGCAGTCCTATCACCACTATTATTTAACGTAGCCATGGCCCCACTCGCCAGAGAGCTCGCAGGTATCACTAAATTGCACCACGCTTTGTATGCTGATGATATGACTCTATGGGTGTCACAAGGCTCTATTGGGGAGGCCCAAGATGTCCTACAAACAGCTATCAACGTTATCGAACGGCATGTTCGCATAATGGGGCTCTTCTGCTCGCCAGAAAAGTCCGAATTGCTCACTATTAAACCCCACAAAGGCGACCCAGGCATACATCTGTTCATACACGGTCAACAAGTGCCTAAGGTACATAGAATCAGGATCCTTGGTCTTCACATCCAATCTAACCTAGATGCGGGTTTTACACTGAACCTCCTCGATAAACAAATAAAACAAATCTCAGGACTGGTTCGCCGGATTGCGTCACGCAATCACGGCCTGTCTGAAAAGGACACCATGCAAATGATTGAAGCTTTAGTGGTCAGCCGCCTTGCCTACCACCTCCCGTATCATCACCTCACTCAGAAACAAATGGATCAGGCTAATCGTCTAATCAGACGGGCGGTTAAGACCGCACTGAGGCTGCCGATGCGCGCTAGCACTACCCGCCTCCTACAGACTGGTCTCTATAATACCGTCCAGGAAATCATAGAGGCACAGAGGAGTAATCAGCTTCTACGCCTCACCCGAACACCCACTGGGCGAAACCTACTCCGAACTCTGGGGTGTGAGCCAAGCGGCACGATCCCGATGGAAGAGCCGTGGTTCCCCATTCCTGTAAGACTCACAGCTAACATGCAACTCAAACCGTTGCCACGAAACATGAATTCGCACCGCTATCCGGGTCGACGTAAGGCGCGGGCTGATTACTACACCCGACGTTACCAAGATCGCGAAGACGTCCTTTATGTCGACGCCGCGGTCGGTCCGCTCAGAGGAACGGCGACGGCCGCTGCCATGACGGAGGACGGACGCATTAACATCTCTGCCTCGATTAAAACAGCGCGCACCGATGTGGCTGAGGGGGTCGCATTAGCCCTAGCAATGGCGCATGCGGCTGGGGATTCTGCCATTACAGAAATCTGCACCGATTCCCAAAGTGCATACCGTTACTTCCTTCAAGGCGTAGCACCTAAGACAGTCACACACATTTTGCAAAACATTCCTTCGCTTCCCCACCAGGTGACTATCACGTGGGTACCTGGGCATGAGCGTGTCCCCGGGAACGAGCGCGTTAATGCGCATGTCCGAGGTCTTTCCCTCCGGACCCTGGACGACCACTCACCCAACCCCATGGAAAAGCCAGGAGAGGGGATCTGCACCTACCACCAGATTACCACGTATTACAGGGATGGCAGACGAGATTTACCTCCCCCTCACCATTCCCTTACCGCTCATCAGAGTTCAATCTGGCGCCAGATCCAGACCAAAGCATTTATTTCTCCCTATCTGGCACATTTATTTCACCCTGGTCTCCATAATCCACAATGTACCACCTGCCGAGCGCCCCGGGCAGATCTTTTCCACTGTCTGTGGAGCTGCCCCACGCCCATGGCGGTAGAGCCTATTCCCAACCCTTCCTTTTCCTCGTGGGAGGCCGCTCTTCGGGCCACTTGCTCGGATGACCAGCTCTGGCTGGTGGACCGCGCTTGCCTAGAGATGTCGGCCAGGGGGCTCCCGGAAGTCTAGGAGCCCAACCAAATTCAAATAGATTCAATAAAGTTTTATCCATCCATCCATCCTGCCGGCAAGGTCTGCAAGAAATAACACGCACTCCCTCTTCCTCGTCGCGTTGCTCGCGATGCCATTGTGGGCAACCAATGGGGGCAAAGAACAGAAACGCCGACAGAAGGGTCTCTCTATGAGGCTCTTCAACACAGCGAGTCACCATACGGTTCCATTGTATTGGCGAGGTCATTAGAGACTTTAGCCCAGCGGGTTTACGTTTCGCTCCACTCGCGGTCTCCACCGTTGCGCCAGCGGAGCGGCTCGCTAAAAAATAATTTTATCCCGGCGGATCGGCGGATCACTCACCCGCTCGAGCGGGGCGCTTTGCTTCCCCACCTAGTGGTCCGAATAGGAGTTACTGAGAAATGAATTTGAATTACGCTTGCTTTTATAATGCAAGAAATGTTGAGTAAAGATATATTACATTTCTCAGTACATTATTTGTTAATAATATACTGAGTATTAATGTACGGGTCAGCGCCGCAGTCGCCGTCGTCGATGCAGAACTCCAGTACTCTAGAGCACTGTAGCAGAACTGCCGGCGTTCATGTTCGCGGCTGCCATCTTGGATTTCCCATACACGCCCGCGCGCGCTTACGCACGCTCGCGCGCTGCGTATACCCTCCGCTGGGGAGTGCTTTCCAGCGGGCGTAAACGCTGCTCCGTAAAACCGCTAGCCGCCTCAGCGTTGTGCGCATGCGCAGTCGTGTCTCCTCTCGCCCACTCCGCTCCGCTGGCCTTAAACCCGCTGGGCTAAAACTCTCTATTAACGGCACCCCTCGTAGGACGATGGGCCGGCACGGCAGCAACAGAGCTCATTGGTGATAGCCTGTCACGTAACATTTGGAGGTGTACTCGACGAAGAAAACACGATACTATCCAGATGGCTCGTGCCAGATGAAAGATTGAACTGAGCGGGGACGACTTTTCGATAATCAAACACACGTAACTCCACTATTACTTCACCGCTTCGAAAAATCATCGTGGCTACGTGTTCGTTCCCTTATCGTGTACAACTACAACACCGCAACTAAATTTCGACCTCGGTGGTTTAGGGGCCCTATAAAGAAGACATTCACAGCTTTTTGGTGACTGTAGATTGTGTTAGCTTCCTCCCCACATCTGGAAGTTAAACACTTCACTTTGCAAGCTTCCTTGTTGCTCGCAGTACCTTTGAGGTGCTCTTAGACGCTCGTCAGCTTCAACTGCCGACACCGTCTGCCCTGTAGTGTCCTCGCTGCCCTCCTTTTCTACTGCAAGCTTAAGGAGACATGCGCAATTGCCTTGTGTGAGGATTGCGTGATCTTTAATCTTTCGAAACACAGAAGGTGCACGAAGTGAATGTGTCTGGGTTGTGTCCCTTCGAAATAGTGAATATTTTTCATCTATGTATCATCTGCATGTACATATAGTCACAAAGACATGTTGCGTGGAATGGCGAATCGGGAAACAGCTCGTACTCTTACTTTTTCTCCCTAACACAAGCGGCTGATAACAATATGATAAAAACGCAAGCAAAGAGAGTAGCTTGAAACATAATGCTTCAGCTCTAAACAGTTTTTGGGCCAACATCACTCCCTCATATGACATAAGGAAACAACTTGATTGCAGTAATGGCTGCATGTGATCTGGGTTGATTGAAACAAACAATACGTAAGATTGTCCTGTATGTAATGTTATCAGTGCTTTTTAGGGGTCCTGCTGGTGATCCTGGCTGCACGATGCTTCTTATGCTTTTTGGCATGATTGCTTTCTTTTCCACTGCACTAATTTTTCTGACTTTCTCCCCTTTCCCTTCCTGTTGTGTAAAATAGCACACCTGAAGTATCAAATCTGTTGAAATAACGTACATATCCAATCTGTTAACATGTGTGCTTCTCTGGGGTCGGAGTTGTATTTTTATGCTGTACAAGCCAATTTAAGATGAAAGAGGGAACGTCCCTGCCTTTAGTTTATTCGTATGTGTTTGTATAATATATATATATATATATATATATATATATATATATATATATATATATATATATATATATATATGTGTGTGTGTGTGTGTGTGTGTGTGTGTGTGTGTGTGTGTGTGTGTGTGTGTGTGTGTGTGTGTGTGTGTCATGTTTTGAAATTCAGGAGTGCCTGCATGCCCTTCTCCCCGGCTCCAGTGACGAAAAGGAGAGCCTTTCTATGTACTATAGTAAAATATTGAAAGGTTTTCGCTGTACCCACTACATCACTTATTATGTGGATCTGTCACAATACAGAGTAGCACTGGTCCATAATACTAGCCCATCCTAAGATAACTGTAAATTAGCACATACTGACATGCTGTGAAACAGCTGTTGCAAAGTGGCTGGTGCTGGCAATTTCCGCAGCACTGCAGTGGTACAGCTGAGTGTCACCTCCATAGTGAGAAATGCATATGCATGTTGGCAACCCAGTAGTTGCTGACGCTTTCATAAGCTGTACACTGCACAATAAAGTAATCTAGGCAACTTTGTTGGAAGAAATGCACAAAATTAGAAGACCATTTAAACACTAACATCATAAATTGCCCCCACTCTCACTCACTAAGGGATAATACTACTGAAACATCAGTGGAGAGCTCTGAATAACACAGCCTCTAAAGGACAAGCTTCCTTTGAGGAATACAGCTATAACAGCAGTTAGTTTTCTTGATCATTTTATGTGGTAGCTTTGATTTAAATGTCATGCAGTAGTATAAAATACGAAGTGCCGCATTTCTAGCAGCAGAAGTCGTCGTCAGCCTCATGGTACAACTGATTTTTGCACTGTTTGTGTCAGTAAGCCAACACATGCAAAGGAAACCGAATTCACACATGCATATACAGTGTCAAGTGCACTTCTCCTTCAGAAAACACAGCCACCAGTTCGAATGCTGCTGAAAGGAAAGGTTATATAGAGTGCGGCACTGCATGGAACTACCACTTATTACTGTATTTGCATGATATGCTGATTGGAGAGGTAGTCACATGCAATTTTTAGTCTCTTTTGGAAGCATTACTAAAGGGTGAATTAAAATCCATTCATACTTTACGAATTTCACACATCCACAGTTTGGTTATATAGCTTGTCAGAAAAAGACACGTTTACCTGGAATAACAACCTTTTTCCTGCTGCAAGACCTTCCTTCGAAATAATAAAATCACCTTACAGCGTCATAATATATCGTGTTTCTCGCAGCTACTAGCTGGCACTGGCAAACTACAGTGTTGATACCTGACTCATTGTGTGACAATACTGCCTAATGCTTCACGAACACAAGCACATGTCCCTTGCAGAGAATGGCAACCATATATACCTCTGTGAGACACAATCGCGCCTTTTTGGTCAAAATTCACGTTAGAACGACATCACCACTTCATTAAAAACAATAACAAAGAAACACTCAGTACAAGCCAGCAGCCGACTGGGTAATGTGAAATTGCAACTGATGTCCACTTGCTTTTGGCCTGTGTTTGAGCCACTTCTGGCTGTTGACTGGGTGCTGAGAAATACACGTCCTGGGTTGTCCCTACAAAAGATACAGGATTATGTCAACTGTTGAAAATGTATATACGCCGGCATTTCGTAATTAAGTCGCAAAACAAGCGAGTAAACTAGTAAACAAATGTGATGTAAACAGAGTACACATTATAAGACAGGCTGCCAACTGGTAATGCATTACGCGAAAAACGTAATGCACAGGAAAGACTATATGTATACACACGAAGCTGACACGCAATTTAATTCGCTGTAGGTTTTTCCGCACAATATACTTTAGTCAAATTAATATGCGTGTCGTGGTTAGAGCGTAATTAGTGTAAATTACGTACTAAATTATGTACCCTGCAAAACTTTTCTTCCAAGACGCACCTGTGCGCGCTTCAGATGAGTAGCGTTCTTTAGCGATACTGCGTTGCACTGCACCTGTACGCGCGTCAGTAAACCTCCCGACATAGAAATAGAGAAAAAAAGAAGTGCCATTCGCCAATTCGTGCATGTTTTACTGCGTTGTGTCCACAGTATGAGCGCCAACCGGCCTGGAATGGTGCAGCAGGTTCATTGTTCGCGGAACGGCAAAATCCGTCGCACTCGCATTGCGGGCCATTGCATTGGCCTCGCAACGCACCTTTCATGTCCACTGGTGAAAACATATCGGCCTGCTGCGCGCGCGAAGGGCGCCGCCAACACAGTTACAAAACTTTCCAACCGGTATGCACAAACAGTCCGCAGAGCGGGAGCTTCGACAAGGCGCGTCCGCACGGCTCCTCCGATGTCAATCCGAGGCCTCCTTTCGCGCATGCGTGGTGAGTTCGTTTATGTATGGCGCTTCGGCCATTTCGGTTTCGGCGCATTTGGTAGCGTATCGCGCACAGACATCGGTGTGCGGGGCCGTATACGGACATGGGCCGCGTATCAGCGAGTGCAAATAGGCAGTACTAGTTGGTTTGGAGGCCGCGTGAAGAGTGTCACGTATATCTCCCTTTGTCGGGCTGCCCATAGCCGTTATATTAAGTAGTACGTCGAAGGGTGACGTTTCTAGCCAGGCTGTTATCCAGGACCGGGCTAAGAGTGTAGTTGTCAAATCACCTTCGTCTATCTATCAACGTCATTTCTTCCTTGTCATTCTGCAGCAATCATGTTTTGTCCCGAATAAACTATACCGGGAGTACTTTTTTTTCTTTTTGTGTCTATTGTCTCTCTATCGAAGCGAAGGAACCGGGCCGAGAGCTGTGTCGGACACGGGGAAACAGGAAGGCGAGCGGCGCTGGCGACTGGAGCCTTTGCGTGCGAATGACCGCGATGGCACCTCGGGCGTGTGCTCTGGGCCTGCCGAAGCAGTCCTAACTGACAGTCACTATGAGTGCGCGACGTCCAGGGAATTCTTACGCCCGCACAGCAAATTTGAGGGATCCGGAAACTGGTGGGCACGAGCGTGTGTACGTGTGGCGATCGGTTCACGCGCGATTCTATCCATCAGTCATACTAGTTCTGATTGATTCAGTTTTGATTGATTTGTTCACTGCGTCTTTTCGAAACCATGTCTGGGCGCTTAAACTCTGGCGCCTATTGGTTCACGTCGGCTTGCCTGATTGTTCTGAGTAGTCCATTAATGAAGAGGCCTGTTTCTCCCAGCGGTCCGCGGTCCTTTGGATGCTACACAAAGCAATTTAAGGAGAAGGTCCCAGTCTTTTCAGGGTGAGCAAGGAGACAGCAGCCATCGGTGCCACCTCACCATAGGAAACCACGCCAGTCATGTAGGCCGCCGACCAGGGTATGACCTCGTTTTGTATGTAAATACTAATTTCGGAAAAAGGTAAAAGGACGCCATGGAGCTTTGGGTTATTCGATTGTGTGTTGCACAGGAGGGCGAAATGCTTTCCGGAAGGTTGTACGGAACTCGTTGTCCGGGAGGGTTTGAATTCCGAGCTTTTAAAGCAGTGTCATTTCGACACTGCGGCGGGCAACCACGACGTCAAGCGCACATGGGGGATAGTTCGCCGTCGTTGCCTTTGGCCAAAGATGTTATCGCATGATAAAAAGCGCTTGCTGCCCTGCTCTGACTGCCACAATCGAGAGCTTCAACTGGAAAGCTACCCAGTGTCGCCCGCTTTGTGGCATTCTAGATTCAGCTTATACTTCATGTAAATAAAGGCCTAGGCGCGCAGCAGGGAATCAACGACGTCAGGAAAGTAACCCACCGACTCCAACCTGATGATCCCAATCTAGTGGACCAAACCGAAAAAAATGTGACGCTTTGATGCACGACGAGTCTCTTGACGAATATCAAAAAAAAAAAAGAAAGAGCGTAACAGTCGTCGTGATGTGCGCAAGTGCGGTTCGCGTCCGGACGGGAGGCTTGCCACGTGTGATCGTGTCTGTGAGTTTGAGACGCGTGATTCAGTGCGCCAAGCCAAAAGCTCGGACGAGACCAAATTTGCTTCGACTGGAGGACATTTCCCAACGAGTACTTTCTCAGTATCGTCGCTGCTTACGACAGAGACACTGATCTCTATTAAAGCGCAAGAGAATTAAGTTTACTGTTTAATTTCCATGTAGTTCGTGGTTGCTCTCAGTCAGTCAGTCAGTCAAGAACTTCAGTGAGGTCCTGAGGAGTTTTAAGCCGTTAGAGATCCCATGCGGGGAGCTCCTCGGGCCGAAACCGTAGGCGACGCCCAAGTCGGGACGGGAACGTGGTGACGCTCCGCCAGTTCTTGGGCCCTCTGGACGGCCTTGAGCTGGAGTTTGAGGTCCGGGCTTTTGAGGGCTTCTTCCCATTCGGGCTCACTAGTGAGAGGGCCCTTTGGTAACGCGGTACATTGCCATAGCATGTGCGAGAGTGAGCAATAGAGTTCTTGGCAGTCCGGGCAATTTGCCGGGATGTCTGAGTTATAGTGACTCAGTAGGCCTCGTGAAGGATACGAGTCCGTTTGTAGCATTCGAAACGCGGCCGCCTGCGCGCGTTCGAGTTTGGAGTGCCGGAGCGGATATTTCATTCTGCCTTTTCGATAGTATGAGGTGATTTCGTGATAAGTGAGTAGCGGGTCATTAAACTGAATGTCCAGCCCCTCTGAGGCCGTAGGACCGTCGCGGCGGGCAAGTTCTCGCGCACGGTCGTGGGCCGTTTCATTGAGGTTTGGTTTCCGCGGGTGAATGTCTTTCCCCATGTGAGCGGGGAACCAGGAGAGGCGTCGTTTGCTCTCCATTGAGCTCGCTAGTAGTATGTGCGCCACTTCTTTACATACGTTGCCGCTTTCGTAGGCCCGAATTGCGGCACGCGAGTCCGTGAGGACATGAGTAAATGTGGGGTCTGCCATGGCGATGGCTACGGCTATCTGTTCTGCTTCAGCGCTGGTGGTCGTTTTAACCGATGTGGATGATCGTACGGTTCCGTTACCGTCCACGACTGCTATCGCGAAAGTGGATGTGTTGCCGTACTGGGCCGCATCCACAAATGCGGTGGCTTCACGATCCGCGTCGGTGCGATCGAGAATCGCGCGGGCGCGGGCCCGGCGCCTGCCCACGTTGTGTTGTGGGTGGACGTTTCTAGGAAATGGTGAGACCTTGTAGTTGTCTCTAATTTCGCTCGGTAGGGTAATCGCATGCTCGAAATAGGGAGATGGGGAGATATTAGCTTCGTTTAGGATTAGTCTACCGGCTTTGGACGAGGATAGGCGTAGTATTTGCGCCATAGTCTGAGCCTCGATCACTTCGTCGATGTTGTTGTGCATGCCTAGATGGTCAACCTTTGATGTACTTGCTCTTTGTGGAATGCCCAAGACCTGTTTGATGCTCTTGCGAATGAGTGTGTTTAGTTTCGTCTTTTCTATTTTCGTCCAGTTGTGGGCAGAGGCGACGTAATTAATGTGGCTCATAAGGAATGCGTGGTATACGCGCAAAAGGTTATCCTCGCAGAGACCCTTTCTGCGCCCCGAGACTCTGTGGATGAGTCTGATCATGTTTTCGGTTTTGGCGGTTAAATGTTTGATAGTGTGTCCGTCGCATCCGGTGGCTTCGATTAGAAGCCCAAGAATGCGTATGTGGTCGACTCGCGGAATCTGTTGTCCGTCTCTTGTGTGTAGTGCTATCGGAAGTTCGTCTAGAGGTGTTAGGTAGCGGACTCCTTGGCAAGACTTGCGAAATAGTAAGAGTTCCGATTTCTTGGAGGATAGTTTTATGCCTGTGTCTAGTAGGTAGTCTTCCGTGGCATCTAGGGCAGACTGTAATGCCTGCTCCATGTCTGCCAAGGAGCCTCCCGGGCTCCAAATGGTGATGTCATCTGCGTATAAAGTGCAGTTAACGTTCGGGATGTCTCGTAGTTTGTCTGCGAGTCCCTTCATCACTATATTAATTAGTAATGGAGAGATGACTGAGCCTTGAGGTGTTCCGACGGAGCCAAGCGTGTAAGGGTCCGAATTTAGTTCTAAGACTCGCAGTCGGGCTTCTCTGTCTTTCAGGAAGGAGCGTACGTACTCCTGAAATCTCTGGCCGAGGCCGAGGCCTGCAACAGACTCCAGTACGAAGCGATGCGAGACGGTATCGAATGCTTTCGTGAGATCGAGGGCGAGGATGCCTCGAACGTCTCTTGTTTTAACGTCGAAGATCTGTCTCCTTAGGAGTAACATAACATCCTGAGTGGATAGGTGGGGTCGAAACCCTACCATGTTGTATGGGAGGAGTTCGTGTTCCTCAATGTAGCGTGACACTCGGTTGTGAATGACGTGCTCCGCCACTTTACCCACGCATGAAGTAAGAGAGATGGGTCGTAAGTTGTCCAGGTTAAGGGGTTTGCCGGGTTTGGGAATGAGGACCACCGTGGCAGTGCGCCATTGCGTTGGTACCTCTCCTGTTTCCCACACGTGGTTGATATTTTTCGTGAGCAATGTAATGGATTGGACGTCTAAGTTACGTAACATTCGGTTGGTTACCCCATCCGGTCCTGAGGCCGACCTGCTGTTTAGGTTGTGTAGCGCCTCTCGGACTTCTGCTTCCGTGAAGGCAGCGTCTAGCTCGGGAGTGGATTCGCACTTTATGCTCGGGTAATCGTTGGGGTGAGCGTCGCCTAATGGAAGGTATCGTTTGGCAATTTCTTCCACGAAAGACTCCTCCGTTCCCCCTTTCTCTTTATGTGAGTGTAAAAGTCGGTCTAGCGCGTGGCTTTGATTATCCTTCGTTTGGCTGTCGTCTAACATGCGTTTCAGGAGGTTCCACTTACCTCAGGTCCGCATGCGGCCGTCGACCGCCGAACAGAGTTCGTGCCATTGGAGTCGTGTGAGTTCCGTACATTATTGGTCGATGTCTTGGTTGAGGTTCGCGATGCGTTTGCGCAGTCGTCTGTTTAGACGTTGCTTTCTCCATCGCGTAAGTATCGAGGCCTTGGCCTCGAGTAAGTGAGCGAGGTGAGGGTCAACCCTTGGGACCTCCAGTTCCGTTTGTATGGTTTTCGTGGCTCTATAGTTACGTCGCCCTTTATCGCAGAGAGGAGTTCCGCGAAGGAGTCGTACGTGTTCGTGTCTTCCTTCCGTAACCTACGGAAGGTGTCCCAGTCTGTGAGGGTGAAAGATCGGGGTGGGGCGGTCGTGTTTGGTATTTCTGTGCGTATGACGAAGTGATCGCTGCCCAGGTTCTCTTGCGTATTTGTCCATGTATAGTTGTCTACATTGCGGAGTAACGTGAGGTCCGGCGTAGTGTCGCGTCGCGTCGACGTACCCAATCTGGTGGGAAACCTGTGGTCCGTCACCAGGGTGAGGGACAGGTCGTCTATTGCGCGCGAGAGGTTGTTGCCGCTCGGCTTGATTGTGGGGTAGCCCCACGACGGGTGGGGAGCGTTGAAGTCACCTGCGATAATGAGCGGTGAGTTTCGTGCCAATGATGTGACTTTAGTAAGGATCGCGTGGAAGGATTGTTTGTAGTGCGTGGGGGAGCTGTAGACGTTTAGTACAAAAATGCTTTGTTTTAAGAGTCGGTTAGGTACAAGCTCGATTAGGATCGCCTCGATGCGACTGTTTTCCGGTAGGACGTTATGAACGATGTGCGCGAATTTTCTATTAACGAGCGTGGCGATGCCTCTCCTGGCGTCCCCTCCTCTTTGGGAGATGGGGCTGTACCCTGCGAGCGTTAGGGTTTCGCATAGAGTTTCTTGTAATAGTATTACATGCGGCTTTTTGGGTTAAATTTTGAGGTACTGTTGCAGCGAGGATTTGCGTTTCGCGTAGCTAGCGCAATTCCACTGCCAAATTTCTAAGGTATCCCGTGTCGTGTTAGCCATGATGGTTTTGCGGGGGATTTACTGGTGGTGAAGGGTGCGTCGTCGTGTCCATCTGTTGTGGCTGACTAGCTTTGTTTTTAATTTTTATGGCGACTTTGTTTTCGACCACCTCTACACGGTTTGCTAGGGTACGAATACTTTCTAGGTTCTCTCGCGTGAGGCGCAGAATTTCGCCTAGGGTGTCTTGCGGTGCGTGACTCTCTTCTTCCGTCTCAGGGAGCGGAGGGGGTTTGCGTTTGGCTGTGCTTACTTTTACGTTTGTCTCTTGGGGTGGTGCTTGTTTGGGAGCTTTAAGGCTTTGAATCTGCTGTTTCGCGTCATTAAGCTGCTCTGTAAGCACTTGTATGGCGGCTCGGAGACCAGCTAGTTCCTGTCGTGCTCATGCTCTCATGCTCGGGCAATGAAGACCGCGTTACCTGTCTGGTAGATGAGGCGTCCCGTTGCTGCTGCTGGTGCTGTTTCCCTCGTACTCGGTCGGCCCACGTCAGTTCTGTGTGGCCGGATTTAGGGCGCCCCCTGGAGCGGGAGCGGCTGCTGTGGCGTCCCCTGGAGCGGGAGCGGCTGCTGCGGAGGGCGCTGCGGCGCTCGGGTGTCGGCGTGACCGAGCGACTCCTTGTGGTCGCTACGGAAATTCCCGAGGTTGCGTTCGACTCGCTGTGACCGGTGCCGCTCGGTCCTCGGGAGCGGCTGCGGCTGCGTTGGTTGCGTCTGCGGCGGCGTCTCTGTCGCACGATGTAAGGGACTTGAAACTTCCGTTTACAGTCCTTGTCGGCGGTTGGGTGTGGTCCGCCGCACAGGGTGCAGTGAGGAGTACACTGGTGGCGTTCTGGTGACATTCTTTCTTTAACCCTACTTTATTTTTCTTACATGAAGCCCTCACATCCCCATGTTTTGAGTGTTCTCTTTGTTCTAACAGTCGAAGTCGTTTGTAAACACGAGTGGGACCCTTCTTCATGGGCAGAGGTGGGGAGGAGGTTCACGAAGAAAGCATGCTGTGGCTCTCTCTTTTGTTTTTGTGACTGTTTGGTCTTGGATGCGGATGAGCCGGGCAAAGAGGGCTGTCCGAGACGTGCAAATACAAAAACGAGCGCCCGGGCCGACTGCAGTCATTGCGTGGCAATGACGCCGACAGCATCTCGGGAATGTAGTCTCGCCCGGCCGACGCAGTGTTAACTGACAGTCACTTTGCGTGCGCACCGTACAAGCAATTCTTCCGCATGCAGCAGACCTTGAGCAGATCCCAAAAAGGGGTGCGGACTAGTGTGTGTGCGTCTCGTGGTCGGTTCACGCTGGGCTCTGCCCATCAGTCACGAATAATTTCGTTTGCGCATTTTCCCCTGCGTATTTTCGAGGCCATGTCTGGTCGCTTAAACTCTGGCCCTTATTGGATCATGTTCTCATGCCTGATTGGTATCAGCAGGCGATTCATGGATAGGCTTGTTTCTTCCAACGCTTGCCTTGGACACTGCAAAAACCGATTTCAGCGGAGGTCTCAGCATTTACGGATTGAGCAAGGAGACAGCGGACCACGGCGCCACTTTACCACGGGAGACCAGGCCGGGAAGGCAGGCCGTGGAAGATCAGTATGACATTGTTTGTCTGAAATATTCATGCAGTATAACAATAAATTATTAACGAGTTAATAATCCTAGTTTTTCAAGTACCACATTGCGTCGTCGTCATGCCTGCCGATCTGCACTTGCCTCTGCAGCAGCTCACCCCCGTTTCGTCATGGTTTGCCTGCTGAGCTGATGCGTCCGAATGTTAGCAGCTGCCTCACTTCGCTACACTGCCGTCAGTCAATCATGATTATGCCGCCGTTGTGATGACATCCTTTTTATTGCGTCATCGTCGGACAGACGCTCCTCCATGTGTTGTCATACCGTTGTCGTCACGCTGTCGTCGTTCTACAAGCTTCATGATTTAAGAATCGACAGCTCGCTGTTGTCATCCCACGGTCTTGATACCCCTTTTGTCGTTCCGTCGACGTCAGTCCTTCGTCGTTATTTCATCACCTTCACTGCGACGGCGTGATAGAGTCGTCGTCATGCCACCATGCTAATGGCCAACCTATGCGCGCGAGCGCAATGCCGGAATATGTCGAGTATAGCTGAACCAACGAAACTGTGAGCATGACCTTAATAATAATAATATTTGGGGTTTTACGTGCCAAAACCACTTTCTGATTATGAGGCACGCCGTAGTGGAGGACTCCGGAAATTTTGACCACCTGGGGTTCTTTAACGTGCACCTAAATCTAAGCACACGGGTGTTTTCGCATTTCGCCCCCATCGAAATGCGGCCGCCGTGGCCGGGATTCGATCCCGCGACCTCGTGCTCAGCAGCCCAACACCATAGCCACTGAGCAACCACGGCGGGTTTAGCATGACCTTGACACATATTAAGGAAAAGTGACCAGACGAATACATTGTCGCTACTTTGCTCGAATGCTAGTCGCATAAGCGTCGACAGCAATCGTAAGATGAGCTCTGCCGTAGTTTGTCATTATTTGTCCTCTTCCTGCTTACTACGTGATAAGGAAGGGAGCATGAAAAGGTCAATTAAGGAGGGTGAGTTCAGGTTGAGCAGAGGGACATGTTTTACAATGGTTCTTAAAAATAGTCGACTAATATGTTTCTTGTAGCGGTTCCTCTCTAACTTTGTGCGTTGCTCTAAACTAGTTGAACGCCGAGCTGCAGGTATCCTATTTATAAACTTCTGCACGGGCTCTGTACAAGCAGTGTGCATTTGTAGGCGAGAACGTTGCCTCATTTTCCAGTGCAGCACCTCCAACAGCGCTATGTAGAAATATAACGTTAACTAGTAGCACAACGGCTTTCTTTGGAAAACACTGCGACGCTCTCTCGTATCCGTCGTGCCTGCCCCTACTCTTAAGCACGCTTTGCGGCTCGTCTTGCACACACACACACACACACGCACACACACACACACGCACACACACACACACACACACACACACACACACACACACACACACACACACACACACACACACACACACACACACACACACACACACACACGCTTGCTTAGTTTGCGGCCAGGCTAGTCGCTTCCGTCCACTGGGGCAATTGGTGCGATCATTTATATTATGCACGTCATCTTTCTCACTTGTACAGAACCATCACAATACCTTCGTATCAGCATTGCCGGCACGCTAGCTCCTGCTTTTGGAAGAAAAGCATCCAAAACCGTTGATCGTCAATATATATATAAGCTGAATAACAATAAACGCGCCCTCATTTAACTTTGTGCGCGATCACACACACACACACACACACACACACACACACACACACACACACACACACACACACACACACACATATATATATATATATATATATATATCTATATATATATATATATATATATATATATATATATATATATATATATATATATATATATATATATATATCGTGTGTTCCTTAAAATACTCAAAGGTACACTTTAGACAAACGAGACCGCGGCACATTCTTTGTCATTGTTTGCAGAAATTCAGATATTCTTCAAGTGCGATTAGTTGATTGGTTAGGTTTAATTATGCGAAATGTTAAATATTCCTCTTCAGACGTAAGTTTCGTTTGAGAACGTGTAGAGCGTGCTCTCAGAAAGAATGAATGAGGTGGTTTCCATCTCCTTATCGTTTACCTTAGCCTGTATCTCAGCTCTAAATAAAGCCGAGTATAAAATTTTGATCATATGCAACTTCTAGTCACATGCAATGTTCCTGTTTATGTACTGTGTAAGTAACAGCCTCCATCTCATAGACAGTTTATTTAGCTGCCCGGCACCCTTCACAAGCTTCGCCAAAATGTAAATAGCCAAATCAGACGTACATGCCCAATGTGGGACGCCGACGCAAGAGGCGCGCAAGAACGAAGGCGATGTATGATGCTTGTCGAGAGAAGAATGGTGGCGACAGGCATGTACACAGACAACTAAGACGCATACTAATATGTATGTAATGATTCTATACCAATTATGAAACAGTGACAGATACCGATCCAGTTCTTTTAGTGAAGAATGGGCCCCACCGGCATATATGCAAGGGTTCGTAGAGCAATGTACCCATATGCTCTACTGTTGCAAATAGAAAGAAGTATGGAAAACTTCTCGCGGGTATTCGCGTTTAGAGTGTGCAGTGAATGATTATCTCAATCATGCGTTCTTGAGTGAAAGCAGAACTAGAACATTTTTGAAAATTTTAGGCTGCGTTTCCTCTTATTGAAGGGTTATTAAATTTTCTCAGATGCTCTTCAATGTACAAATAATATTCTTTTATATGATTTGCTCTTCAGACTATAGAGAAAGTGCTAGGCCGCACAAGTACATTCAAGAAACATATAGTGAAACTGCTGCTCGTTTCCTCGTCAGAATGGCGCTAGGCAAACCCGCCAGCTTCCCAAGGCGACCGCGAAGCATGCATGCAGTCTGCGCCAGCTCATCGCCGTCACCGGCGACGGAAACGTCCGATGTACATTCTATTCCAGGCATAAAAATGCATGATGGAATCCGCAAGCTACAGGTTTCAGGTGAAGCGGCGCCTACTGCCAAATATTTAGCATGCACGAAAGAGAGTTCCCACAAAAACGAAGTTCAGATGCAGTGCACGCCGAACGGCACAGCTCCTACGCCGTGCCCGCATCGTAGCTGAGAAAACGACGAATATAATCGTATTTTCTTCTTACTGTAGAGTTGTTTCGAGTAGAGGGTAAACGCCAACAACGGTAAGAAAACATTGTGGTTCGCGAGCTTCGGTGGTCAGTTCTGCAGCGCCGTCGGTTACTGCTTCGATATATTCCGAAAAGGGTATTGTGACGATGTCCACGCCCTGCCCAGCGACCATCGGCGGTGAAGCGGTACCAGCGTCGCTGCATAGAACGTGGCCACTTGTACGTCGGTAACTGGCCTCGCTCTTGTGCGGCTACCGCAGAAACGGATCCCGAGCAAATGCTATACGGCAAGCGAATCTTGCCGTTCACTATCGAAACCATCGTCGCATGGCAGCCCGCGAAATGCAAATAGCCCACGGATAACGTGTACGGAACTCTGGCACTCTGTCAGCAGTCATTTTCGTTAGGTTCTCGGACAACGTACGTCAAGTCTGATGCATTCATGTGAAGGTTTCAATCTCTATGAATCAATGATATCACCGGCAACATGTAGATTCAGATGAGTAAATATCAGACTTGTAAAACACCCAGAATGTGAATGTAAATATTCTTGATATCTTGCTGATGTGCCTGTGCCCAGTGTATGTAATAAAAGTTGTATTTTTCACGATGCGCGCGAATTCGCGCGAAGCGCGCTCCGAACAGCAACTTGGAAGACCTCCTACACACTTTCACGAACGTCATGAAAGACGTTAATTGCTTGCTTCTGTATCAGCAAAGGCTGCAGTGCAGTATAAGGAATCCTTCTATACTAATGTTCTAGAACCTGCAGCATTCCCACGGTGCTTATGTAACTGCGTTCTTTTCCGTTCTCGGGCGTAGCGTGGCGTGGTGTAGCAGTTAGCCTATGTGGTGCTGTTGATTCAATGTACGCGAGTTCGAAGCCTGTATGTTTGTGGTGCATTTTCTGTGATAGACATCAAAGAGTAATAATTGTGCGTAGATTATGTACGTGATAAACAAGCATGTATAACATCCAAATGCCCAGTAGAACAACCATTAACTGTGAAAAGAAAATATTTTTCGCCGCTTCAGATAGACACCTATATAGCCAGGACGCAGGAAGGCCACGCATTCAGGAAGCCGCCTGTTACGAAGACAATTCGGACCTCCAGTCACGCAGAATCAACAGATCGCTATAGGCGGGCTTGTAATAGCCAGGACGCCAGACTAAAAAATCTCCGGGGCTATATCGTGTCGCGCCTATGAGATTGGGCCGCTGAGAAAAGTACGGCCTGCTGTTCGGGCCGCTTACGCGCCAGGATGGCTACGGCTGGCACAATAAGTGATGGGCCATCTAAATAAGCCACTTATAGGCATTACATTTTTCCTCTGGCTTCCTGGCTATACGCTACAACTTTACGCATGACATGATTGAGAATGTAGATCTGAAATGCGTGGGAACGCTGCCGGTCGCAGACGCAAATAATTTCTAATTATTGGCGCTTCGATGTATGGCGGTTGCAATAGGTTTGCCGTACTCGAGAGAACTCATCTTTAGTTCTAGCGACCAGCGAGATTTGCCTATTCACGCCGGCAATCCAAAGAAATCGCAGCTCTTCGTTGAATAAAAAACTGTAAGCCAAAATAGTTGGCTTTTTCATTTTGTTTCAGTTGGCTTTATTGTTTGCCCCCCCCCCCCCCCCATCATCAACCAAACCGCGAAAGATCATGCGCGTCGCATGTTTGAGGAGACCACAGAAATGTCCATACTGTATAGTTACCGCAGCAGCGAATGGCTACACTGTGGTACTTCGAGGACCCGGTATGGACTGACATCACGCAAACTTAACGGAGAACGAGCTGAAACATATCCAAGGATTGCGGATTGGCCGAGCTGGTATTGCGTTCTAAACCTATTACAGAGCAACATACAAAGGAAGAAACAAGCCGAGCTGTTCTTTTCTCTAGTCAGCTCGGCTTGTTTCTTCCTTTGTATGCTGCCCTGCACCAATTTTAGAAAACATCTCCAAATCGTTCGCAGCACGCAACGGCAAGAGATTCAAGCTGAAGCGCGCGAGCTCGCACAACCCGGAGAGAAGGAAGGGCTCGCCCTTCCCTTCTGTCGACCGACCGACCAACCAATCAATTCCCTCGCTCCCTCGCGCACTCACTTGCTCACTCACCGCGCTTAAAGGAGGCAAAAAATGCTTGAAATACAGCATGGCTGCAGAACCGTATTGACCATTTTCGCGGCGATGCCTTGGACGCTACGATGTTTTATCACGTGGTGACGAACCCATTGGCTGTTTACGCTGCATTTGCGCTTACAATGCATGTTTACAACGCCGGTGCTGTTTTGCATTCGGTTTCGGGAGATGTCGTAGACGGTGACTGGGTGGTCGACACGAAACCTTGGCCGGCCACAATTTCACAGCACATGTAAAAGCACTATTGGAGCTGATTAAGCTATGTCCAAGCGGCACGAGCAGCTATATAATGCTTGATCTGAAAGCGGGGCTAAATATGCGTTCCGAGCTATCCAAACTTTTCGCTTATGAATATAATCAGTATCAGCGTGTTTCGCTCTTAGTTCTTTATTTGGCAAATACTTCCAAGCAGCGTCTTGTCCCGTTTCTGACTCGGTAAAATTCTTCGCTGCGGTCACTACCCGATGATTTTCTGCCTAATCGCAAGCGTGTCTGCTCAGTTCCGATATAGCTTTTCTTACTGAGCACAAGCCTTGAAAAATAACTGTTCTGTGCATTGTAATACCTTGTTGCAAAGATGTATTATCGCTAGTAAATCGCTTACTCTTGTGAACCGTCATGAAACATTCAAACATTCAGCTTTGATCATTCCTGTCTTGTTGTCGTAGTCCGTATTTATGAAGCTCGCACAGATTCAATTGTGCGTCCATTCAGTTATTTTTTATCCGTTGGCAACAGAGTAGGCGTGCCAGCTCAGGCAGATTTGTGTCGATAGGGAGTGTGAATGTTACTATGACAGGAAGCGTCACTACTCCCTTTGTCACTGTTGAACAAGCGGTACTCACTGTTGCCAATGTTCCGGTGTTGAAATCCTTTCTTTGGACGTTGGCGATACAACGCTGGCAGACAACTGAAGCCATTTCTTCTGTGGGAAAGTCTTGCATCGCTAAGGGCTGGCAACGCAACCTATCCTTTCGTAGTAGTGGTCCGCAAGCTTGGTCACACAGAATCATTCTGTTCCTTCAATACCAGTCACTAACTTCGCAGCCAACTACCGCACACGTATTAAATCTACCACCCCAGAATTAGCGAAAACTCAATTGCATTTGCGACAGCTGATCGCAGAGAAGCAAGGTAGACGCGGTAACGGTTTTGTATTTGTGCGCTGTCGTTGAGGCCACGTGTTGTGCGGCGCCGAAAGCGCCCGATCGTTTCTCTAGAACAAACTGCTCCGCGGAAAGGGTCAATGGGCACGGTGGAGAGGCAGCCATGTAGTCGCTCAAACACCCGATCTTGCTTTTTGTGAAGTTTATCGCTCGGTCTGGCAGGTGGCTACAACCTTCGGATCCAGCGATCACCGGCTGTCCATCACCAGCATTGCTGACGGTCCCGATCTTCAATAATGCGTCCTCATGTCATCAGTTCTGGTTTACCGGGCACATCCTTTCCATGGTCAGCCCGTCGACAACACTGCTGGCGACTGCAGCGACGCAGGAGGATATAAGAGCACTAGAAATCCTACGCCCCTTGAGTGGGAACGGTGGAGCGGCAGCCATGCAGACGCTCAAAAACCTGATCTTGCTTTTTGTGCAGGTTAGTAGCTCCCCCCCTCTCTTTCTATGTCTTTCAGTACTTGTGCAAATGCGTATTTGTTACGAAGCTCCTAATGTATTGCGGTGACGTTGAACTCAACCCTGGTCGTACGAACAAAGAAATTCTTAATGCTATCACTAAACTTTCTGAAAATGTTGACCACCCTCACGTTGATCTCAAAGCAGCTCTCGACAACCTAAAGACAAAGCAGGAGGCCTTAGGCCGTCGCTAACCTATCATTAAGATTATGCGCGGTTGAATCCTTCGTTGAATCATTTGACGGTTCTGCAGCTTTTAATCATGCACCACGTGCAATCCCCGAAGCTGTCAGAATGGAAGGCCGGGCACTCAATTCTCGACTAGACGATCTTTAAGATAGGTCGAGACGAGATAACCTATTGTTCTTTGGAATACCGGACTGCCCGACTGAGACATGGCCTCAGTCACAAGACCTTGTGCAAGACGTTTTGTCTCGTCCCCTTAAGATACAAGTTTCCGACTCGGAAGTTTCCCCAGCGCACAGATTAGGATCCTACACAGATAAAAGGATTCGGCCAAATATCATCAAGTTTGCGTCGTCTAATGTCAGGGATGCAGTCTGGGCGCAGAAATATCAGATAGCGAAGATTATTGCAGAGCTACGTGAAACTCGAGGAGGAAACTAACAGAATTTGCAAAGGTAGCCGGGAAGACGTACTTTCTTCGCATGAATAAACTGATCATGGACAAAAAAATGTACGTTTACTGCTCAGTAAGTGACAGCGTACGCGAAATCGCTTCAGCACGATCAGTAGACACGCATGATAGCGCTGGTACTGTAACTGCACGTGTTGGCACTTCCAGAGCATCACAGCTATGCCCGCCCAGATCCTGCGCAAAAGACGCCTCCATTTTTATTTCCAATGTACTGAGTATTCTGAAATAACGCGTGGAACTGTCTTCCGTTATCCATTCCTGCTTTGCTGATATTGTTGGTCTGACGGAGAGTTCATCATCATCATCAGCCCGGTTAAGCCCACTGCAGGGCAAAGGACTCTCCCATACTTCTCAAACAACCCCGGTCATGTACTAATTGTGGCCATGCCGTCCCTGCAAACTTCTTAATCTCATCCGCCCACCTAACTTTCTGCCGCCCCCTGCTACGCTTCCCTTCCCTTGGGATCCATTCCGTAACCCTTAATGACCATCGGTTATCTTCCCTCCTCATTACATGTCCTGCCCATGCCCATTTCTTTTTCTTGATTTCAACTAAGATGTCATTAACTCGCGTTTGTTCTCTCACCCAATCTGCTCTTTTCATATCCCTTAACGTTACACCTATCATTCTTCTTTCCATAGCTCGTTGCGTCGTCCTCAATTTGACTAGAACCCTTTTCGTAAGCCTCCAGGTTTCTGCCCCTTAAGTGAGTACTGGTAAGACACAGCTATTATATACTTTTCTCTTGAGGGATAATGGCAACCTGCTGTTCATTATTTGAGAATGCCTGCCAAACGCACCCCAGCCCATTCTTATTCTTCTGATTATTTCCGTCTCAGGATCCGGATCCGCCGTCACTACCTGCCCTAAGTAGATGTATTCCCTTACGACTTCCAGTGCCTCGCTGCCTATTGTAAACTGCTGCTCTCTTCCGAGACTGTTGAACATTACTTTAGTTTTCTGCAGAATAATTTTTAGACCCACTCTTCTGCTTTGCCTCTCCAGGTCAGTGAGCATGCATTGCAATTGGTCCCCTGAGTTACTAAGCAAGGCGATATCATCAGCGAATCGCAAGTTACTAAGGTATTCTCCATTAACTTTTATCCCAAATTCTTCCCAATCCAGGTCTCTGAATACCTCCTGTAAACACGCTGTGAATAGCATTGGAGAGATCGTATCTCCCTGCCTGACGCCTTTCTTTATTGGGATTTTGTTGCTTGCTTTACGGAGGACTACGGTGGCTGTGGAGCCGCTATAGATATCTTTCAGTAGTTTTACATATGGCTCGTCTACACCCTGATTGCGTAATGCCTCCATGACTGCTGAGGTTTCGACAGAATCGAACGCTTTCTCATAATCAATGAAAACTATATATAAGGGTTGGTTATATTCCGCACATTTCTCTATCACCTGATTGATAGTGTGAATGTGATCTATTGTTGAGTAGCCTTTACGGAATCCTGCCTGGTCCTTTGCTTGACAGAAGTCTAAGGTGTTCCTGATTCTATTTGCGATTACCTTAGTAAATAGTTTGTAGGCAATGGACAGTAAGCTGATCGGTCTATAATTTTTCAAGTCTTTGGCGTCCCCTTTCTTATGAATCAGGATTATGTTAGCGTTATTCCAAGATTCCGGTACGCTCGAGGTCATGAGGCATTGCGTATACAGGGTGGCCAGTTTCTCTAGAACAATCTGTCCACCATCCTTCAACAAATCTGCTGTTACCTGATCCTCCCCAGCTGCCTTCCCCCTTTGCATATCTCCCAAGGCTTTCTTTAATTCTTCCGGCGTTACCTTTGGGATTTCGAATTCCTCTAGACTATTTTCTCTTCCATTATCGTCGTGGGTGCCACTGGTACTGTACAAATCTCTATAGAACTCCTCAGCCACTTGAACTATCTCATCCATATTAGTAATGATATTGCCGGCTTTGTTTCTTAACGCATACATCTGATTCTTGCCAATTCCTAGTTTCTTCTTCACTGTTTTTAGGCTTCCTCCGTTCCTGAGAGCATGTTCAATTCTATCCATATTATACTTCCTTATGTCAGCTGTCTTACGCTTGTTGATTAACTTCGAAAGTTCTGCCAGTTCTATTCTAGCTGTAGGGTTAGAGGCTTTCATACATTGGCGTTTCTTGATCAGGTCCTTCGTCTCCTGCGATAGTTTGCTGGTGTCCTGCCTAACGGAGTTACCACCGACTTCCATTGCACACTCCTTAATGATGCCCACAAGATTGTCGTTCATTGCTTCAACACTAAGGTCCTCTTCCTGAATTAAAGCCGAATACCTATTCTGTAGCTTGATCTGGAATTCCTCTATTTTCCCTCTTACCGCTAACTCATTAATCGGCTTCTTATGTACCAGTTTCTTCCGTTCCCTCCTCAGGTTTAGGCTAATTCGAGTTCTTACCATCCTGTGGTCACTGCAGCGCACCTTGCCGAGCACGTCCACATCTTGTATGATGCCAGGGTTAGCGCAGAGTATGAAGTCTATTTCATTTCTAGCCTCGCCGTTCGGGCTCCTCCACGTCCACTTTCGGCTATCCCGCTTGCGGAAGAAGGTATTGGCTTTCGGCTGACGGAGAGTTGGCTTTCGGCAACAGTTAAAAATGAAGAAATTTTGGACTGTGAAAAGTGCTACAAGTTTTACCGATGTGATCGTGATTACCGGTCTGGTGGTGGTGTTCTGCTGGCCGTTGCCGATAGCCTTGCTTCCCATGTTGTTCCAATTGTATCCTCGCTTGAGCTTGTGTGTGCGCGCGAGCTCATTGATTCTCGCGAAATAATTTTTTGTCTGTTATCGGCTACCAACTGCGTCGTTGTCCTTTTGTAATGAACTGCACGATGTTGCCAATCAGCTGTCCGTCAGATACCCAAAATCGCCCCTCTTCTAACTTGGCGACTTCAATTTTCCGGACATCAGATGGGAACGAGACTTGGCTTCGTTAAAACACAACTCAGCTGAAAGCAAAGAATTTTTAGCTTTTTGTCACGACTTCAACTTAACTCAGCTTGTTCACTTTCCCACTCCCATAACTTCCACTTCCGCTGATATTCTAGACTTAATACTTACCACTACATCAGACCTAGATTCATTCTCATTCATTCAACTCATTCACCGGGAATTAGCGATCAGTCGATAATTCACTTCACTCTACGGGCAAAGATTTCTAACAAGAAAAAAAAAACTAGGGTCATCCAAGACTACGGTAAACCAGACGTAACTGCAATGAATGGGAAATTTCAGGTCTTTGCAGATCAGTTTTTCGACGGTTTTGAGCAGCGATCGGTTGAGGACAGCTGGTTGCTTTATAAAAACAAACTCTTGTCTCTTATTGATCGTTTTGTAGCTAAGAGGACAGTTTCATTATGTACTCGCTCACCATGGTTCAACAACACGTTAAAGCGCATGCGCAACAAAAACAAGCGGATATTTCGACGCGCAAAATTCACAGCCAGAATAGGCCGCTGGTCTTGCTATCAAAAATTTAACAGAGAATTCTGCACTGCGCTCTCAAAAGCCAAGAAGGAATTCTTTGATAAAACTCTTCCTTTGCTCCTTCGTTCTAATCCCCGTAAATTTTGGAGTATTATTAACGGTACTAAAAGGACACACATTCAGTTATTCCAATCTGATGTCCCAGTAATTCAAAGTGAATGATCCAATGTTCTGAACAATGTGTTTGCTACTCATTTTCAGAAGAGCACTACCACAGTATTTCCGCATATACCAAAAACCAACTTCTTCCCAATGGATTATATCCCTATTGATGCAGTTGGTGTCGAAAGGCTGATTGTCAACTTAAACGTGTCTTCGTCGGCCGTTCCAGATTGTACTCAAAATTGTAGATCAACAATGCTGAAGTGTACCTAAGTTTAATCTTCACTGGTAGTGTCAAAGCTTTTTCAACAGTCATTACAGATGTCTACACTGCCCTCTGATTGGAAGATAGGGAAGGTGGTCCCTGTGCATAAATCTGGTGATGTACATTCCCCAAATAATTTCCGCCCCATATCATTAAAATCCATTCCAGCAAAAATCCTACAGCATATAATATACTCGCACCTCATTGAATTCCTTGAGTCCAATTCCTTCTTCAGCATTTATCAGCATGGATTCCGTAAAGCAGTTTCGTGCGAAACGCAATTGCTATGTTTCACTAACGACTTGTTTATTAACGCAGATCATGACTTTTATGCTGCTTGCATATATTAAGATGTTGCCAAAGCAGTTGACTCCGTCTCACAAGATTTACTTATCTTCTAGCTTAATGAACTAAACATAGACCCCAATGTACTTGTATGAATTAAGGAATTTTTCTCAAACCGTAGTCAGTATGTGACGGCTAACGACTTCTCTTCACTTAATTCTGCCGTAACATATGGTGTCCCGCAAGGGACCGTTCTGGGCCCTCTGCACTTCTTGATTTAAAATAATGATCTTCCTACTTGCCTTTCTTCCTCAACTGTCCGACAGTTTGCACATGACTGCGTGGTTTACCAGAAAATTACTAACCATGACGATTATCTCAATCTGCAACGTGATCTAGATAGGGTGTTTGAATGGTGCAGTCAATGACTCATGACACTTAATACAACTAAATTTAAAGGTACGCACGTTTCTCGCCACAGAACTAATCATTGTCCGCGTACTTACTGCCTCAATGATATTCCATTACCATCTGTTGACAGCCATAAATACCTTGGTGTTCACATTTCTTCTAATCTATCGTGGAATACGCATGTAGAATATGCAATTAACAACGCCAATCGCATGCTTGGTTATCTGCGTGGAAACTTTTTTGATGCCCCATCGTCCTTGAAGTTAGCACTTTACAAAACCTTGGTACGTTGCGCATGCGCCATATGGGATCCTACTCAGACTACACTCATTCAAACTCTTGAAGCCATTCATAATCGCGGCGCACGTATAATCTTGTCGAATTATTCACGTCATTCCAGTGTCACATCTATGAAAAGAAACCATAAACTTGCCTAACCTTTTCTTGCGTCGAAAGTCATCTCGCCTTAGCCTTTTTCATAAAATCTATTATAACAACGAGATGAACGACGTTTTGTTTTATCCACCTCATTACATATCTTCAAGGACCGATCATCGCTTCAAGGTAGGGCTACCTTCTTGTCGCACAAAATTGTGTAATGGCTCTTTTGTTCCTAGAACAAGTGTCGCATGGAACCACCTTCCCTCCACAATCGCCAGCATAGCTGATGACCACAAGTTCAAGATCGCTTTACAAGACGCCTTGAAATATATTTGTGTTTGTTTGGTTGCTGCACGCCTTGCCATTTATTCCCCACTCCTTTCTGTAGTGCCTTTGGGCCCTGAAAGTATATTAAATAAAAGAAAGTATAAAATAGATGCTCTTCTAAGTTGGGCTCCTGCGCGAACGATGAGTTGCTTTACAGCTTAGCGTTCGAAAAAAATTGCGAAAGTATGCGCAACTGTGCTCCCTTAGGGAGCATCTACCGCGACACAGGAGTTTGAGTCGGCGCAGACCTGGGTCGGAGTATCCGAGAGAGCAAAGAGCCACCCGGCCGTGCCTGTGGCGCTTGTTCTGAAAAAGAATAAACTTTCAGTGCTAATAGGATTTATGCTTTGCGGTAGCGTGAAAGATGAACAAGAAAACCGAGGCGAGTAGCGCATTGGAGACTCTCAAACGCGAAAAAAGAAACGGTCAACCAACAGAAGGCGACGTAATTGCGCGTGACACAGATTATACGAAATAAATACGAAATGTGTCAATAGCGAGAACGAAAAAACTCACCTACAGTTGCGATACTCGCTAACGCCAAATTTGAGCGGAGCTCTATACGTGCTTTCATTCCGCGATAGACTGGTTGGCGCGGTCTAGTTGTCTCCTACGGTACGCTGAAAATGGAGCGAAATGTGGCGCGACTGCCTCATTATTCGCAGAATTGCGAGAGGCAGCGTGTGGGTGACGCGAGCGCGTGATTGACAGCAGCCGCTGCACACACACCTCCCAGAAGACGCGTGCTACTCTCGCGCCATCTTGTAGTGATCATCGACGCAGAGCACGTCTTGTGCGACACTACGCATTTTTTGTCTCACTTTCTCTCTCTTCTCCTCCGCTTTTCGTCTCAAAGTTCCGCTGCACCCTCCTTCTCCGCTTTCGTCCTCGCACTCTATTCGCTTTCGCCATCTTTTATCCGCCGCTGCGTTCGTTCTTTCATCCCTCTATGTGCGCGTTCGCTCGGTTACGCCGATGCTCCCGTCAGGAACGGGCGTCTAAGCTCTGCACTCTAAGAAAGAATGAAAGAGAAAGATCATACGCATATTACGAACATCCAAATCAAATTAATTATGGGGTTTAATGTGCCAGAAACAACATTTGATTATGAGGCACGTGGTAGTGGGGGACGCCGGATTAATTGTGACCACCGGGGTATACTTAACATGCCCAAAATGTGCAGGAAGGAGTCTTTCGGGCATATAAATCGAATGACTTGCTTGCTTTCTTCCTTTATTATGGCGCGAGCCCACTACAGGTAATTGACCAAGAAGTCGGCGGGGAGAGAAAACGGGTGGGGCGGGGGGAGAAAACTTGAGGATGAAGTATAGGTGAGGCAACACTTGAAGTTATACAATGAATTAAGCTAGACATATTTCGCTTAGCCGCATTTCTTTTAGTTGTAGACGTGTGCTTTTCGAAAGGAAAGCAAACTAGAAGATTATCAATTTTATTTATGTTAAATAGGAATTTTGTAAACTAATGCATAAGAAACCATCACCCCCGATGTACGTAAGTCGACGTTGTCTTCTTTAACGTCGACAATTCGGTGATCCTTTCCTTTTTTATTTTGCCGCCGACTAGAGATAAAACCTTATAAAGGAAGCAGATTTGCCATTTTGCACAAATGCATCTCTCCAAGCACCACTCAAACCATGAAACTGTAGGAGTTCTAAATTCGCTTCGACTAATGGAACAAAACCTTGGGCAAGTATGCGTCTCCGATAGAGATCGTTTTAAAGGGAATTAATCATTGTTTTAATGAAAATAAAACTTCCTTTGTTAACAGTCTGGTTTTGGTGGGACTCCAAAATTATATCGCACTGAAATCAGTGAGAAATGGCCAGCGAGGTCTCGCGCCATTTGGTCTCGCCACGAGGTAGCACTAGAAGAAGACGAGGGTTCCAGGGCTCGCACCCCTATTTCTTCCGTTTTACTGGATTGAAACGCCTCTGGAGTTCGCCGCGAAAGAACAAGCGATATGGCCCCAAACAATGATGCTCCCGACGAGAAGAGAAGCAAGAAGCGACGTCGCTCTCGCAAACATAGCGTGAGTTCCAGTGGAAGTGTGTCGTCTCGCAGCTCGTCGTCCTCGAGCAAGTCCGAAGCAACACGCAGGCGTCCCAGCCATACCGATCTAGAAAAAGATCCGAAAGGCTCCGCGATTGCCGCGCTGGAATCGAACTTGCCGGTAGCCACGGCCAGCGCCCTTCAACTGGACGAAGTAATTCCCTCACGCGACAAGACCCCTCTCAAACGGAGGCTGTCTTTCGCCGCCGATTTCCACCGCAAGACCTCGGACCCCTGCGAGCCTCAGCAGCAACTCGCTTCCGCTGACATTGGTCCGGTAGAACCTCACCTTGCTACTCCCACTGCTCTGGATTCGCTGGAATCGAACATGCCGGTAGCCACGCCCAGCGCCCGTCAACTGGACGTAGTAATTCCCTCACGCGACAAGACCCCTCTCAAACGGAGGCTGTCTTTCGCCGCCGATTTCCACCGCAAGACCTCGGACCCCTGCGAGCCTCAGCAGCAACTCGCTTCCGCTGACATTGGTCCGGTAGAACCTCACCTTGCTACTCCCACTGCTCTGGATTCGCTGGAATCGAACATGCCGGTAGCCACGCCCAGCGCCCGTCAACTGGACGTAGTAATTCCCTCACGCGACAAGACCGCTCTCAAACGGAGGCTGTCTTTCGCCGCCGATTTCCACCGCAAGATCTCGGACCCCAGCGAGCCTCAGCAGCAACTCGCTTCCGCTGACATTGGTCCGGTAGAACCTCACGTTGCTACTCCCACTGCTCCGACGACGGAGAAGCCTGGAGAGAGCAACCGGCTCCCGGAGCAGAAGGAAGCAATCCAGGAGTACCAACAGGCGCCCCAACCAGAATGTGAAACCGCCCTGCCAGCTCAGTCACCGGAGTACGCGGCCAGCGGTACGAATACACTCCAGACGCTGTCAGCGACCTCGATCAAAGAGAGGGCCGAGGGCTCTCCGACGCTCTCTGAAGGACAGCCGGAGCCACAAGATGGACGCAAAGTGAGGCACTCAAGTCGCCAAGCGAGCTTATCTCACCAGCACGCTTCGTTGTCCTCTGTCCTTCAAGAACTTAACACCATCAACAAAGAACACCTCGAAGCCCAGCGAATCAAGTCAGAAGCTCGGAGGACCTCGTACTATGATTCGGATTACGTGAGTTTCATACTACTTGTCACCTTTTCACTCTCCTACCCCCCTTCGTGCCGTTCCTCACAGTTTTGTGTCCAACATTTCCGAAGACCATATTGTAGTGATAAAGAGACGAGAGCAGTTTTGCGTAAGCCGTCCCGGTTCAAAAGCCTGTGAATAGACGAAATATTTTTCTCGTATTGACAATGCGGTCGGCATAGTCGCCAACAGGCGAACAAAAACACGTAGTGCGCTCCGAGAACAGACACGGACCCAGGGAGCAAGCAGGAATGAAGCATGACATTTAATGGAGTGTTTGCTTGCTGAATCAGATGCTAACGGCCTTTGTGGTATAGTCCTTCAATTAAGTGCCTTTCTAATGGTTAGGTAGTGCCCCCGGCGCCGGACTCGCCTCGTGCGGACAACGCTCTTTCGGGAACGTGGCATCTGTTTCAGCAGTAAATACGGGCTCCATAACGGTGGCCTCGTTATATCCGCGCGAACGCTTGCAGTTGTGCTGCTTCCAACTTGTATTAATGCCCAGTGGTTTCGCGTGCGGTTGATCGGCACTTTTTTCGAACACTTCCGTTTTGTCCTCGCTGACCAACGTTCGCAGACCGAGTTCGTCCATCCCGTCGTTTCCATCTGTTGGTCGGTGGCAATGTTATTTTAGAAGTTCACGCTGAGTCGTCGTCTTGCCGATCTTGCAATAGTACGTGCTTTCCGTTTCTCCCTCCTTCGCATTTGTAAAAATACGGCTCGTCTCGTTTGGGCTTCCCCGTCGTTTGTGTGGTGTCGTTCGTATCGTTGTGGGATCGTGTGTGCATCCTGGAACTGCCCATGCAATTCTTCACCTTAAGTTCACGAAAAAAAAAAACATTTGAAGGGCTAAGGATTGCGTTAGCAATCAGTATTTGCTACGTAAGGTACTTAGTTGATTCTTGTCAACTTAGCTTTCTGGGCGGAGTCAGTTCTGTTCACATTGTTTATGATGTTCCACTTCTAACTAGCAGTCACAGCCTATCGAAATGGTGGTGTCGCTGTTGTCTTCGCCCCAACAGGTGCTATGAACGTTGATGGAATTACGTCGCATTGCATCAGTAGTCACATTGTTAGGACAGGGAATCGGTTGGCTGCAGATCAGACTAATTTCCTGGGCTGCTTATAGCATAGTTGTGGCATTATTTGTACAATTGAAGAGTTAGCTAAATCTATTCATAGCCTTATGCGTCTCCCTGCTTTCAGTTCTCTTGGCAGGCTGAACGCAGTTGGTCCGTTTGAGCGTGTATGCATGTATATATATATATATCGGGAAACTGCCTTTCGGTGCCTTTCTTCTGTACAACGCTGGGCGCCTGATATTCCCGGTCACACAAACACCACGTGTATTATCAGCGTCGCATAGCGTTCTCGACAAGAAAATAGCAAGCGCGCACTTTTCAAGAAAAGAAACGACAGCAAGACAGATGATTCTTGTTGTTACAAAAATAGGCCCTTCGCCGATGTCGCCGATGAGTATTTGTTATGGTACAATGACTACACCTGACCACGTAAACAGTGGTTGCAAGTAGCAGGTCTCTTGCGCGCATTCGCCTGGTGCCCCGGTGACGAGCATCGTAGGCCTCGTCGCTCCGTCTTTTTAGCTTGACCCCCTTCAAATCGGCTCCATAAGACTGACCCGACTATATCTGTCAACCGTAGGAAGCTCAAGCTGGGGCAACTTCATTCGTGCTGCAAACGTCACACTAAAAAAATTATGGGGTTTTTCCTGCCAAAACACTTTCTGATTATGAGGCGCGCCGTAGTGGAGGACTCCGGGAATATCCACCATCTAGGGGTTCTTTAACGTGCACTTAAAGCTACTTAGAGAAGTATGGGAGAGGCCTTTGCGCTGCAGGGGGTGTAGCCAAGATGATGATGATGATGATGATGATGATGATGATGATGAAGCTAGGTACCGCGGGTGTTCTCGCATTTCGCCCCCATCGAAATGCGGCCGCCGTGGCCGGGATTTGATACCGCGACCTCGTGCTCAGCAACCCAACACCATAGCCACTGCGAAACCACGGGGCGTAACGTCGCACAAGTGGTAGGAGACGCTTCTGAAGTCCACCGAGTCTCACCGCTTGGCGGTTCTCTAGAATGGTACTGAAGCTCTATCACAACCTAGACCACCTTGTCGCCGAATGTCATCGCGTCCGATTAAGTTTCTTCTTCAATGAGGTCATTGGGTGTGTCTGCACACATCTTCTCGTCTAGTTCCTGGATTGGCTGAAAAGGCCACTCGATCCTCCTCAACGAAACCGCGCAGTAGATCACCAAATTCAAACTTCCGGATTTGCCAATTAGTGCGCTCAACTTCGCATGTTGTGTAATTCGTTGTCGTAACTTCATTTCTAGGAAGGCTTTCTCGTAGCGAATTTGGCGTCGGCACGAACCGTCGGATTAATTTACATCGCGGTCATCGCTGTCGTTCTACTTCGTATTTCTCGGCACCAGGTGGGGTTCGTTTGACTTGTTAGTGATGTAAATACCTTCATAACCTAAGAAAGGCGACCTTTAGGTCACATAGCTGTAGACGACCAAGGAGCGAGGTCACACAGCTTGAAGGATAACGCGGAGCGACGAATGGTTTGAAAGTTAGTTAGAAGCTAGTTTGAAAGAAAAAAGAAACCTTCACAAAAGTGGTCGTTCCCTTGCATTCTAGAAGCTCGCTGTTGCATTGTTGCAAGAATGACTCGCATGAACAGTTTCTTGGAGAGCGAGCAAATGTCCACCACAACAGGCGTGCTAATCAAAACAGCTACATTTTTCCTCATTGGTTATTGCAAACTTGAAATGTTAAGTGTCATGTGCCATCTTTGCAGCAACGAACTAGGCGTCATCTTGTCTAAGACGCGGCAAAACGAAACTGTTCGTTCGACAGCTTAATTTCACGCATAGCTACTTCATTTACCCTTGTTCTGTGGTGTCCTCACCCTGCCGTTCGCTATTGTGTGCGAAGCAAGAGGCTTTTGTTAACGCATGCAACAAGCCAGGCTTGTTTTCTTTTTATTTTTTGTGGTTATTACTGACGGGAGGAGGGCAATTGCCATAATAATATCATCGCTGAAAATATAATCCGCATGCTGATCAGTGGCCTACGCGCAAGGGATTTTCCATTTTGTTCCAGCGTGCCCATTTGTTTAATGCGACATGTATAAGAGACAATTACAACACCCCCTCCGGACCCCCGCCCCCCCCCCCTCCTCACTGGAACAGTTTATTTATTAATCTGTGCGTTTCCTTTTAACCCCATGAGCTTCGTTTAAATTAACGCTGAAAGGCAACGCACCCTTCCGTGCAACTATTCTTGTAATTTTTATGCCAAACACTGCTGTTCTACATACACGGCACGTAGTGATATTAAAGTGTTTGGAGCATTTTGGCTGTACGAAAAAAATTTCTAAAAAACTGAAAAGCTCCTCACGGTTTAGTGCGGCACATCTTGATTTAAATATTTTCCACACGAAAGTAAAATCAAGGTAACTTCTGGGAAGAGAGCGCGTCTTTCGTGAAATTTGTAATTTTTACTCGTACCAAAAAGAAAAGAAGGAAATCGCATTGACAGATTAACACTTGTGCGCAGGTGGGTCATATACTAAAGCCATTTATTCAGTGAGAAAGACTGGCCAGCTCAGCAAAGTCCATCAAAGCATGTTTGGTCACGCTAGAGACAAAAATGGAAGAGCGGACACCACGTTCGGTGCACATGGCTTAACCCATCTTCCCAGCAGCTCACCGATGGCGTAGACAGACAAGACTCCCGCGCTTTATTCTCAAGCCGTCGCTGCTTCACCACTCAGCACGCTGGTGCTTTTCCGTGCTTCATTTTGACATTTAATTAGTGCGCGTCTCTTCGTTTTCCAGTTCTCGTACCGAGCCGCTGCTCTGCATAGTTTTGCTAACCGCGTGTTTCCAGGCTTGTTCATGTTACTGCGCTGTGCTTGATGCCGGAGTGCCTGTAAGCAGCTAAATCTGCAATACTTGCGAACGCCTGCAGCACAAAAGCAGTGCGAAAAGCAGTGCTACGGAACGCGAGTGGGGGAGAACCCGCGCAAAGTCATTTCTCCCGAAGCACTGACACATGAGAAAAAACAGCGCGCGGAACAAGTTAACCCTCGACGCTCAACTTGCTGATCACACTTGTCCTGCATTTTCACGGCATCATGCATGTGCGACCTCACTCGCACAGTTTCGGGTCGCGCGCTCCAAGCGAGAATCCTAGCGCAAGCAGAGCATCCAGAGTTCATGCATGGAGCTTTGTGCATAGAGTTTTATAAGCTCCGAAGAACACCACTATACTGCAGCAGCTTCGATTTCTCACGCGAGACGCGTTTTCTTGCCGACGAAATGTGTCTGGGGATAGGGTTTGGAATACAATGCCATGTTATCATAGTCGCGACTGCGAGGAGGGGGCGGGGCTCCGGAGCCCGAGCCTTCTCCGAAGTTTCCCCGCGGGCGGGGGCGCAGAGCCCCCCCCCCCCCCTCCCGCCTCCATGCCCCGCGGCGATGCCGACACCCGCCCCACGCCCCCATGAAGTGTCATGATCAGGGTTCTGTTACCCACATCATTTGACGTTTCTTTTGAGTTGCCTTTTGAGTTTTCACTTAAAGTTTTACTCCGTCTAAAAACCTACTGCATCATTGTCGGTGCGGACGTTCACAGGCTTTAAACCATATTTTCGCTTTATTTCTGCGAAACCTATCAATAAGATCACAAGCGTATTAGAAGCACCAGCGGCGGCTACCTCATCCGTGCTTTATAACTTCAAATAGTTTTTTTCTTAATTGAGAGTGTGAACACCATGTACAAACACCATATCTTTAAATACGTACAAAGGCAAAAGTTTGTTATAGTAATTCAAGAAAAGCGGTAGCCATCTAACGATTATGTTTAATGGCATGGATAGTCTATGCATAAAGTACGAATATGTTGCCGTATGCTCACCTCGCTTCAAATTATTTTGCATGCTTTTTTTATCCTGAAAGAAACCTGCACACTTCAGTGACCCCTTCGCCAGAACATTTTATCAATGCCGTGTGAAATGCACTTGAATAATACGTGCCTCAGTATTGCTTTTCCTTTCCATAGACAATGCTAATCACTCATTAAATAAGAATACTTCAAATAATTTACACTTAATTATCAGTGATGGGAACATCGCCACTATCATGAAAAGGTCATAAATACATATATAATTCCATCAGAAACCCAAATGAGGCCAAACCGGATTCACTCGAAATCAGATCCAGCAGCCATGCGCAGCAGCGCTTATACTCGGACTCGCAGAAAAACAAAATAAAGAGAGACTGCAATTTCGCCGCGAAGGCGACGCAGTATTAGTGATAGCGAAATATAAAACAATTATACGCAGGAAAATTTTTACTGTCTCAATCCGTGTAAGGGCCGTAACCGTGTAAGGGCCTCACTACCAACTGGACGTTCAATATATATAAATATACTTTTATATATTGAAAACATATATATTGCACGGTTATATATATATATATATATATATATATATATATATATATATATATATACATATATTATTTTATTTTTTATTTAGGAATACTGTAGCCCTCACTTGAGGGCCATTACAGGAGGGAAAATAAAAATTTCAACACCGACAATACAACGTTATACATCATTGTCAAACGCAAATTACAGGCAGGATGAACAAATATACACAAAATAGCTGTAATCATGATCAATTCTTAATTAACCCGTTGCCTGTAATATAATTCCAACAGACTATAAAATTCGTTAGCATCTTGTGCTGTTACAGTGCAGTCCGGAAGGCCATTCCATATGTTAATACATGAAGGAAAGAACGAATATTCAAAACCATCAAGGCGTGTTTTATAAGGCTGTGCACTAGAACTGTGGTTTAAACGCGCACTGTATAACGTATTAACGTATAGACAATTAACGTATAGACAGGCTCGTGCAAGAACTGCACTATTCTGTAGCGATTTCGACGACCCTTACATGGGAGCGTCCATTTGGCCTAAATTTTCTAACTACATGCATGAAATTCGCCGTGCACTTCTGCGATCGCCTTCTCTCGCCATCTAGTAGCGACGCGCGAAATTACACAGTGTGCGTAAATTCGATCTTAAGCGTGATCGGATATATATTATAAGAGCCGCAATCGCCATCGGCGCGCTGGTTCCGCATGCATGTTGTTAGAAAATTTAGGCCAAATGGACGGTCCCATGTAAGGGTCGTCGAAATCGCTACAGAATAGTGCAGTCCTTGCACGAGTCTGTCTATACATTAATTTTGTCGGCCATATAAATTGTAGGTAACTTTCATTTATTAATTAAAATAACAAGCCTAGCGTAATGCACGGACCAAGTAAACCTGTAAATGTCGCAGTGGACGACCACGTGCGCTGTCACAACGCCGGAATTATGAAGATGGCCGCCAGCGGGGGCGAAAGCTTCGTCCAGCCGCGCGATTCACCTCGCGACTCCGCAGATTAGATTGATCATCATCATCTGTCTAACTTTATGTCCGCTACAAGACGGTCTCTATGAACGATATCTCCAATTATCACTTTCTCTTGGACTTCGCAATCTGCAACACTAGAGGCGCAGAAAGACAGCCCGCCAAGGAAGAGAGCGCGCATGAAGTTGGCTGCCATCCCTGCTTGGCCTTAATCACGGCACCCGCCAGTGATTACAAAGAAATAGATACGACACGCGGGCCGCGTAAGCGTTAGCCGCGCACAGTCATTCCCAGCTACGCATTTCCTTCCCAAGCGCGAATTTGATCACGTGACCTCCAACAATCCGAAACATTGAGCGCGTGGGAAGATAATCCCCATCAAGCCGCAATCCTTTTCGGCTCACTGTTACGTGCTTATTCTCGCACCCACAGTTGCTCATTCAAATGGCTTTTGTACTTGCAAGGTACAGCGACGTCGCTAAATAAAATGACAAATAGAAAACACGCGTCCAGCTCGCTTCTGCCGCGGCTACGGACGTCTCGGTATGCACCGGCTACAAACACGCATGAGCGCAAACGACAGAGCCAACTGTGGGCATCTCGCTTGTCGGTACTTGACCATTACCCGTCTGACGCTGAGAAGGAAGCGTATTTGCCACTGTATATCAACACCAACGGAAGCATAACACTAGGCCCGCGGGGAGACAGCGCACGCGAAAGGACCACCCTTCTCGGATTGCAAATTCCAACGCGGCGCAGAAAATAAAGCGCGCCACCGGCGTATGTAGTACTCCCCAGCTGCACGGGCAGCCAAGCGCGGTCTCTAGACACAAGAAGAAGACGCCCGCTCTTACTTACTGATTGGGCATAACCGATTAATTTGTACAATCGTTCGCTCTCGTTTCAATGGAGCGATGCCGCTTCATGAATGTTGCGTCGCGATAAGCCTTGATAAAAGAAACAAGTCGGGAGCTATCGCATAGATCTGACGCGTTCTGTACCAGGGCTCCAGTTTTACAGAGTGCTTGTTCTACAGCAAGACATTCATCAGCTATTCAGTTGGCAAAAATTATCAGGCGCTAATACGGGGCAATGACCCAGTGAGGGGAGCTTCAGGGAATAGAGGCAAGCTTCAAGCAAACCATGTCGCGTATAAAAGAACGTAAAAAGTTATACACCGGAACATAAATGGGGTACATAACAGCGAAAGCAAGGTGAGCCCTTTTGGGCATGAAAAAACGCTTGGTTGCGCTATTTAAAACTAGATATTCTATGCTGTACATTTCCCTTATTAATTTTTATTCGTCATATATGCTTTATCAGCTGCTCAATAAAGTAGTCCGCGCTGTTCCTACTTGCTCTCGTGTCTTTCCGCCCTTTTCGAATCTCGCTGTGCCATTATTTGTTCATTGATGTGCGAATATGCTTGTTTATTCGTGTGCCTGATAATCTATTATCCAAGAATCCTTTATTCCTCCGCCGAGAAAGAAATTAGGCCAATTGCATAAGGCATGCTGTAATTAACCTTTGCGTTGCGGAGTCGCATTGATTTGTGCTAGTAATTGTAGTTATAAGTTGTGTTCAGAAATTCTTGTATATTGTGTAAGTTTTATAAATGAGGTAGTTTATCTGCTCATATGAACTTCCGACAGGAAAATGTTTCTTGATTACATCGATGTGTATTAACAATTTTAGAAGACGTTGCATGGCTTTTACCATTTATGTGTATTTGTGCAACCTAATACGCACAAAACACATATATATACCTCCTTACTTGAATTCACTTGTCGTTTGCCTGATCCGGGAAACTCAGGCTATGAAATTAAACTGTCTCCTTCAATGAGGTCTCGTAACTACTCAGTAAGGCTGGAACTTGAGTGACTAATTCTGCGAGGTCACCCGAACTTTCTTCAAGTGCGAACGTGATTAAAGGTTATATTATATATATATATATATATATATATATATATATATATATATATATATATATATATATATATATATATATATATACATATATATATATATATATATATATACATATATATATATATATATATATATATATATATATATCAACAAGGAGGAGCGGTGTGTCCGGAAAGCTGGTCGGGCTCCTGCTCCTACCCCCCCCCCTCCCCTGGAACAATAGAACCTTTCCGTCTATGGCTGTCACAACAGCATTAGTCAGAAATTCGTGAGCGCAGGGGAAATTCTTCCGAGTAATTGGCTCAACGTTCACAGCACACGTCACCTTGAAAAGAGACTCGACCAACGCTTAGGTTGCAAAGCACCACGCCACCCAAGGCCGTGTGGACGAATATCTAAGGCTGCAAGAACAGCGGCCGTAGCTTCGTTGATTGGTGGGGGCGCAGTGAAATTCCCTTGGCCCGATTCGCTGGACGATGAAGGTGAACAGTACATTATAGAGTTCTGAATAGCCACACCGCGACGATCACCGATCCCCACAACATAAAGCCGATTCGCAACTCCGTCACAGAGAAGATGGTGGACGCGGCCACTGTAGACAGATCACTACGCATTTTGAATAACCTTTTAAGCAAAAATCAGCTTAAATGCCTCTTTATTTTTATATTTTCTTGCAGGCTCCACGCAGCTCTCAGGTTGTCCTAACTGCAACAGGTGTGTCAATCAAGGTGCAGCACGTCACCCTTATGATCGTCCTCATGCTGATCGTGACGGCCGTGACAATCGTCATTGTGTTTCTGTTCGCACGAGGCGGCAAATCGCCACCATCGCCACCGTTCTGCAAGACTGAGGACTGCCTCGCCCACTCGTGGCGCCTCTCTAATGGACTAAACCGCCACCTCGATCCATGCCACAACTTTAGCGCCTACGTCTGCTCCGCTTGGTCGCCTCCGAAAGGCTACCTAGAGTACTCCAACTCGGCCATGGATGACGTAAGGAAATCGTGGTTTCCCCATTTCTACAGCGTACTCAGCGAAGGAACGAAAACCATTAGTGTGGGCCGCAAACCAATGGCCATGTACGAGTCCTGTATGGGCAACCGATCAGAATACGGCTCGAACTTGGACATCTTCTGGAAGTTCCTGAACGAATGTAGACTATCCTGGCCAGAGCAACCCGCACCAAGTGACACCAGCGCCCTCGACCTACTGATGACGCTAGCATTCAAGTGGCAGGTACCGTTATTCTTCCACGTGCGCGCAATGCGCTTGTCCCCACCGAATTGGCGTTTCATATTAGAGCCCAGTTCCCTCATACCAGTTTTGTACCGGCAGCATCTCACAGTCAAAAGCACTGGCGGATACGCGAAATACTGGGCCACGTTTTTCTACATCCTTAACCGAAACTACAGTAACTATCGGGTCGACACAAAGTTTATGAACAGGGCTATGGTTATGGAAGGTGACGTCTTCAGAAAACTGCTGAACGCTAGGCGTCTTCCGGTAACCGAACCAGCTCTGGTGCGAATCGCTCGAATCGGACCCCTCACTCCGCCGCTGGCCTCCAAGCTGTGGCTACGTGCCTTCAGGCAGACCGAGCTTCAGCCTGAAGTGAAACCCAATGACCAGGTTTTCATAGGCGACGTAGAGTTCTTCCGGACTATGGCTACCGTGATGTCATCGTACAGAAAAACGGAGCTGCTGTCCCTGATCGCCTGGTCTTGTGTGCAGCTGTTGGCTCCGGCAGCGGATATCCAGCTGCTTGAGAATCGGTACGACCAGGGCATCACCATATATCGGCCGTACTTCTGCGAGCGATTCGTCGAGGCCGCCTATCGTCTCCTGGTGGTTGCGCTCGGCTCCGTGTCGCGCTTCACGCCAGCACAGCGCGCTGACATCAAAGCAGGCTTCGACAGCTTGGTTTTGGCGGCTGCGGACGCGGCCAACGCAACGCAATGGCTGGACATTGAGAGCCGGAAGCTAGCGGTCGAGAAGCTGCGTTCGACTCGACTAAAGCTGTGGCCCCCCGAGCGTTACCTGGAAAACGACGTGCTCGAGCGCATGTACAGCGATTTTCCAAGCACTGAACTTTCATTTGCCGAGTACTGGGTGAAGACGAGCCGCTGCGCTGCAAAGACGCATGACCCGCACGCTGACATCGACGTCTTCAGCTTCGCGGTCAACTATGCATTGCCGTACGTGCTCTATGATGCCTCAAGCGGCGACGTCAAGGTGGCCGTGGGCGCGATTACTCCTCCCTTGTACTACCCTGACGGGACCGAGGCCATGTTCTACGGGGGTCTGGGCTTTTCCATGGCACTCAACCTGGTCGCGTCCGTAGACAGACAGGGACTGCGGTGGCACCCGAACGGTACATTCGGCCACTTCTTTTTGTCCAGGTAAGCTTTCCGTTATTGATGCGGAAATAGGTATTCTGTATTCCTTTTCTTTAATCGCGTTAGGCCTCAAGCACACCTTACAGATTTAAGTGTTGATGCGTTGAGTCATTAATTTCGTTAAAAACCCCACGGCCGCACTAGGAATATGAGAGACGCCGTTCAGAAGCGCTTCGGATCTATCTAGAGCTCCTGGGATTATTTAAATAGGAGCTGAACAGTCTGTCGAATTCAATAAGACGCTCATATACGGATGCGGGAACCTTATAAACTATGAAGTTAAAATTTTGGGGGGGGGGATTTTTCACTTAGGAGCGACGCAATCATCGGTTAAAATTGCGCTGTAGCTCCGCCCCCCGTCGAGCGCCGCGCGCTGCTGCTGACACTGACGAGTAGTAGTAGTAGTAGAAACATTTATTTCGAAGGGAAAGAAGTAGTTGTCGAAGAATTGAGCGGCGGATGGAGAACTCATTTCAGAGCCCCTGTGGCCTGTGCTGCTGCCCTTGCGTGCTGTACCAGGCTGCGCTGGGTTGTCAGGTCCGAGCTGGACAGAGAGGCCTCCCACTGCTCCTTCGTTTGAAGTGTTCGTAAGTGCATGGGTTTGTCCCCCGTGCACCCCCACGTAACATGGAAGGCGGTGGGGTGACCGTCGCACCATGGGCAGGTAGGTCTGTAGCGTTCTGGAAACAGAATGTGATATTTATACAGGTTGGGGAAAGTGTCCGTCTGGAGTTGTATCCAGTCGCGGGCTTCCTGAGCAGTAAGTTGTCTATGTGGTGGTGATAGGAACTGGCGCATGAGACGTTGGTGATGGAGCCTAATTTTATAAACTGACATTGGTTGACTATATTGGTTGAATATATTGGTTGAATATATTATTGATATTGGTTGAAGTAGTGAGTGGTCGGGGGAGATTGTGTTTTGATCCGCTCGGCTAGTGTAACCTCGAGCTAAACCGTACGCTATCTCGTTCCCTTCCAACCCAGAGTGTGCGGGGGTCAAAGTGATCTGGTGTTTAACGTGAGTGTTTGATCCTGGGCTGCTTTGAACAAGGTGGAGCAGTCTTTTATGGATTCTTCCTGCTAGGAGGAGCCGACAAGCCGCCTGCGAGTCGGTGATAATATGAAGGGATTGGATGATAGCATTCCCGTGTTGTATGGCGAGTTCTATCGCAGCCACTTCTGCTTCCAGGACGGAGCATTTTGATATGATTAGACTTGCGATTTCTTGATGATTGGATCCCACCGTAGTTGCTACCGCTGCATGTCCATTGGGAGGTCCGTACAAGGCTCCATCTACGTAGACAGCCCTGCCGCTTTTTCCCATTGTCCGTCTTATGCAGTTCACCCTTGCTGTTCTTCTGCCTTCGCAGGAGTGGGACGACATGTTCTTTGGGATGGGAGCTACGTGCAGGCGTGCTCTGTCTTCTGTTGGAATTTTAGTGGTAGATTGTGTGACGCGTAAGTCCGCTGGGTAGCCGACTCGCTGAAGTATTAGTCTACCCGTTTCCGTCTTGAGTAGGCGTTCCCGCTGAGATAGGAGAAGTGCTTCTTGGATTTCGTCGAAAGTGTTATGCGCTCCCAGAGCTTCAAGCTTGTGGTTGGCGGTATATGGTGGGAGGCCTAGTGCATTTTTAACAGCTGTCCGAACGATGCCATCAATTGTGGTTCGTTCTGCTTTAAGGAGTGGGAGATATGGAAGGCCGTAGGGCAGTCGGCTGATGATCAGCGCTTGAACCAATTTCATGGTGTCTTGTTCCTTCATGCCTTTACGGGTTCTTGCCACGCGCCGTATCATGCGCGATACTTGTGTGGCCGATATCTTGAGTGATTTGATGGCGTGTGTGGCCTTGCGGTCAGATTGTAGCCAAATGCCGAGTATGCGGATGAGTGATACTTCTTGGATGAGTTCTCCTTGAAGTTTAATGTGGATGGGGTCTTGGGTCTTGTAATTGTACCCCTTGATACGAATTACTTGGGCTTTATCCGGAGAACATTTCAAGCCACACTGTTTTGCTGTTGTTTCAACACAAGTTGCGGCTTGTTGGAGATAGTGCTCCTGCTCCGCGAAGGAGCCTGTCCTTGTCCACACCGTGATGTCGTCGGCATATAGGGTGAACCCTATGTTCGGTATGGCCTGTAATGCCCTAGCGACTCTGGTCATGGCGATGTTAAATAGGAGGGGTGATATAATGGACCCCTGCGGTGTGCCTTTGTTAGGCATAGCCTGTGGGTCAGATCGTGTTTCTCCCATGCCTATGGTGGCCGTTCAGTTTGTCAGGAACGTTCGGACGTATTCATATATGCACTCGCCGCAGTTGATGTTAGATAGCTCCTCGAGTACGGCTTGCTGCGGTACGTTATCAAAGGCACCTTTGAGGTCGAGTGCCATGATTAGATGTTCCCTGCCTCTTGGTATGTTGGTCAAGACCTCCTCTCAGATAAGTAGGAAGGCGTCTTGTGTGGATAACCCCGATCTGAAGCCGATAATGGATGGGTGAAAGAGGTTGTTGTCTTCAATGTAATTTTGGAGGCGTTTCTGTATTACTCTTTCATAGAGTTTGCCCATACATGATGTTAATGAGATGCGTCGCAGGGCATCGATTGTTGGTCGCTTCCCTGGTTTGGGTATGACTATGATCTCGGCATGTTTCCACTCTGGTGGTAAGATGTTCTTTTGCCACAGAGAGTCGTTGATATATTGGGTTAGTTTTTCGATTTGCTCCTGGCTGAGGTTGCGAATCATGGCGTTGGTAATTTTGTCAGCGCCGGCTGCGGTGTTCTTGGTGCAGGCTCGTGCGGCTGCGTATGCTTCGGATTCGGTTATGGGGGCGTCCAGCTCTTTGTTGGCGCATCCTGCGTATCGCTGTGTGCGTGGAGGAATAGTCGTCCCAGTCGCACCAATGTATTTGTCTTGTAATGCTTTTAATAAAGCTCCATCGTCGCCTGGCAAGGTGTGAGCGATGCGTTTGAGAGTTCTGTTTGCTTCGGATTTCGATTTTGCGTGATCAATTAGGTTCCTTAAGACGGTCCATGTTTTTGAGGTTCCTAATGTCCCTTTGAGAGATTCACAGAACTGGTGCCAATTTTGGTGTGCCAATTCAGTGGCGTAGTTTTGCGCCTCTTCAGTGATGTTTGCGATTCGTAGGCGTAGTTGCCTGTTTAGTTTTTGTCGTTTCCACCTTCGTATCAACCGGCGACGTTGCTGCCATAGCTGAATGAGGTGTGTGTCGACTTCTGGAGTTTCTGGAGTACGTTGTATAGTCTCCGTGGTCTCTTCATGTGCCTTACAGATACCGTCAGTCCATTCTGTGATAGATGTGATCTTTTGACACTTGTCTGTGGTGATTGCACGGAATTGGGTCCAATCAGTGATTCTTGCTATGCCAAAATTTCTTCTGATTTTTGTAGTTGAGATAGAGGTGCTTATGATCCAATGGTCGCTCCCAAGGGTCTCCCCCAGGTTGGACCACGTAGCTTCTTTGACATACTTGACTACGGTGAGGTCGGGGCATGTGTCGCGGGTGACGCTGTTTCCCTCCCTTGTTGGGTATAGCGGATTGGTGAGGAGTTGCATGTCCAGCACAGTGAGTGCAACGCTGACGATGCGAGCGGAGACCGGAAACCGCGGCTTTGTGACGTCAACACGGGCGTTCCGCTCCTTCGCAGTCTCCACGACCGTGCCTGACTGGGCTTATTTCTGCGTGCGTGCCGTCCTAATCTGCTTCGCTCGAGCCTACATTCCTTTATTTGTTTGTATATAGGAGTGGTAGTTGACGTGCGTAGCATCAATTGAACTTGTTGGCCGATCATGCCGGCGTTCTGTGCAGCCTACGCTTGCACGAACACCAGCGGCCGCGACGAGGTTTCGATGTTCCATTAGTTCCTGCAAGACAAGAAGCTTTCAGCTAAGTGGGAGGCTGCTGTGAAGGGAAACAACTTCAAGCGCTCAAGAACAACAGTGTTGTGCTCTAACCACTTCCGTGACGATTACTACCGGAGTTTATCAATAATGCGTGCTTTGGCTTCTCCTGAAAATAGAAATTGGCACGCTGAACGGAAGGTGCATGTTTATCTCCCAATCTTGACGCAGGTTTCATCGCCAAGCGCCGCGATTTCTTTATTCGCACGTGTGTTGTGAAACAGCCTGCATGCAGCTACCATAACGCAGTGCAAGCGTAAAGTTTGCATGTGTTGGTAAGCCTGCTCACGCCAGGACGTTGCGCTCCACCTTTTCTCGCACACATACAGAAACCGACCATCTGACGTAGCTGACGGAATTCGCCGGCTACAAGTAGCGTGCGGATGGCGCGCTGATGAAGGTTCTATACTACACATGCTACAACAGCCGGTAAATTTTCCCGCGTTTAAACCGTCTATGTAGGTGGCCGACAGCTTTGGGGCAGCGCACAAATGCCGAAGATCGCATCACCGCTAACGTTCAACGAGGAGGCATGCAGGAACATAACACTACAGTTGTTTGCCCGGAAGCGTACTCACTGGAACGCTGAATGCAGCTTAGAACATTTCCAACACAAGGGGATGCTAACACTTCGCCTTCGTTCACGTGGAAAGCAGTGCTTGCACCAGCATTTTTTGCTTCATGGAGAGGCCGGCTCTTCGCACTCGGCTCGTACATGTAGTATGTACAAGTATGTACGTACGTGTAGTATGTACAAGTATAAACCCCTTGCAAGTGGTCTTGCTCGCTACAGCGACAGCGCTACAAACGAGGCGATGGCTGTCGCGTTCACTCGTCGTCTGCAAGCCGAACTCCACGCGAGCGACGGCTTTTAACGAAGACTTCCCGGTATGAGGGCCGCAATATACGCTGCCGAAACTAGCGTGACGCATGCTTTATCAATTTAAGTTGATGTATTTTACTGAAGAAGGAGCATAAAACATTTCTGAAGGTCTTGCACTAGGTTCTTATTTTCGCACGTATAAAATTCAATAGTTTGCTCGTTCCGTGCGACAAACAGTAGTATTTGAGTTATGTACATCCAGTTCCGGCTTCGCACTATTGGCTAGTCGCTCATAGCATTTCCGGGCAACGAGCGACGAGTTCTAGATTTCTAGAAACGAGCGATCGAGCGACAACACCGAGCGATCTGTTCAAGCGACGGCCCGTTTTGTGGCTCGAAGCCGTCGCCCGTCACCGTCGCGCGCAAAATCGCTCTCGTGGAGTTTGGACTTAACGCCGAACTCCTCAGACAAACGCAAGCTCTCGAAATTTTCCATGACCGTCTCAGCAAAGCACCACCAAACTACTTTGAACCGTGCTTCGTGTGTAGGGGCAGCAGACGGTCCGGACGAACGCCATTGTTGACGTCACGAGGCGCGCGACCAATCATAGGCGAAAACGAGGCGCGCGAGCTGGGCGCGTCTGCTGCTGCACTTTTGGTCGAAATAAAATATGTTTGCGCTTTCTTTCGCTCAATTTCCATGCGATAATCGAATTCAAAGGGTTGAAAACCACGACGTACCGCTCTTCACTCATTTTTTCTGGGAAAGCTTTCAGCTTCCCATTAATGGGCGTGTAAATATAGAGGCTTTTATTTTAAAACGACTCCATTTTTTTAATATTTCAAACAGGCAAACAGAGCAATTGTAACCCTTAATCTGAACTACTCAATGAGGCGTTAATTACTTCTAAGAGAAATCAATACATTTGATTGAACAATTAACATAATTACGATAATTACATTTTATTTGTAATTGTCAAAACATATTGTAGCCGGCGATTTCGCAAGGCATGTGCACTTTAACGAATTCTCAGGACTAAGCCAGTTTCTACACATTCATTTTCAAGGTTTCCAACTAATGGCATTGGCGTTCCAGTTACTTCTGTGCTTCAGTGCATAAAACAGCAATGCCTTAAAAAAGTAGGGAGCAGCAACAGTGAATTCTTACCGCAAGTTTGACGGTGCATATGTCGGAACCTGTGCCACCCTCAGAATTTCTTTTATGTCAGCATGCCTTGCATATAGAGTGTGTCCCAAATAACTTGAGCCAATAATTCAAAACAGAAAGGCACGTCGGAAGCGTGTTGAAACGAACGCATGCTATTTGCAATAGCCTATAGTAACTCAGACAATTTTGTTTTTTGCCTAGAACTCGCTAGCTAATTAGTTTGATTAGCCAACTTTGTAATTATTAGCGGAGAATCCCAAGTGTGATACCTAGATTTGTAGAGCACCTTACGAAACTACCGATCGAGTTGCTTCCTCTACGATACGTCTCACGTAGTCCTTTCTTCCGGGTTGCAAAGAAAGCCCGCGAAATATGGAAAAAGCTACGTGACGGAGCGGTTGCGCAGTGGTATCGTGCTCCTCTCAAGCGTGCATTCCGTGCACAAGGTCAGCGCCCGTCGGATGAGGGCGAAAATGCATTCTGCTGGCCGAGCGCTGCCGACGATATAAAGGAACGCCCAGCCGCTTCCTCGTCGTCAGTCACGATGCACCTGACCTTGTTCACCGATCACAGGCTCGAGAGCAGCACAATACCACTGAGAAAACGCTCCGTCACGTGTTTTTATTACATTTCACGGGCTTTCTTTGCAACCCGGAAAAAAAAAAGGATTTCGTGAGACGTATCGGAAAGGACACAACTCCATCGGCGGTTTCTAAAGGTGCTCTACGAATCTGCCTATCTTACTTAGAGTACTCGGCCAATAATTAATAACTTGGCTAATTAAACTTGATCAATGAGTGATTTATGGGGAAAACAAAAAATTGTCTGAGTAACTATGGTCCATGGCGAATAGTATGCGTTCGGTGACATGCGCTTCCGACGCGCCTTTCATTTTAAATTCTTGGCTCAAGTTACGTGGGACACCCTTTATACACTCACTAGCCACAACTCGTAGATTTAAATATGTGCTGCCAAGAAATTAATCAATACGGTAATTAGCGTAATTACGCTAATTCTCCAATTAATCTTTTTAATTTCTCGTAGAAGTAATGGACCGCCTCATCTTGGGATTTAGGTCAAAGGTTATTATAAAGTCATGTTTTGGGAGGTTTTAAATACCGAAACCAGCATCTGAATATAAGGCACGCCATAGTGTGGGACTCTGCAATAATTTTGACCACCTACGGTTTACTTAAGTGCGTCCAACGCTGGGTACACGGGTATTTTGGCATTTCTGCCCCATCAATATGTGGCAGCCACGGCTGGGATTTCATCCTGATGCTTAGCAGCGTAACGCAAAAGCTGGTAAGCAACTACGGCAGGTGCTAATGATTAGAATTGTCCTGTCTGCCACAGGCAGCATTTCAAAATTGGCTGCAACTACAAGAAAAAGAACCGTGTATATGTGGCGTTCTTGCTTGTTTTTGTTTTTTGCACCATATCGTTTGTTTTTATTCACCCGTGAGAGATAGCGAAATTCTAGTCCTTGAGCTGGATTACTCCAAGCGGCACAATTTACTCGCACGAGAAATAGAAGTGCATAAAAGTTTAATTGACAGAAAATGAGTAAGTAACCTATAGAATACTTAATTTACTACAGATATTGCCAATTAGGAGGTAGTGAAAAGTAGCGAAATTCACAAATTGTAGTCGGTGGGTTTGCAAGTCATATCCACAGTGCTAGCAAATGCTCAAGATGGCGCCGTAATATGCGTCGTTAAATTTGCGACAAAATGTATTGTTGCGCTTCTATTTTTATTAAAACGACGTTTTATACATTGAAGCTTAAACGTAACTGCGACGCCAATGTATTTTATCGCCAACTTCGGGATTTAAGTACTCAGAACTCGTATCATCCTGAAAATTCAGACCAAGATAGTACGTACTGCCATTTAACCGGCTACATATTAAACGGCAAGACGTACCAACTTGGTCTGAATTTTCAGGGTGATACGAGTTTGAGTACCGGCTACAGTTCGTAAATTTCAGAAAGTGCTGTAAAACATAAGTATTTAGTGAGAAACCCGATTAGTCAAAGTTTGTTAATTAGTCGATTGTCCAATGCGATTTCTCGTGCACGCAATGCCCAGTTCTTTGAGAAATCCAACTCAATGACTGCAATTATGTTTTCTAGCCCAGGTGAATTTTAAAAAATAATTCTGCATTATCTAAAGAAAAACATATCGGGTATAAATTTGCGAGAGCATTTTTGCATTTAGTCTACATCAATATGCCGCAGCAGTGCCGATAATCATACACCTGACATCCTGCTCAGCAGCAGAACGCCATATAACCACTGCAACACATGCCATTAACGACAAAGTATTTTTTTGCTGCGCTGATGTATCGTTTCAATATCTTCAATCATTTGCAGCTTTTCCGCGAAGGCCTTCGAGGAGAGAGACGGCTGCCTAGAGGCGCTTGACAGGCACGCCGCCAGTGGCGGAGACAACACCCAGAGCATAACCGGCGCGAGGGCCAGCATCTTTCCCGAGATCCCCGCTCTCGAGGTTGCCTACGCGGCGTACCGCAGCGCAGTCAGCAACAGGGGAGACGAAGCCCTTCAGGGAATTGTGGGGGGCTTCTCGGGAGACCAAGTGTTCTTCATGACACTATGCTACATGACTTGCACGCGACCCGATGCCGTGGGTCCGCACACAGTGGACTGCAACAAGGCGGTGCGCAGTTCGGAGGCCTTCGCCCGGGCATTTCATTGCCCGCCCGAGTCCCAGATGAACCCCAAGATGAAGTGCAAATTCTTCGGGTGAGACTCGGGCACTTCCCAAGGACTGCGAGACGACGTTCACGTGGAGTCGAACGACACACCTTCATGTGGCGTGTACACATACAGTTTTGTGTGCAACATCGAAAGCGATGTCGTCGCCTGCCATGTACTACATACGCACTGTTTTATTTCGTGTCTGGACTCACGTTAAAAATCACGGGCTCTCTCTCTTTCTCTGAGGATTTAAATGTAAATACCTATGATATATTCGTTGTAAGGCTTCGTTGCGCTCTAGATTCAGTGTGAAGATTTTAATGAATTAACTTCAGACAAGACGGGTGCCACCTGACCGTAGCTTTCATTTTCTATATGCAAGTCGCGAGATGGAACGCTGACGCAGTTTTTGAATGCTTAAGATATGCATAACGCGATGTGGTTGTCATTTTTCGGAATTTACAACGTTGCCACCTCCTTTACCCTTCTTCGCCTTTGTTTTGCTTTGTAAAAGCTAGCTGTTCCTGTATCTTTTACTGTACAATATAAATCCTGATGCCACGGCTTCTCATATGGCGCAAATTAAGTAATGATGCACATGTTGCTGCTTCATAGCTAAAGCTTCCCGATGGCTGCATACCTGCCCATGCAGAAACGAACTTTCCGGTGAAAGCGTTCATAAAGGAAAGGAATAGGTGCGGAATGTGCTCTGTACTTATTATCCTCTTGGCTTAGTTATTCTATTGCTCCCACTACAGAAAATAGAACAAAGCGCTCCTTGCAAGTTACCGCAACTTGTGCATTTCGCAGAGCTTCCATTCGAGAGTTAACACATTCTGATTCACTCAATCACTGGCTACTATAACACATTTTTTTTTTACATTTACCCCATTGATTTGTGGTTGATGTGGTTTGACCAACCAAGTTAACACGGGCCCGCCGAATGGAAACGTCGAGCTATTCATGTTGCTTGACTATGGGTGTGACGCTGTTGACGCCACGTAATGGCTCCGAATTTCTCGGCGCTAAACATGAGCCCATGGTTTGTCGCTGCATTGCCACAGATATTCGAAAGTGTCTGTAAGTATCTCGTGCGGCTGCGCCACGACGTAAGCGTCCCCTACCGTAAACAATCGCGAGTGGGCAACACCCTCTACAGAACTTAAGGCCTTCTCACTGTACCCTCTCCCCATGAGTTACGTCAAGCAAAAAAAGGCCCACATTGAAGTTCCGTGCAGCGTGCTACGAAGCTACGAGCGGCGCAGCTGTGTTGAAAATGAGACGCGAAAGACCAAGTGGGCGACGACGGCCATAACAATTCGATTAGTTCCGGGAACCCTGCTGCTCCTTGGATAGCTTCGGGGTTAAAAAAGTCCTGGCATGCTGCGACATGCTTGCGAGCGCTTTTCTTTTTTTTGTGGACGTTAACCGTGCACGCATTCTCTGCGCTTGTGCTGCTATTGCGGTTGTGTGTCCTGCACGCCCTCATTGCCGCGGAATGTGGATAATGTTCATGCAAGGATATGCCTAATAAGTGTTGTGTGCCCAATTGCTGGAGCAATTAGAAATAGCGACCGAAAAATCAGGCGTTCATGTTTCTGCTAGATCATTGACAGACTATTGGGTGCCAATGCTAAGGCAATGAAGAGAAAAGCTGGAATTCAGTGGAATAAAGTAGCAGTTTCTTTGTAAATAGTTGCACGAACGCTTTATGTCTCCACTGCTAAACTCATTTGAGGTGTTAATTTGTGCACTCGAAAGCGAAATTATTCGTTTAGAGCGTAATGTAGACTAGAATAAGTACATGTGTCCCGAATGTGAAGAAGGGAACACCAGTGAAGTTGTCATGAGATATGTGTTATGGTGCAGTGCAAACATTTTGTTGAAGAACTTTTGTGGTCACATGAACGGCAAACTCTTTGACGCCGACGATAAATCAAGGCAGAGAAGCTCCCCTGAAGAAAAGGGCAGCACTGTGACTTTTCAGTATAAGCCATGCTCCCTGTCATCATTTACCCGAAATTCGTTCTCAGTCCTAAGGTTGAACCATTTCATTATTTATGGATGGGCTTTTTAATAATGCAGCGCATAAATAGTTTTGCATAAATAAAATAATATTGGAACACCCTCTGTTCTCTGCGGGCTATCTGCTCAACTATGCCTAAAGAAATAGTAACTGCGCTCTGGTTAAGGTTGCCAGTAAGAGCGCGATCCCTTCTTCAACCCGTATCCCCGTGAAAGCCGCCATGACGTCACTCTCCGAGCGCTCAGGCTTTCTCTTGTCTAGGCGTTGGAGTCAGGCGCTACCGCCGATAACCGTTGTGAATGGAAAGGGGGAGGCGCATAGGAACCAGTAGGAACGACAGAACATGTGAATGCACGCGAAATGGCGCCGGCGCTTACGTCCATCCCCAAACACTTGTCTGTTCACTGTTTTCATTGAATAACATGAAACCTGAGTTTCAACGCTAAATCTTAATTCTAAATTTTCACCTTCTTTTTCAGAGATATCAGCCAGACGGTTCATATCACTTTGCTTGTTAGCAAAGTTTCTACTATGGTGCCCGCCTGCTTGTGTGAGAGGCTAGACGGTTCATATCACTTTGCTTGTTAGCAAAGTTTCTACTATGGTGCCCGCCTGCTTGTGTGAGAGGCTAAACCCAATATCACTTCTTTCTAGCGCCCTTTCCATCAATATCATGTACACCATGAAGGGCGGCTGGGAAACTAGTCAACCCTGTCTGAGTCTCTTCGTGATATTAACTTTCTCTTCGCTTATCACCCGTACCCATTCAACGCAAACGGTACTTGACCCGCCAATGATCCGCGCCATATGCCGAGAGACACGTAACCCACGACAGAAAAAATCATGGGCACGGCAGCCTCGTTCAGACGCATTATCTGTTCTTCTACCATGGTACCGGCCGCACTTCGGCTCTTCCGCTGGCTCCATATGTCGGACATGTGGCATCGAGGAGGATTACTTGGAACACCTAGTCCTCCAGGGCGCCAGTTTTTCCCCGCGACAAACCGAGGGCACCACACTTCCGCCAGCATTTGGGTTTCGAAGCGAACACGGAGTGCGGGAACCGGGTGTGGTGGTGTCTAACGCAATGCGCGTATCGAATGCCAGGCTGGCACAGTGGTGGCGTATGACTTGGCAACGGCACACATCGGCCAACTCTGTGGGGAAGAGATGAAATTCAGTGTCTAAAAGTCAATGTCTGTGCACCAGGTCAGGCTGTGTGTACAATGGAGTGGGGGTTGGGACTCCTCCCCACTTATATTTTCCCCATTTTTTATCGCCATGTATATATTTATCCGGCAAGGGCGCTTTAAAGCAGCCCGCCCGTTATAAAGGGATCAGCCACAAATAATTTCCTTCATCATCACATCTAGCAGATAGCACTACTATCACTATGGAAACAAAAAACTCATTGCCCTTCCACTCTGTGAAAAAGAATGACGAGCGAAGCTTTGTATGTGGACCCCTTAATGGCGAACTGCATCTCCGCCACGCGTCGGGCCGGTACTGCACTATCTTCGGGATCGGCCCATGTATGGGGAGTGCGTAACGCATGCTTCACCTCTGCCGCGGGTCGGGCAGGTGCTGCACTATCTTCTGGATCGGTCCACGTATGGGGAGTGCTTAACGCCTGTATCGCCTCCGCCGCGGTAGGCCACTATTGCACTATCATCGAGATCGGCTCACGTATGGGCAGTGCTTAACGCCTGCTTCGTCTCCTCCGCGGCTCGGGCCGGTATTGCACTTTCTTCGGGATCGGTCCACCTATGGGGAGATCTTAACGCCAGCGTCAACTCCGCCTCGGGTCGGGCCAGTATTACCTTATCTTCGGGATAGGCCCATGTATGGGGAGTGCTTGACGCCTGCTTCACCTCCGCCGCGGGTCGGGCCGATATTTCACTATCTCCGTGATCGGCCCACATAAGAGGAGCTTTTTGCTTACGACACGAACATTTCCTTGGGCGGTAGAGGTAAACAGATTCGCGGTAATAAAACCATGGATATTTACAATGGGAAGAAAGAAATGAGCAGGAAAAATCTGTAAAACACAAAGGCAGTGCCTTGCTGTGTGAGCCTCGAGCTGGTTGCCTAAGGATAAAAACATACTGTAGCAAATATTCGCAAGATGAGACATGTGCCTGCTGTAGCGGCAGCATACATATGTAAAATTCCGGATACCACTGAGCATATCCCAATTGAATCCGAAGGAATTCACCGAGTGAGACCCGTAGGTAATGAACCTTTTCCAGGAGCGCTTGGACTCAAAGTGGACGGAAGTATCAAGCCGTCAGTAATCGAGATAAGTACGTTACCTGTACATTATTGGTGACAAAAAAGCAGGGATGAGATTGATACGAAGGGATCCGCTTGTGAGCCATTACACTCTGTGAAGGTGGATCACCAACGAAGCTGATTAGCACACGACACAGAGGTGACACGGAATATTGAACAAAGGTATGAATTCATTACTCTGATTTTTTGTGCACATTGGCAAGGACGACGGGACCGCCGTCCAGAGTAGCTGGAGGAAACTAGACACACGCGACGTTTCGACGGGACCGCCACTACGGGAGAGCGGAAGGAAAGTAGATACGCAAGCGCTTGGAACGCCGACAAAGAGAGGATGATGCGAACGTAGACATTGCCGACGCGTGTCACATTGTAGTATCTGTTCTTACCATATTAATATCTGATACGGGTTCTAGTGGGACCCAAGACATTTATTCGGACCCAAGAACTTATTTGTGCAACTTGGCGGAGTGCTTGAAGCTTGTTTCACATCCTCCGCTGTCGGCCAGTTATTTCACTACCTCAGGGATGGGCCCGCGTTTTTTGCCCACGCAGAACAAAACTGCACGGAAGCCTAACCATCAACAGCTTCGCTGCAAAATGCTACAATGAAAAACATGTCCAGCGTACCTCAATAATTTAAGTAGGCTAGGTGGATATTTGTCATTGGTTCGCTTCAAAGGCGAAGCCAATAAATCATTATCATCATCAGCATCACTGGGATTTCAAACAGTCACAGATGCATCAACTTATTACTGCAGCAGCCTTTTATGTTCAGAAGTGGCTCAAAAGGTCAAATTATCGATCGTTAACGAAAGTTACACTCACTCCTGTGAAACCCACCCATCGCTCTGCTTTGCAAGGGGGAGAAGCTGTTTTCACAACTCACTCGTCTAGGGAGGCGCTTGTGCGCCGCCAACTTCCGCAACATCACACTTCACATGCGTGGCAGCTTTTCTTTTCTTTTCGTCTATTCGGCTTCAGATCAGTGTTTCCCGGGCGCGTGTTCCCACGCTTGCTCGTTTGCTTTCCTCCATGCGCGTTCTGTTTGTTTATTAACTTAGTGCAAATGGCACTGGCTTGTCAAGAATGAGCTATACTTTTGATCTTCAGGCACCCATCCTAACAAAGCACTTGCACGACTAATAACATGACGATGACATTTGGTCTGACTGCTTAAAATCGGAAGACGAGCTGAAACAAGTAGAACGATCACTGGCTGTGGCCAACGTGCAATTCGCGCTTCGTTCGTCACCAAGGCAGGCGAGTGCACTAATCGGTGGAGGCGATTCATACCGCTGTCAACGGGGCACTTTAGTCCGCGGATTACATTGATCTAAATAGGAATAAGATCTGAACGAGTGCTACTAAACGGCAATTCTTGAATCGCAATTGATTTTGTCTGTCCTTAACCCAGATAGGCTATAAATGTTTGATTCGGATTAACCTCAATCGCTAATGAAAGTAGAGTAGATTGAAGGCCCTGAACACTGGTGTTTAAAGGTTGAACGTTCCAATACTTGCACATGGCTGGCTGTGCCGGTTTGTGTGGGCGGTGAAAATAATTTATGCATAGGTAGTGCTAATGATACCGCATCGAGCGGTTTAAATTTGTTCGCTTATCGCTCATAATTTTGGTGCTACAAAAGCGAAAAAATCAGATTCTTATCTAAATGAAATTAACGTGCGCTTCTCTCTTGACGGATAAGTCAACGACATAATCATTTATTTAACTTTTTGTAACGATGCAGCAGTGTGAAATTTGAAAAAATCAAATAACGGAACAGAGATAAGCCGACTCCGAAAGAACAAGAACCAGTCCTTGCATGGCTCATTGAGTACCCTTTACAACGCAAAGAATAATTATATTTGCACGCGTAATGCGAAGGTTGTAGGATCGTTCCCCACCTGTGGCAAATTGTTTTTTCATCTACTTTCATTTCCATGAATTTATCGTTTCGTTATTTCATTTATTAAGCACAAGTAATTTCCCCTATGTTGCCCTTGGTGTCAGTGTTTCTTGGCTTCTTATGATACGACTAATTTCGCAATTATAACTTACAGCTAGCATTACGCTAGCACAAACTGGATCGGTCAGTTGTCTTTTGATATACTTGCCTGCGTAAATGGCTTTAGCTTTCTTTAAATCTGCTCGCGTCAATGCGTGAGGGGTTGGGTCAGAGCAGAGTGTCACTGTTTGCCTTAGGCTGACCTAGGTTTGCATAAGCAACTGAGTACAGGTATTTAAGCCTCAAGGTCAACTGCAGAGCAGCTTTCAGCTTGTGTCAAAGAATCAGGGGCATACCTGGAAGGTTAGTGGGGGATACATTTTTCATGCAACCTGAAATGTTTGTTGTAAAGCGGGTTTGTCACGCCATCTCCTATAGCGTGTTGTCTTGCTGTATTTCTCACTTAGGATTCCTGCCTGCCTCCTTGCCCAGCCACACATCTGCAGTATGGCCAGCCATCCAAAGTCCTCCTACATCTGCTAGCCACAAGCTTCACCGTGGATCTGCACCTCAAGTTGACTGTAAGCTTTTCTTTTATGAATTCAAAGCAGATTGTCAAAACTCAACACAAGGTATTCCCACTGCTTAAAAATTACACGTTATGTTGCTGCTCATGTCTTACGATTCGTCTTTTATCATTGTTTCTACTAGGGAGTTCATCAAACGAGCTCCTTTCGACAACAAATGTGGCTGCTGTGCGCAAGAGAATCGTGGAACTAGAGAGTGAGCTGCAAAGCAGGAAACGAAGACTGTCTATTTGCCTGCGACAGAAGAATGCTGCAGTCCAACAAAAAAACCTCCTGAAGAGGTAGAGTCGCCACTTTTAGGAAATGACCTGCTGCAATGCATGGGAACTGCTACTATGCTTGGTACACCATGGTCAACTGCTACTATCGAAAAGCGGTTGAAGATCAGGCTTACGTATGGACCTAGCGGTTAAAACGTCGTTCGAGAGAATGGGACACCACTGCCATCTTAATGCTTCAGCGACACCTCGAAAACTTGAAGTTTTTGCCTGGTGTACTCCATGGAATCTTACCGTCTCTTTCTGTCAAAGTGAGTATGCTTCGTAGAGAAGGGCTTCTTTCTTTCCTTAGTAATTTAACCTGCTACAGTAGTAAGGCTCACAGCCAGTATGAAAAGTAACTTCAAGCACAGTTACTTGTTTCGAGGAATGAGGGAATATATGCAATGGTAGCTGTTTCCTCATAGGCTACTGTTTTTTTTTTTTACTGGGTACGTTTTTGTTTTAATGCTTGTATAGTATTCCTCACTTACTGACCTGGAGAGGCAAAGGAGAAGTGTTGGCCTACAAATTAATCTGCGGAAAACTAAAGTAATGTTTAACAGTCTCGGAAGAGAATCTCGTGCGCCTTGTCCAGTCGTTCATGATAAGTCTCATCGCCTACGTTGCGGCCTACCTCAACTGGCACGTCACTGACAGGACCAAGATCAACACGCTGATCAGACGGCGCTGGGCTTAATGGAGACCACGAGTACGGCTCGGCTCCTGCAACTCGGTGTCCATAGCACCCTAGAAAAAATAGCCGAGGCGCAGCTCACCGCGCAAATCGAGCGCCTCTCTACCACCAAGACGGGCCGCAGTATACTGACGTCCCTGGGTTACAACCCCCAAGCTCCCAGCCGGCAACCGTGCGAGATCACAGATGAGGCGCGGGCCCATCCCGAAGAACATGCACCCAGAGTACAACCAAGAACCGCGGCAGGTGCGGGCCAAGGCCCTCACCGAACAACACGCCCAATACCCGCACGCGCGGTACGTGGACGCAGCGGAATACAAGCGGGAAGACTTCGCGGAAGTGGTCGTTGGGGCGGCTACTGGCACCAAGACAACGGCAGCGAGCGTGCGGTGCATGAACGCCACAGACACTGAGGAGGTTGCCATCGCTCTGGCGATCACTGAGGCCGAGAGTCGCACCGTGCTCAGCGACTCGAGGAACGCCGTGCGCAACTTTGCCAAGGGGCAAATATGCGCGCCGGCGGCCTCCATCATCGGCAAGCTCCAACTTCAAGACCGCGGCAGCACCATCAGTGTCAAGTGGTTCCCGGCGCACGCCGGCGAGTGTGCATTCTCACCGAACCACAACGAGACGGCCCATTCGGTGGCGCGAGCGCTTACCTTCCGCGCCCCCGAGAGTGGCCGTTCCGTGTGGTGGTTCGAAACCAAGGACAAATTGACCAGTTATGCCGAAGTAACCAAGTGTTACTGCTTAGCTCGACGGACAATGCCGCCTCCCCACCCGGCACTCAGTCGGGAGGAGGCCGTAATCCTAAGGCGGAGACAGACCGCGTCACTCCTCGCGCCCGCAATGCTGCACGTGCTTCACCCAGAGCTCTATCCGAGTGGGCTGTGCGGTGTTTGTGCAGCGGGTCCGGCGGACCAATGGCACATCATGTGGGACTGTGCCATGTTCCCGACGGCAGCTACCTCAAAGACTTACCCGCCCGAACTTCGAGGTGCACTGCAGTCTGCAGACAAGGACACACAACTATGGGCCGTCCAGCAGGCCCGGGTTGCGCTCGAAAAGCACAAACCTGATGACCCATTACAAACGGGTTCAAGTGGGGTAGTGCAGAGTAGGCTATAACCCCGGGCCGACACTTGACCAGCGTCACGACGCGTTAAACCGTCGTTTGTCGGCACTTTATTAAAGTTATCCCTATCTTAAATGCCGCTTGAAATGAAAATAGCTCATACCTTTTCTCCAGCAATTGAAAGGTTGCATTTTGCATATATCTTACACCACTGAATGTTATTTCATTGCCTGTCACTGTTTCTCTTCTGCTTTAACTATTACGTATTTAATAATGTCCATATAATATCACCATAAATCTGACGCCATAGTGATGTTTTTACCATCGCATTAATTTAATTCGTTTGTCATGACACTCCTTGGCCAAATCTGACCCTTGTGCTTTAAAAACCCAGATATTATCTTCTTCATGCTATTGCTAAGTTTTAGCATCTCATAACGTGCACCGCTATCCAATTTCGCAGTGGCCACTTAGCTTATAAACTGGAAAGGTTTTACTTCGTTACACACAGAGTTCTGACAGCGAGGCCAAAATTCGTGCAGTATTTTCGCTATCTCGGATCCGTTGCAGACTGCAAGGCTGTAGAAGTCCGAACGTGTGACGCACCATATACGCCCTACTGTAATGTAGCTATGCGCTGTCGATTCGCCTGCATACACGCATTGAAAATACCGAAGCACATGCAACGTCGCAAGCAAGCTTATGGCAACCACGGAAGCCGTAGACGCCCGCATCAGAGTAATCGATTAAATATAGTACCCGTATTTGCTATTTCAACCAATCAGTGGTCACCATCTATTTTGGCACACCGAGCTGGATTCAAGCGAGGGACAAGAATGCTGCTCGGTCCTGGGTATGGCGCGGCAAGGTTTAAAGGCGCCGAATCGGGCCTCTAGAACCTATGCAGTGGCTACCTGCACGTCAAGATTCCGTGCCGATGAACTACTTTGTGCTCAATCCGGCTGACTGAACCACCGATTTGGTCGGCCGTGCGAAGGCGCCTTCAGAGCGTGAACAGTCGGAAAATTGATGACCTTTTCGCGACGAAGGCGTCGGTGTACCGGTTCTGCATGCAGTGCATGTTAATGTCATACGTGGATATTCGGAAGTTTTTTCTGATGTCATGCTGTTCGCTTCCTGCTTGATCTGCGTGCTATCATTGCGGCATCGCTTACGCCACCTCATTCCGGTCAAAGCTAGGGCGAAATAGCCGTCTTTTTTATCTGAACGACCCGCCGTTATCTCTCGCACGAACGTCTTTTTACAACGCCTCAATTACTGTTCGTCCAGCAGGCGACGAGAGCGCAGGTTGCCATCGGCAGGACAAACACTCCTCTCACTAAGCTCGTCGTTCCAACATCGTGATGAGAGAGAGCGCCCGGACGAACCGCTAACCGGCCTTACGTGCCGAGGAACGGCATCGAGACGGCTGTTTAAGGCGGAGCTTCGGAGTGAAATGGTCGACCCAGTGGCGGCATTTTTTCTTTCAAGTACAGGTTTCGTTACTTAGATGCTTGGCTGACGATTCGTATGTTCTCGTAATCGGTTATCGACACAATGGCCAGTTTGGCCGTCCCAAGGAGGGCCTCTAAAGAAACGGTGAAATGTACAGCTGATGTACAGTGTTTGAGCATCAGAACGTAAACGCAAGCTTGTTACCGTTATTGCTGGTCACATATGTGAGAAAATCCACGAACACGGTGTGGCCTGAAACCATTTTTCACGTCGCAATTTTTGTTGTTCGGCTCTGATTCTGTGCAGTTCCTCCCATGATCTGAACAAGTCGACAGCCGGAGCAACGAACCATGGCTGACGCTAAGAAGTCGACGACGGACAAGTAAGATCTGTGTTTCTGTTAAAAAAGAGATGCGCAGCTTTGATACACGTGTAGCAAGTAAGAAGTTTCTTACGGCACAAAGTGCAATGATCAACGTGAGCAGTTTCCAACGGCACGGCAGTGGCCTCCTCACACGCCTAATTTTATATGAATAAGCAAAGCAGTATAAAAAGCAGACAAAAAGACATAGCTCCTGTTATATAGCCGATATCGTGGTATCGTTACTACTTGTGGAATCTTCGTTGTGAGTTCTAACCATTTTAAACGCAATGGACGAACTCACATAATGTCGCATAGAAATTTGCAGACTTGTGTGGCTGATGATTGTATAAATTATGCCATTAAATCGTGCGCGGTAAGCAAAGGAATGTAGCACGGTAAATAAGAATAAGATCAGTGCTAACGACAGGGGAACATTAAAGTGCACTCTGGTAGTCTTAGGAGTTTGTAAATTCAGCTCTTCCCTCGCGCACGCAATAAAGCGCTTCGTGCTAAACTAACGAAAGAAAAAAAATTACCTGATAAAGAGCGGCCCTGTAGCATCAGCGCAAATTTTATCCCATATCCTTCATCATGTTATCGGATGATAGTTTTCAGTTTTCCGGAATTTTTTTAGGCCGCCTTGCCTATAGCAGGTGGCATTATTTGTGTCCTTCAGCTGAAGTGTTCGAACAGGCGGACATTACTAGGCCGAGAAATCAAAACACGCGTTCAACTAATTAACATAAATTCACTAATTACCTTCACAACTAATTACTTTACGGCACATCTTGCAATTTAAAAACTGTAGCCAGTGACATTCCAAGACGTATCCACTTGAAATGAATTTCCGGGATGACAGCAGTTTGGAGAGATTATTTGCGAAAATGTGGGATGGAATACATGGGCGTTCCAGTTACTTTTGTGCTTTAGTGCATTAAATACCTCGGTAAACGACTCACTAGAACAAAAGTGCATTTTCACGGCGAGTTCGATGGCGCATATCTCGAAACTGGTGTCATTCGGAAAATTAATTCACAGTGAATATCGCCTTGCAAGCTCGCCGGCTACACTTCGTAAATTGCAATGTGTGCCATAAAGTGATAAATTAAGGAGGTGATCAGTGGACGTTTGTTAATTAAGGGAACATATATCGCGATTTCTCGCACAAGTAAAGTCCGCTTGTCAGAATTAACCAGCTCAAAGACTTGAATTATGTCGTCTGCTACAGGCGATCTTTATAATTTCCGGAAAGGCTAAAAATGATCGCCACGCTTAGTTTCCACAAGACACCCACAATCACATACGAAACAAGGGAAATTCGGCAGTGGGCCAATTGGTTAAACATAACAGAGTTCTTGCGATAGAATAACGAATGGACACACTGAAGAGAGTACAAACACAGAAGACACCCAGCGCAAACTATCAAGTTTTTAGACTTCAGAAAAAAAAAAAACGATATTATGTACGTAGTCCACCTCGCATGCGTACAGATACCCTCCCAGGCCTACCGACGCCACCGATCGTCGCCAATTAGTCTAATCTTTCTTGTTTTTCTATTTTCTTTTTTGTGAGATCTGTACAAACAGGTGCACTAACACAGGAGCCATGAGGCGCCATCTTAATATTCTAATTTTCGATCATTTGTGTTTGTGTTTGGCTGCATGACGTGTATTATCGCCATCCTATCAAAAACAGATTCGCACTGCGCAAGCTGCAGTACGAACCAATTTTTCATAGGACGGTGATAATACAGGTGCTACAGAGGTGCGATATTAGGTGCAAACGCTGTCACATCTCGCCGTGCACTGCACCTAGCGCAGTGCGCGTGAATTTGCGCACGTGCATCTTGCGCGCATTTCTTTTGTCTTTCGCGGTACCGAAAAGACTACTCGGACGCCGTAGCTCACGGCAACCTTTCTAAGCCGGTGTGATGCGGTATTTACGTAAGACATGGCGACACAAGGCATGCCTTTTCTATCTTCGGCTTGTGTGTATGTACTTGCTTCAGCCCATTTGTTATTTTTGCGCAAGAACTCCAGTACATCCTAAGCTATAATAGACATCTGGGCACGCTCTGCTCTTTTGATTGTCTTGCCCTAACAAGAAAACAAACTGTACACGGAGCCCTGTACACGACTAGCCTCCAATAAGAGTTACATTGAACAATGCCTTCTTTCGCGAGTTACCACAAATTTTCGGTTTTCGTATGTCTGTTTCTATTTCTAGCTTCTTTCGTCGATCGATGCCGGACATAGTGCAAGAGAGATAGCAAACAGAGGAAAGGCCGGGAGGTCAACCATACGAGCGTCCGGTTTGCTACCCTACATTGGGGGAAGGCAAAGGGGAAACAGAAAGAGAAAAAAATTGGAGGACGCTTAAGCTTCGCCTTCAAGAGTGGAACGCGACAGCGTTCCCGTCGACCCGCCAAGGGGTGTAAGACAATGGGCTACGGCGCAGCGACTACGCGCCCCGCATCGGACGCGGTGAGCGTCGAGCAACGCAGCGTTCGGCGCGACAACGAAATGTGCGCCTGAGCAAGCGACGCACGCCTGAGCCTTAGAAACAGCTCGTATCTAAGGCAACACCGCGTTCACTAGAGGCGCTTTTGTACCGCTTTGAAGCATCGAACTCGTGGCTCAGTGGTAACGTCTCCGTCTCACCCTCCGGAGACGCTAGTTCGATTCCCACCCAGCCCATCTTGGAAGTTGCTTTTTATTTATGAAGTGCCTGCCGTGATTTATCGCTCACGGCCAACGCCGCGGACGCCGACACCGACGCCGACGACACCGGCTTTTCTGCGACACGAGCTCCTTAACGCTATCGCGTTAAAAGCAGGATAGACGGAACACTGTCTGTGCACGCAGCAAAGCGCCTGGAAATCAGTGAAGCCAAAGCAAGTGCTCCGTCGACACGTTAGGCTGCCGTCATTCTGCTGTCTGAAGCTAATCTAGGTGCTTCATAACTGGTGATGCACGTTGAAGTCACCAGTGAAGACCAAGGAGCCGGTGGGCGTCAGCAGTAGGTTGCAGTTCGTGGAAGCATACATTTAAGCTGAAGCCCAGCCGCTCTGACTTTATTCCGAATATAATGATGCGATGAGACATGATGCAGTTTAAAGAAAAGTTGGAAGGCGATCGAACGTCTATTTCAACTCCACGAAAAGCATTGTCTTCTTAGGCATGTTGGGGGCGAGAATAGATTGTAAGTTATTCTTATAGCCGTGCTGTAGCGTAAAGTTTGATCGGCATGAAATAGAAGTTGAAGCGCATTCAACATTTGAAGCCAATGTATTCAATTTCTTAGTGAATTACCTCCACTTTTCAGTGTGTTTCGAGTCCCAAACCTCCTTCGTGGGCCGACTCCGAACATAGTGTAGACTGAAAAATGTGACAGTACAGATGATGATGCCACTGACGAGCGATATAATTTATTCCCAGAGCCGTGGTGATTGTGGCTATGACGATAGTGTTGACCACGGCAGTCCATAACTCTGATGATGATGATTTTAAGATGATGACGATGATGATAACTGCCGATGAACGCCTCGAAAAGCAGTCATTTATCAACTTCCAACTAGAGCCGGAATCGACTTTCTACTTTCTTTCCCTTCTATATATTCAGAACACGCAGAGACACGAAATGCTTGCGAACAGTCGATCAGCAACAAACTATATCTTTACAGACAGCTTTGTTGTATTACGACTTCCTACCTTGCCGAACAGAATACACAGTGCATTCTTTAAGGGACAGACGCCGCTACGTTTCACTTGATAGTCACGTGTTTGCTTATGTGCTGTCCATGCCAATCAGTTGTCATTCACTTCTTTTACTCTCGTCATTGGCCACGGCAACTGAACAAACAACACGTTCAATTTTTCTGCGAGAAGGTTTTCAATGGTAGATTGTAAGGAGACACGGCGCGTTGCTCGGGGTTTGATGACCGTTGGAAATGCGTTTCGTGCCGTGCATGAGGGCAACGTTGTTGTACTGGTTGTTGTTGCCTCAAGACATCATTCGTTCCCACGAAGGGCTTTGGCCACACTGAATGGATTTAAACATACACCCAACAACATACCAATAAGGGCAAGGGTGAACATTCTAAACGGAGCATTTCGTAAATAAATAATTACGCAGATTTTGAGGGGACCTATACACAAACTTCGGAAAAAAATAAAGATAACAGTGTCCTACGGTCGGTGCCTTAGCAACGTAATCTTCCGGACGCTTCAATGAACTTGTACATATGCGTATGGAATAAGCAGACTGTACTCACATTGCTCACAATTTTTTTGTTACTTTTTCACCTAAGAACGTTCTTAAGTGAGCCGCATGCCTAAAAATCACCGTGCCCCCACACTCTCAGAAAAGTTTACACGCTTTGGGGCGTATCTTGTCCCACAACAATAATCGTCATCTGCCTTGGTTGCGTTTCCTTTCGTGAAAACTCTGCGCTCGCTACTTTCCTGTCGAGAATGCTATGCACGGAGGAAGAAAAAAGTTAGGAGAGAGCATTACGGGACGCAGCTAACATTGGCAAGCGAACGCTCCGTGAAGCCCATACATTTACTCAGCGATTGCCGAACACGCGACCTCTTACGTCAAGATCACGGAGCAAGAATCAAGATTCGCTGAGATGTTTGGTCCCCAGTAGCTATACCGGTAATTTTTATTGGGTGCACGATTGTTCTGCTGCCCTGCCGTGGCTCTGCATGCAGAGCGGGAACATTAAAACCATCCACGCCCCTTCACGTGCGATCACAAGTTGGCACAGCAAGTTTGGCTTCACTCACGTTACGCGGTGCTACGTCATAACGTTTTCCTTCCTCCATGATGCTATGCCACGGTAATAACGCGCATGCCGTTCGTGACCTGCGACTCTCACCGGGCGCGCAGCGTTGAAGGAACACTAAAGGCAAATACTGAGTGACGTGGACGGTTGAAATATCAGTCATGAAACCTGGAAACGCTTGTTTTGTGCGCCCGCTACATTACTGTCGAGAATACTCTGTCATGCTGATAACACAAATGCCGTTCGTACCTTGGAGGTACCGGGCTCGTAGCGTTAAAGGAAGGAAACACGGGCGAGACAGAAAACGATTATCATTGTGTGACAAGATACGACCCAAAGGGTGTGAGTTTGTTTAAGAGTGTACAAACTTTCTTAAGAGTGCAGTCCAGGTAATTACTGAAGTATTTTAGCGCAACAAAAAAGACACGGACGTAAGAGAAGAACACACATCAAGCCCAAACATTCAAGTAAATTTATTGTGCCACTGAATGGGTTTGTATATGTGAAGCAGTATAGATCGCGCATGCGCTTACATGAAGACAACGAACTGCGCATTCTTGTAACATAGTTATGAGTCATGTGATGCCACCTCCAAGAAACTTAATTTTTTTTTTTGTGAGAGCCAGTGAAGGGAAACTAACGCACTTATCACCCGATTTTGCTATCATCTGCGCTTCAGATATTTCACGGCTCAGCGGCGTCCTGCCACGGGACACGATCGTGCAATCGTCCTCGATAGGTTTCCAGCCATGATCGCGACAATGAATCGCCAAGAAACCACCGGTGCTATTTTTTACGTTGTTGCCGTGTTCGCGAAGCCGATCATTGAGGCAACGCCCAGTTGGCCCGATATACTGCTTCCCACGTGAAAGCGGGAGGTTGTAAACCACCCGGTGAACACACTCGACAAACTTTTTGCGGGGATTCTTAGTGCACTAATCGGACGGGACGGCATTTGGACACGTCAACTTGCAAAGCTTGCCGAACTTGTTGGGGGCAGCAAAAGACAACACTTAAATTTGTCCGAAGGACGAAGGACAAATGTAAGAGTTGCCCAATAACTGCACTAAGCATCACCGCAAAATGTTCGTCGAGTGTGTTCACCGCGAGGCTTACATACTCCCGCTTTCATGTGGGAAGCATTATATAGGGCACACTTGGCAGTGCCTCAATGATCGGCTTCGCGAACACAGAAACAACTTAAAAAGTGGCACCGGTTGGTTTTTGGCGATTCATTGTCGCGATCATGGCTGCAAACCTATCGAGGTCGAGTGCACGATTGTGTCCCGTGGCAGGACGCAGTTAGTTTCCCTTCACTGGCTCTGACAGAAAAAGAACTAAGTTTCCTGGAGGCGGCATCACATGACTCATAACTATGTTACACCAATGCGCAGTTTGTTTTCTTTATGTCACCGCATGCGCAGTCTATACTGCTTCAGATATATAGACGAGAGCACAGAAAAAAATTGAGTGGCGCCATTTTGAAGGCGCAGTGGCGCCACCTGCTGCTCCAACGGCTCCGAGCTGCCAAGCGACGCGACCGTAGGTAGACGCAGTGGTTGCGCTTTGACATTTCTTCGAAGTTCTGACGAAGGACGGGATGCTGAACTTTAGCCAAAGAATTTAGTTAGTGAACTTCAGCTTCTCGGCAAGATTGTGCTGAAAATCGGAATGGCTGTGGCAAGCCCAACGTCCGCAGACGGAGCGGATCGTTCGAATAAGTGCGCGTTACCTTTGCATGCGGAAACATTGGTTCTGCGGCTATTCCACTTTGATTTGCACGTCTGACAATACGTCATGAACTAGTAAAGGCCTTGCAGTACGCGATATGCTGCACCTCCTCGTTGTAGTGCCTATAAAAATCTCGCGACTCGCATCTTGAAAACAGGCGGCATGCCGTAGGTTCGAGTAGGCGTAGCGCATGTCCGCGGATGCCCAGATGTGTTAGTTTTTTGTCTCGGGGCGGCGGAAGAGTGAATTAACCGTGTCAACCGTGTCAACCGTGTCAGATCTACTGTGACCCCTCCCCCCCAGTGTATGCATACTTCTTTAAAAAACATCGCCGCTCTTGTCATCTGGCCAGCAGTTACGATAAGCAACACAAACCAGCTTTCACACGTAAAGGTTTCGAATAGTTGCTGAAAGCTATTGCGAAATTTCGCGGCCGCTAACGGCGATGCACGGAATTTAATCTGTTATTCATGAGTTCGACTGTCATGAGCGTGAGAGCTTTGTAACGATGCGAACACTTTCCCGGCATTTGTTTGTGAATCAAGTGGGGAGTTCCATGGAGAGAGCCGCTGAGCGAATCCCACCTCAGGGCTTTGTGTAATCGAGGCCCGTAGACAGACGAATACACGTAGAGAGACACGCACAGATACGCACATACAGAGACAAAAGGACATGCACGGCTGAATATGCCACAGCGGCAGAGCTCTCGACGTACATCGTGTTTGTCGCAAACGGTGCTCTGCCATCTGCGTTGTTTTGCACATCCATATGCGGCATATATGCCGCATCCATGCGGAATATATGCACATCCATATGTGACGCAGTGACGCCCCGATGATGTTCGGTACTTGGACGCTGCGGGCGCAGACACGTTTACACTTTGAACGACCCGCATCACAAACACGCTACATGCACGCGAACGCGTCTTGGCAGCTCACGGACCCTGGCGGCCGGTCGTTGGGTTCCGGAGTATGCGCTCAGCCCATCCGGTTCGAGACTATCGGGTTCTGTTCTATAAACCGATTCAGTGGCACAATAAATTTAGTTGAAAGTTGGCGCTTGGTGTGTGTTCTTCTCTTACGTCCGTGTCTTTTCTGTTGCGCAATAATATTTCAGTAATGGATTACCAACTTGCCCGGAATGCTGCTCTCATGCAGTCCAGCTCCCGTACTCTAAAATATATTTACACCCTTTCGGGCGTACATTGTCCACAGACGATCACCATCTGCCTTGCTTACGTTTCCTTTCGACAAAACTGTTCGCCAAGAATGGTATGTGACGATGATAACGCGCATGCCGTTCCTGGCCTGGATGTACGGGTGGGGGTGGGGGGACGCAGCCTTAAATTCACGGGCAGTAAATGTTTATGAGGAGCACGGGACCGTGCCGGTCATGCGCTGTGGCTTATGTCTATGCAGGTTCAAAACAACGTGCTCGGGAGCACGCGCCGTCATGGACAAGAAACAATCCACTAGATATAATTCGGCCGTCTACGCTCTACACTCTCAGAAAAATTTACACCCTTTGGGGCGTATCTTGTCCCACAACGATAATCGTCATCTGTCTTGCCCGCGTTTCCTTTCTTTAACGCTGCGAGCCCGGTACTTCCCAGTCACGAACGGCATGCGCGTTATCAGTGGCGCGTTATCAGTGTGACGCAGCATTCTCGACAGGAAAGTAGCGAGCGCCGAGTTTCAAGAAAGGAAACGCAAGCAAGGCAGATGACGATTATTGTTGTGGGACAAATATACACCCCAATGGGTGAAACCGTCTTAAGAGTGTAAAAAATATGCACCCTTTGGGGTGTATATCTGCCACACAACGATAATCGTTCATCTGCCTTGACGCGCTTCCGTTATTTAACGCTGCGAGCCCGGTACTTTCCAGTAACAAACGGCATGCGCGTTATCAGCATGACATAGCATTTTCGACAGGAAAGTAGTAGGCGCGGCGTTTTCAAGAAAGGAAATGCATCAAGGCAGATGACGAATATTCTTGTGTGGCAGAGATACACTCCAAAGAGTGCAAACTTTTCTTAGAGTGTACACTCTAAAAGAAATTTGCGCCCTTTGGGCTGTCAGGTGCTGCCAGGTGCACTGTCTTACACTCTTAGAAAAATTTACACCCTTTGGGGCTTATCTTGTCCCACAACAATAATCGTCATTTGTCTTACCCGCGTTTCTTTCCTTTAACGCCGCGAGCTTGGTACTTCCCAGTTACGAACTGCATGCGCGCTATCAGTGTGACGCAGCATTCTCGACAGGAAAGTAGCGAGCGCCGAATTTTCAGGAAAGGAAACGCAAGCAAGGCAGATGACGATTATTGTTGTGGGACAAATATACACCCCTAAGGGTGCAACCGTTCTAAGAGTGTAGGCAAAAAGCACACCCTTTGCGGTGTATATTTGCCACGCGACAACAACCGTCATCTGCCTTGCTTGCGTTTCCTTTCTTGAAAACGCTGCGCCCGCTGCTGTCCTGTCGGGAATGCTTGTCATGCTAATAACGCGCGTGCCGTTCGTTACTCGGAAGTACCGGGCTCGCAGCGTTAAAGAAAGGAAATACGGACAAGACAGATGACGTTAATTGTTGTGTGACAAGATACAAGCCGAAGGGTGTAATTTCGTTTTAGAGTGTAGTATAACACCATCTATTGCAATTGAAAAGCAATAACGTAATAGCGACGGGTGCATAAATGTGTGAAGAGAAAGCGGGTATATGCATTTTTTGAGGCGTTATTCTGGTTTTATTCCTTGCAACTACCTCATTTTGCACCAATATATCACGCAGAAACACTAGCAAATATTTTAGCCCTTCGGAAATTTGCTGTAAATTATTCCACAGTTGAAATAGTGGCCGATTCGTTGTCACTGTGCACAACACTCACCTCATCCTCTGACAGTACGATGTGAACGTACTATAATCATAATTCCTTCGATTTTACGACTTTTGCGCTTGATCTGAGTACCAGGTCCACAATCGCCGTTCCATCCTTTGGTGGACCAGTCTTGTCTGTTTTGCCTTTCTTCTTCTTATATCACCGCGGCTAGATTTACTAAATTTTCTCCTCTAAAGTACTCTGAAGAACAGACATGCCGAATAACAGATTTTAGCCATTTGCTTTTCCCTAGGACAATCAAAGATGTCCCACATGTAAATCAGAAATCACACTCACGAAATTGCCGATGCCGTACACCACCATTAAATATTTATTTACGCAGGCTTGATCTGGCGCTGTCCCCTTCATGTCATATCTGCAAACAACATGGATGGTCATCTATTTGCAATCCACAGAAAGAATAATTTGTAAATTCCATTTCGAAAATTAACCATTGGTGCCAACACTGAAAACATTCTGTCCATGGGGCGTTTATATTGAGTTTAAATCACATAGCCTATGCATGGCTTCTGCGAATCACTTTTTGACGCAAGGAGAATACCTGGGTAATTCTGCTATTTATTATTTAATGTGTAACAAAATTCGAATTGTAACTGTACGAAAGTTCATTGCCCTCAAGTTGTCTCTCCTTTCGAAACGCACGCATTTCCCTCTAAGGAAACAAAAGAAAAGTGGCTCCAACATTAGCTCGTTCACTTTAATTAATTTGTAGAATTTCAACCATTACATCGCGTATATTTTTCCCCTGATGTTTTCACGTCCGGCACCACCCGTTTAACCGCCCGCTGCTTGGGCAATCCGTAGTGAGTGGAACGCGCCATAATATCGGCGACAAGCAAGCAAGCAACCTCAGCTCAGCCAGTTATGCAGCGCGTGCTTGTCTGCGTACTGATACCCGCCGTGGTTGCTTAGTGGCAACTGTGTTGGGCTGCTAAGCACGAGGGGGCGGAATCGAATCCCAGCCATGGCGGTCGCATTTCGATGGGGGCTGAATGCGAAAATACCCGTGTACTTAGATTTAGGTGCACGTTAAAGAACCCCAGGTGGTGGAAATTTCCGGAGTCCCCCACTACAGCGTGCCTCATAATCAGGAAGTGGTTTTGACACGTAAAACTTCATAATATTTCTTTTTTACTGATCACATCGGCGAAGTGCTTTCATTTACTATACTGCTTGTCGCATGCATTTGCTTGTTATATTTTACATTTACTTTCACTTCTCTGGAGGCACCGTCGGTGCTTCTATTATTTTGTGCCAGCTTCACCTTGTGTCGGTTTATCTTTCTTTCAATATAAGCCCTCCATATATTAGCGTACATACTGGTATTCTTATACAGATGTAATAAAGTTTAGGTACGCTCACGTGCGCGATAATAACTTTGCAGAGGCACATTCGGTGGCGTCTGCTCATCGCGATCATCGCCTATTTGCTTCCCCAGACACCGCTGTCGATCCATTGCAACAACAACAACAAAAAAAGAAACGGCAATACTTACGAAACTATATCGTAGCGGTGCTCTGTGACAAAGCACGCTGCCCTATGAGCCGAGGATGTCGCGCTGGTCGGCGGACCATTGTTCTTATCGCTCTGCGAAGAAGGCAAACCATGAAAAGCATGCGCACGTCTGGAATGTGAAAGCTCTCTGCACCTTTTTTTCTCCAGGAAACCTTTTTCTCTAGACGTGCCAACAGCTCGACGCGGAGAGCCCTATTGCGCGTTGACCATGGCCTCCGAGACTGTGCGCGCTGCCAGGTATTGCTCCAGCCGTGCCATTAACGATGAGAGAGTGTAAGTTCAGTGGTGGGCGTGGCCAGATCCTCCTTTGCACCACGGCGCTCGAAACAGAGTGCTTTTCATCATAGAGTTAGTATGCGATTTCTAGAGGAAGAGAGAGAGAGGAAACATTCATTTATCATGAGTTTGGGCGACTTCCTCGCAGGGTGGAGCCATTAGTTCAGGACCCCATTGGCTCGCGCCACTCCGCGTGCCCGCCGGATCAGCCGTCGCTGCTCTTGCGGGTCTGAGCTGGTCAGCGCAGTGTCCCAGCAGGAAGGGGAAGGTGAAGAAATAGGGGAGTAGCCCGGAGGGTGTGGGCACTACGAGGTGCAATGATATACTGTGGGCTTTGCTCCACAATAGCGACAGTATGAGGCATATTGTGTGGGGTGGAAGAGGTGAAGATAAAAGAGGCAAGGAAATGAATCAGTTTGAAGCTGTCGCCACGCGAACGCATCTTCTCGATTAAGGGAATTATGCGGTGGAGAGAAGTGCCTCCTGGTATCTCTGTAATATTCTAGAGTTTCAGTGTAGTTCAGTGGTTCTGTCGGTGCGCCGTTTGGGTTGGACAGCTCTTCAAATGGCGCCCGGTTAGCGAGCTCTCGGGCTACCGCATTAGCGCGTTCATTACCATGGAGAGAGGCCTGTCCAGGTGTCCAGACGATACGCACCATGTGTGCTGATGTGGGGTGCAATGATGTAAGGATGCGGTGTGTATAGGGTGTCACGTTCCCTTGTTCCAAAGTCCTGCAGGCGGTCTGAGAATCAGTGACCACTGTGATAGGGCCATCCGGCTCCGGCATGGTTGAAGCGTGCACGATGGCTAGGGCAATAACAGCCTCTTCAGCCGTGCCACTGTCCACAGTGTTGAGCGAGGCCGAAGCTCTCAGAATGTCTGCATTATCTAGTACGACTAGACATAGGGCACGTTTCTGTGGGTGGCGGGCCACGTCGGTGTACATGACTGGAGTGTTTGATTTGTCATCGCCAAATAAGCGAGCCAGGGCTTGTGCTCTTGCCTTTCGTCGACCTTTATGACGGTCAGGGTGCATATTCCGGGGAACTGGGGCCACGTGAATTTTGTTGCGAATGCTAAGCGGAAGAAGTGTGCGGTTTTCCTGTTGTGGTTTTCTTGGTATTTGGTATCCTAGCCGGGATAGAATGTGGCACCCTTGAATTGTTCGTTGCAGACGTTGCAATTGGCTGTTAATATGGCCTTCAACTAGTTCGCGGGTGGTGTTGTGCACCGTACTAGGAGCTGCGTAGACGCATGTTGGGGTAGTCCCAGCGCTGCCTTTAGTGCCGTACCGAGGAGGGTGTCCATCTGGTGCATCTCAGTCTGAGTTTGATTATGATAGGGGAGGTGGTAGGTTAATCGGCCAATTATGAGGGCTTGCACGATTCGGAGTACGCCTTTTTCTTTCAGTCCTTGTCGGCGGTTTGTAATGCGCTTTATCATGTGCGTTATTTGGGTAAGTTGTTGGCGGAGCACGTGTAGGGTATGTGTGGCCTTCCCGTTGTGTCGTATGTGAAGTCCTAGTACACGTAGTCTGTCTACCCTTGGAATAACGTTGCCATTGAGATGCAATGTGATGGCTGGTGGAATATCGTCCTTCTTCCGTTTCTTTGAATACAAGCAGGAGCTCCGACTTCTCAGCTGCGCATGTGAGTCCTCCGGCTGTTGCATACTCTTGAACTTTATTTACGGCTTTCTGTATTGCGTCTTGAGTGGCGCCGTCTGACCCCGTGGTCACCCAGATTGTAATATCATCGGCGTACAGGGCGTGCTGCACGTTCGGAAGTTTGTCGAGGAGCGGTGGTAGCTTTGCCATCGCCATGTTGAACAGGGTGGGTGAGAGAACCCAACCCTGGGGAGTCGCTCTGCCGGAAAGTTTATGATATCCGACCGAATATCACCTAGGCCGATGGTGGCTGTTCGGTCAGATAAAAATGCTCGTACATAATCATAGATGCGCTTTGCGCATCGGGAGAATGCAAGGTTGTTTAGAATGAGGTCATGTGAGACGTTATCGAAGGCTCCTTTGAGGTCCAACGCCAGAAAGGCTCTTGTTTCAGCTTTACTTGGACCATCCACAACATCATCCTTAAGTTGTAGGAGTATGTCCTGCGCTGACAGACCTGGTCGATAGCCTAAAAAGGTATTGGGAAAGAATTGGTTCTCTTCGAGGTGAGGCTGGAGGCGACTTAGAACTACGTGCTGGAAGAGTTTGCCAGTACACGAAGTCAGGGAAATGGGTCTGAGATTTTGGAGGGACAGCGGTTTCCCGGGTTTCGGAATTAAGGTTATATCGGGCGTGTCACCATTCCTGTGGAAGGGTTCCGTTTTGCCAATTGTCGTTGTAGTATGCAGTGAGTTGGCGTATGGCCTGGTCGTCGAGGTTGGGTAGCAGTGCATAGTGAATGCCGTCTGCTCCGGGCGCAGTGTTTCGTCTTATGCCGTGTAGGGCTGCCCTCACTTCTGGCTCTGTAATATCGCCGTCCAGTTGGGTTGCTTCCTCGTGTGGATAGTCTTTGTACTCCGGTCGGTGGCCTGTAGCAACGTATCTTTGTTGCAGTGTTTGGAGGAGCGCGTCATCATTCATTTGTTCTTTGTGGATGATAGTGTGGACTGTGTTCGTTGTGTGCATTTTTGTGTGCGTTGGGTCGAGTAGTGCTCTGAGGAGGGAACACGTTTTGGAACTACTTAGTGTGCCATTAAGGCGGTCGCAGAGGTTGTGCCAATTGCTATTAGTGAGGCTGGTGGCGTATTCTTCAGCTTCTGCTGTGATCCGGGCGATTCTTTGTTCCAGCCTACGGTTGTGCCTCTGCCTCTTCCATCGTTTGGTCAGGCCTCTTCAAGCATCCCAGAGATGGAGCAGATGTCTGTCCACATCTAGTGTCTCCGTTGTTGCAGTAAGTTGTTTAGTGGCTGCTTTAAAATCTGCTTGTAGCTGTTGTGTCCACTCGCGTAGAGATGGCGGGTCGTATTGTTCATATTTGGTCCTGTTGCGCCGGAAAGTCTCCCAGTGCGTTATTTTATATGAACGTTCTGGGGTGCGTATGGCCACCAGTTGGATGTCTGTGGCTAGAATGCTGTTGTCACTCCCCAGATTCTCCATTAGGTTGTTCCGGGGGTATTGAGTCAACCCCTTGGCCATTGTTAGGTCAGGGCAGGTATCCCTGCATACACTGTTGCCCGTCCTGGTTGGTTTGTCAGGTTCTGTCAGCAGAGTGAATTGATGAAGTTTCATGGCGTGGGCTAGACGGCGGCCTTTTGGAGTTTCTGTTTGGTACCTCCAGGCTGGGTGGGACGCATTGAAATCTCCCAGAATAACCAATTTTTTGGCTTGTTTACTTGCGGCCGAACAAAGTTGTGCGAAGTCGTCTCGTCGCAATTTGGGTGCACTGTAGATATTAAGTAAAAACAAGCTGGTTTTATATCGATTCCTAGGTACAATTTCTAAGAGCACATGCGGAATGTTACAGCTGTCGAGTGTGCGCTCGATCACTGTGATTTGTACGGACACAACGGTGGCAGCTAGTGGTTGTTTGGTGGTGTCATGCTTGTCGGTATATGCATTGTATCCACTGAGTGTGGGAGTGCAATGTACTTCTTGAAGTGCTATAACGTCTGGTGGGTGAGGACGTGTGGCTAGGAACTGTGTGAGGGAACCCTTCTTCCTTCGGTGCCCTCTACAATTCCGTTGCCACACCTGGAAGGTGGTTGTAGTGCGCCTCTTAGGCAAAGCTGAAAGTAAAAACTGGCGAACGGTAAGGTGCCATAATGTTGCTAGGACTCATTTCTGTAGCACTAAATATTATCAAAATCTTGTGCAAGAACTTGCACTAACGCCAAGCATGTACGTGTGTACAACGCGCAATGTTCATTCCGAATGTATTTCTGACAGATGGACGGCTATTTACTGCATCTACAAGATACACGCGCCAGCACGCACTCCCTTACTAACACGGGGGACGGAAATAAACTAAGGGCCCTACCCCTTCCGGGCGCTAAGCTTAAAGATTAAATGAAGTCACGTGGTACTTTTCCGCTGTAGCGGCCATTTCGTCGGGCCACAATGGCGGTTTTCTTATGGTGGTGTTTGCTGATGCGTGTGCCATCCCGTAAATTTCGTACCGTGGTAAAGGCGCCTTGTGTGGAGCATGGCGTTAGTCTACGTTTTTGTTCCGGTGTGTTGTCTAGACCGCGCTCTCCTGGTTGTTGTTGTCGCCAGGTGGGAGTGAAAAAAGTGAAAGGCCTGAAACGAGCGCGCATGCAACCCCGTGCACCACGCACCACGCCACGAACGACTGACGATCTGGGAATATCCCGTCTTAAGTGTATCCAGGCTAACGCGTCATCGTAGACTGAAACCACTGTGCTTCAGAATGTACGATAAGCGCCTTGCAGCTCAGTGATAGCTGTGCAGAGCTCCCACTCTTGTCAGCGGACGATCTATTTGTGGCACGCAAAATAGTCATGTGGAGGGATGGCAAAGAAGCGGCTGCTGTGAGTAATTATGGGAGGAACGCTCCTTACCGCAAGTATCTGTGTGCAAGAGGGGCGCACGGAAGTGAAGGTTGGCGGACGCGGTGCAGGAGCGAACAAGCCTCGAAAGAACAACGTACGCCTGCGTGTCCATCAAACGGCTAATGGTCGCACGTACGCCCTGTCAACGCGCTAGCCGCACACATACGCTCTTACTGTTCGGCACTGCAGTACTTCGTTTGCGTGAAGCTTCGCTTACCGTGAGAACAATATGCCTCAGGTCGCAGAAGGTATATTTAAACGAGTAACGACGTACTCATCTGCTGGTCTCTTTTGTCACATCTCCGTTTGTCACGTCTCCGCGGTGCGCGGTCGCCCCAAACTCGTTCAATAAAGCGAGACGATTCCTATAAAGCCACGACCAGCACAGGTGTCTTTCTCATAAACTGCAGATAGGCTAGCCATGGGTGACGATGAGCGTAAAGTGTGCTGTCGGTCATCGCCTGTTCATTCTTGCAGTGCGGTCAGAACGCAGATTCATCTTCAGAGAAGCCGGCAAAAGTAGCGCTGGACGGGGCTTACAGTCTAACTTGCGGTCTAACTTGAGTCAAAGACTTGAGTCTAACTTACTCGCACGAAATTACTTATCACACTAAAGAGAAACCATCCCACATGGGAGTAAACGCCTCGTCACGTAGCGCATTCCCGAATGTGAGTTCAATATACTCCATTCATATCGAGTTTTAGTTAGCTCCATTTCTCACAAGAGTTTTTATAGTGTTCAAATAGGAGTAAATATTACTTCATTCCTTGTAGGAGTTTTTTAAGGGTTCCAATTGGACTGAACATTACTTCATTTCCGGAAGCGGCTTTTAGGCATCCTAATTTCAAGGAATATTACTTCATTCCTTGTAGGAGTTTTTTAAGGGTTCCAATTGGACTGAACATTCATTTCCGGAAGCGGCTTTTAGGCATCCTAATTTCAAGGAATATTACTTCATTCCTTGAAGGAGTTTTCAAGTGTTCAAATTGGAGTGAACATTACTTCCATACTTCACAGAGTTTTAGGGGTTTCATATGTAGAAAATATTACTTAATTTCTGGAAAAGTTTCTCGATATCTTGCTACCTTATTTATACTTTTTTTCTCCTGCAATGATATTACGGCTCAGCTTTTGTGCCGTGGCTTTAGGACACTTGTTAACGACCGATGAAGTACTGCAAGAGCAATGTTCTGTGCCGGTAACAAATTTAGCGTAATTTATTTTGTTTCTCTCCTTTCTAGACATGTTTGCTTATATATTTCTCGGAAATTTTTCACTTTGCCGGAGGGTAGGGGGCAGTGGCCCAGCCAGCTTTCCGAATCACGCCATTATGAGGTCTTATATGAGTAGTTACAAGATCTCATAGCAAGTGATAGTTCAATTTAACAGCCTGAAACCCCTCGCCCCACCCACTGGAGTCTCTCCGATAAGCCATACGACAAGCGACTTCAGTTTAAACACGTTAGGATGATGTATGTGTTTTGTGCATATTAATACGCACAAATACACGTCAGTGAAAAAAAAAATATTATGCAGATACGACGCACTGTGGGAATCGATATAAGCGAAGCTTTGGCTGCTGCTTGCGTTCATTGACGTTATTTGGCGGTGATATATTGATGGCATAACGACAGTCGCGACGTGATGTGAAATGCTACCTTGTCTGCTCCACTTGCGTTTGTTGTTCTTGCTCCGTTCGACCCTTTATGCGCGCCTCCGTTTCCCCGGCACAAAGTGCACGTTTCCGGTGCCATTCTGGGTTGTAAAGTTGCAACTCACAAAACTGCCATCTCTCTCTCTCTCTCTATTCCTTCTCTAACATTCACTCCACGTCCTCCCTCTATTGCCGTTGCTGCTGCGGATAAGCACGGGGACAAGCGCAGCAGCTCCTGCCCTACTTTTGTGCGTGTGTGTGTGTGGGGGGGGGGGAGGGGGGATCACGCTTAATTACGGCATAAAGAGGGCGCAAAGAGACCGCAAGGCAGCTGGCACAAGGACAGCATTGAACGTGCTCTCAGGAACGGAGGAAGCCTAAAAGCAGTGAAGAAGAAACTAGGAATTGGCAAGAATCAGATGCATGTGTGAAGAGACAGAGCCGGCAATATCATTACTAATATAGATGAGATAGTTCATGTGGCTGAGGAGTTCTATAGAGATTTATACAGTACCAGTGGCACCCACGAGGTTAATGAAAGAGAGAATAGTATAGAGGAATTTGAAATCCCACAAGTAACGCCGGAAGTAGTAAAGAAAGTATTGGGAGCTATGCAAAGGGGGAAGGCAGCTGGGGAGGATCAGGTAACAGCAGATTTGTTGAAGGATGGCGGACAGATTGCTCTAGAAAAACTGGCCACCCTGTATACGCAATGCCTCAAGACCTCGAGCGTACCGGAATCTTGGAAGAACGCTAACATAATCCTAATTCATAAGAAAGGGGACGCCAAAGACTTGAAAAATTATAGACCGATCAGCTTACTGTCCGTTGCCTACAAAGTATTTACTAAGGTAATTGCAAATAGAATCAGGGACACCTTAGACTTATGTGAACCAAAGGACCAGGCAGGATTCCGTAAAGGCTACTTAACAATAGGCCATATTCACACTATCAGTCAGATGATAGAGAAATGTGCGGAATATAACCAACCCTTATAGATAGCCTTCATTGATTACGAGAAAGCGTTTGATTCAGTCGAAACCTCAGCAGTCATGCAGGCATTATGGAATCATGGTGTAGATGAGCGGTATGTAAAAATAATGAAAGATATCTATAGCGGCTCCACAGCCACCGTAGTCCTCCATAAAAAAAGCAACAAAATCCCAATAAAGAAAGGAGTCAGACATCGTGATACGATCTCTCCAATACTATTCACAGCGTGTGTACAGGAGGTATTCAGAGACCTGGATTGGGAAGAACTGGGGATAAGGGTTAATGGAGAATATCTCAGTGACTTGCTATTCGCTGATGATATTGCCTTGCTTAGTAACTCAGGGGACCAACTGCAATTCGTGCTCACTCACCTGGAGAGGCAAAGCCCAATTGTGGGTCTAAAAATAAAACTGCAGAAAACTAATGTTTAACAGTCTCGGAAGAGAACAGCAGTTTACGATAGGTAGTCAGGCACTGGAAGTGGTAAGGGAATACATCTACTTGGGACAGGCAGTGACTGCGGATCCGGATAATGAGACTGAAATAATCAGAAGACTACGAATGGGCAGGGGTGCGTTTAGCAGGCATTCTCAGATCATGAGCAGCAGGTTGCCATTATCCCTCAAGAGAAAAGTGTATAACAGCTGTGTCGTACCAGTACTCACGTACGGGGCAGAAACCTGGACGCTTACGAAAACGGTTCTACTTAAATTGAGGACGACACAACGAGCTATGGAAAGAAGAATAATGGGTGTAACGTTAAGGGATAAGAAAAGAGCAGATTGGGTGAGGGAACAAACGCGAGTTAATGAAATCTTAGTTGAAATCAAGAAAAAAAAATGAGCATGAGCAGGACATGTAATGAGGAGGGAAGATAACCGATGGTCAATAAGGGTTACGGACTGGATTCCAACAGAACGGAAGCGTAGCTGGGGGCGGCAGAAAGTTAGGTGGGCGGATCAGATTAAGAAGTTTGCAGAGATAACATGGCCGCAATTAGTAAATGACCGGGGTAGTTGGAGAAGTATGGGAGAGGCCTTTGCCCTGCAGTAGGCGTAACCAGGCTGATGATGATGATGATGAAATAGGGCATTCTACACATGCGACGCGGCGCCAATATTGACACGAGCTTTTCGGGTCGTCTGCCCTTCGTGCCACACTCCTGTTATCTACTAACACGATAGTGTTAAGCTCCATGCGTTGCAAAAAATCCGGTGTCGGCGCCGGGCGTCACTTGGCTAATAATCGTTATGACCACAACCACGCAGGCCCTCCACGTGACTCACACATTCTCTTGCATTCTTTACACAGGTATTCCTGTGTAACGACAGCTCACAAACAAATGTCATAAAAGAAAACACCGACAGCGCAGGTCTTTAATGTTATTTGTGACATGGCCACGTCACGACGTGGTGGGCGTTAGCGGCGTCCAAGACAACAACAGCAGCAGCAGCTGGAAAGACGAAGGAAAAGGCAAAGAAAGCTTCGCATTAAAAAGCCATTTAATACCTACTCAAAGTATTCAAACGTACGTATAATCAATAAATATTTTCTTGACAAAAGGGCATTTCAGAAGATAAGACATTAGCTACATAAAAATTTCAGTATAACGATTTCTGAGCATAACTTATGACCGTAATTATTTGCACAAGGCAATCCGACTCCCGGAACCAAATATTTTAATTAGTTGTCAACGTGTGCTTTATGCCGTTAACATCATTTGTTTCCTGGAAGCGGAATAAGGGATTCTAGGGTAATAAGTTATCAGGCGCACAAGTAAACAACTATATTAAAAAATAAATAATAAGACACAGCGATATCTCGAAAGGGCGAAAGGACACAAGAGCAAATAGGAACAGCGTGGATTGCGGTATTGAGCAGCCGATGAAGCATGTGAAGAATAAACATGAATCAGGAAAATGCATAGCATAGACTACGGAGTTTTACAAATAGCACAACGAAGCGTCTTTGCATACCCAAAGGCCTCAGCCTGCTTGTGCTGTTATGTACCACGTTTTCGCTCTGCCACCTCCCTCCGCCTCGGAAAGCTTCGGAGGGTGCTAGGCCGCTGATTATCCAAGGTAGCATTGCTGAATGAAAGTGCACGAAAGAAGAAACAATTGCAGAGCTACAGAGAAGCCGAATGTGCCTAGTTTATGCGACTGCCGCACAAGCCTCTATTTTTACTCCAGTTACAAACGAGATTTCTCGTGAAAAACAAAAGGACTGATTTTAGAACATCTACGAGTGTTGAAAAAGAATTCACCTTTTTTAATATTAAATACGTTCCCGCTAGTGAAGTAAAATTTGTAGCCGCGGAGTTTAAATATGTTCTTCGTCGTCTCTCGTACCTATGCCTGCTATAGGTTGTGTTTACAGTCCGCGGAGGAAATATATTTTCACTCTTTTTCACGGCACGAGATGTTCACACAAGTAAACTTCATTTTGTAGATGGAGTGATATCTGGTCATTCCGCCTTTTTACTCCGTCACTTGGCTAAGCCGGTAGAATAATAGTTTTGAAGGTTTTTTTTGCTCCATGGTGATGCAGTAAATATTCGAGCTATGGAGTTTTACGTGCTATTCAGTCATAAAGATCCTTATTCAGGCTTATTTATGTTTAAAGCAGGGCACGGAGTGCACACCGTGATTGAATCTGTTGGTCAGATCAGTACAGCGCGCGGACGTCTGCGCAGCCCGGCGTGGTTGCGCGCCGAAGGTGAGAAATGTAAACAAGTGAGGTGAGCCTGCCCCGACAAGATGGCGGAGTAACCACAACTTCCGGCGTAATTGAGCTTCGCAAAGAGTGACGTCACGGCCTGAGTTTTTTCTTCCTCCATGCTATGATAACTTATTGGCTCCCTGATACACGTTTTGACAGACGTCGTCTCGTGCCTAGCTAATGACAGTGCTTCAAAACACAGAAGTGTCGATAAACGGACTTGTTTCATTTTTGCAGCCTTTAGTTCAACGCAAAAGTTAAAAAAGAAAGAAAGCACAAGCTCGCATGAGAGAAATGTGCCTCACTGAGTGTTGATTGTACCACGCCGCAGTTGCATAGCCAGGCGCTTGGAAATGCGAGGCAGCCCGATATCTGTCTAGAGCAGATACCTGCTCATCCCGCGCTTCGACGCCTATGATTTGTCTCGCAATGTCTGCGCATGCGTAAGCGCAAAGGCGCGAGCTTTGGCGCCCCGGCATGCGTACGTGCAGTCTCGCCCTAAGTATATGCTTTCTGTAGGTCGATGAGGCTTTCGGGCGCTCCGGTACTGTTGCTGCGGCTTGGACGAGGCGAGAAAAAAATATTTTGCGGTGTATTATGACCTATTACTAAAATGGAATTGACGGCTGAAGTTTATACGAGGGGCAATGTGAGTGTACTTGGGTTTAGGAGTGTGCTTGCGTATTTGGATTAAGTGCACGTTAGAGAACGCCACGTGGCCAAATTAATATGAAGTCCCCTACTGATGTGCCTCATAATCATACTGTGTTACTAGCACGTAGGCCCCCAGAATTTATTGTTTTACCAAAATCGCCACAGTAGCACTTCGTCGTGCTTAGTCGCCAACTGAAATTGAGTCATTTTGCAATTTGATTCTGACATTTCCCGCCCTCCTTATTATGAATGCTCTCCCTTGTGAGCTGATGCATATAAAACGTGCAACGCTGGTACGTGTAAGTAATTATAAGAGAGTACAAGAAGAAATATTCTACACTTGTCTACTAATCTATTGTTTACGTATACCAGTTCAAACGCTAATATTCAAATTAGGTTTCACTAACAGGTGCGAACGCAGAAAGGGTGTTTCAGCTAAGGCGCAGCAAGTTTAAATAAAGGCTTATTTGCGGATTAAAGTAACTTGTTAAGCTACGCTGCGCGCGCTGGCATGTCGCTGTCTCCAAGCTGGATGTAGCGAGGAAGTGTGCATAAAGCGTGCAATGATAAACTATGCAATTATTTACTTGTTTATTACTACATATAGTGGTCGCCCAAGCACGTATTTCCATAATTAGAAACAGTAATGATTAGCTTTGTAGTTACACCGAACACAATATTACTACTCGCTATTGCACGTCTATTTATGTGATGTTTATTTTGAATATATTTATTTATGCATAGTTTACAAGGCATTTAACAAGTCATTGGGTAAGGGGACAACTACAGTTAGATCAACGCAAAACAAGTGTTATTCAACAAGGCAAAATAAAGGACAGCAATGTAACAAAAGCATTATAAGCTGTCTCCTGCGCCACCAAATCATTTTGATTTTTCAGAAAACTTACTTCTCGTGCCATCTCAGGCGAACTTGAGCTGCCAGTTCCGTCACCTCGCTTGCATACACGCTGAACGCAGGCCAGTACAGGCGCACAGTGGCAGGAAAGCGTGCGCAGCGGTTACCCTGGCCGTGCTCGCGACGGGCGCAGTCTTCCTGCTGGTCGGACGCTACGTGGTGCCGTCGAACCGGCAAAGTGGCTGCACAACGCCGAGTGCGGCACCCCGCTCCAACCGGCAAAGTGGCTGCACAACGCCGAGTGCGGCACCCCGCTCCGCTGCTGCAGCACCAGCACGCGGCAACTCCGCGGACGCAGGAAGCGAGCAGCGGACGACGCCGCCCGCGACAGACGCTTCTGCCAGATGTGCGAACATTAGCCGCGGAAGCGACGGCTTTGTCGGACTTGAGAGCGCCTACCGGGAGGTCGACACCGACCTGCTTACCGAGGCCATCGTGGACGAGACGTTGGATGAACACGTGCAGTAAGCCAATCTTATCGTCCCCTTACCTGCCAGCAGACGATCGTAATATCAGGATTGACACATATCTTTCAAAGATTGGGCACCTTGTGTTTGTCGTTGTTGTTATTGAAAAATTTCAGTCTTGTAAAGTGCGCCGGAAATGCCGCCGCTATCTGAAAATACAGACCTCGCGCAATCTGCAACGCAGAATTTAGAGCGAAGCTCATCTGCACCCATTGCGGCGGCAATCGTCGGCGACGTAACCGAGTGAACGAGCACCGCGAAAGATGAAAGACGCAAGCCGCGAACGGCGGAGAGCAACGAGAGCGGCCTCTTCAGTATGGTGCGCGCGGAAAACTGGTGTCATGCGGACCTGCCCGACCGCTCGATGCGTACTCGTATCTGGTCTCAGCCGGACCGCTCCTTTCGTGCTATCGTCTGCTCGCGTCAGCTATCGCACGTGCTTGTTTGGTTGGTTTGGTTTGGTTTCGTACGCGCGTTTCGATTGTGATGGTTTGTGATTGTTTTGTAATCTGATTGTATGCGTGGCGCAAGTTGTCTTGTGCTTTCTGGAAGCTAACGCGGCACCAGTGATACACTGGAAGCTTCGACGAGTCATATATAAAAGCCGACGCGTTCGACCCGCCTATAAGATTTTCGACGATTGCCGACTCTGCTACATGTCTCTCTCAAAATATTTGCCTCAATATATTGCAAAATGAAAACACGTCTAGAGCTGCAATCAAATTTCGCATTACGGTGTACCGTAGTCGTCGGTGAATGTTTTAGAGCGCAGCTCTTTGGCGTCCGTTCCTGGGTTTCGCGTCGTCGTCGGCCTCGTAACCAGCTCCGCCCCCCTTTCATCCCCCCAGCGCTAGCAGCGACCGACTGATACCGCTGGATGCCGCTGACGCCGCTAGAGAGTCAAGATAACGTGACTGCATAGAACACCGTCGCCGCCATGCAGAAAGAGGAGGAAAGGGTCCCCCCCCCCCTGTATCGGCGTCAGCGGCATCAGTCAGTCGCTGCTATCTCTTCCCTCCTCCCTTTATCGTGTTGTCCGCTTGCTGCGCGCGCTTCTGCCCCCATCGTTTGCCGCTGGGTGTACACGCCGCCCCCCTCCCCCCTCTTCCTGCGAGTCTCCGGTTGTCAAAGCGCCGGCTCGAACTTAATTCCTTTCTTCGCTCCTCCTCCAATGCAACCCCTGTGCGGTGGCAATCAGAGAGCCAGATCGGTGGCGGCGGATCTGTATATGTGCACCGCCCGAGCCGAAATTGCCGCTGCCGTTCGCCACTGCGAAATTATCTGCCAGTTCTTTCTGAGCCATGAGCGAGACGACCGATGGAAGTCCTCCGTCTGCTGCTGCTGCTGCTAAACGAGCTGCCAGAGCAGAGGCCCAGCGCCGTCGCCGTCAGAATCCAGAGGTGCGTGCCGCCGAAGCAGAAGCTTACCGTCGCCGCCGTCGAGATGATCCAGGAGTACGGGAAATATAAAAAAAAATTCTGTGATAGCGCATACATGTGTTGCTCGATTTCTTTGCCTCAATCTATCGAAAAGTTGAAACAGCTTATTTGCTGCGCTCAAATTTCGCATTAGGAAGTAACGTAATCGTCGGTAATTTTTTTTTACAGGTTAGTCAAACGCGTCAATATTCATTGCCCGTGAAATCGCAGCAAATATTTCTCAATAAAAAATTCATTATTTCTACGATTCACTTTCAGGACACATCTGATTGAAAAAGCTTCATTTTAATCCGAACTTATTTATCATGCATACGTTTATTATATTTATTAATACTGCAGACTCACTGAAGTCCAAGCAGAAGCGAACACTCAAGAAACGCGTTGGATACCGTGTAATGAAAATAAGAGCATGAACACTGAAAGAGCTGGTGTAAACATCCTAACTCTTTCATAAACAGATCCACACTTCTATTGTCAACTACGCTCTTCGTTAATTCCATGCGTTCGTAGACCTAAGTGAAAAAAACGCATGTTGGAATGGCGGAATTTAGGCTGCTGAACTTGCAAAGCATATGAACTTGAAAACTGTTTATAAGCTAGCACCAGTTTTGAGACAAGCACGCTCGAACTTCCGGCAGATACGCCGCTTTTGCTCTGTGTCTGTGACTTTCTGCTGCTGAGCACGATGTCGTGGGTTCGATGGCCGCGGCCGCATGATGATAGCTAAATGCAAAAGCGCTCGGTGTACCTTTTTTTAGGCTTAAATTACAGGACCAAACGAGTGGTCGAAATCGCTCCTGAGCCCTCCCCAATGCTGTCTCCAGTAGCATATAGGTCTCGCTTTGCGGTGTTAAACCATATGAGCCAATTAAATTGCGGCAGTAGGCACTGTTGTTTCATTTACGCATTTCGCAAAGCGCCTTTTAAATAGCTCAAATCCACTTTAAATGGAACGCCAATTAATTTTGTCACGCAATTTGGTAACGGATACGTCACGGCCACTGTAAGCATTACAAATGGATATGACTTGGGTATACGTCGGCTCCAACTTGGTTAATGCCATCGTGTGTCCTAAAGTTTTTAATCTGCAAGTTTATTAGATGAATTATATTTGTTAGTGAAATAGCCATTTCGATTTCTCGAGCAAGTAAAGCGCGCTCATGCGGGCAATCATGCTCAAGTAGTATAACTGTGGTAGCTCACACGGGAGGGTTATAAACAATGTGTTCGAGTAAAAAAGTTCTCATATATGTATGGTCGTGGCACAGGAATAAATGGCGATATCTGTAGTGTGAGTTGACCTATGGGAAGTATAAATTTTTTCCCCATCATTTATGTATGTTGATATGCACGTGCAGGTTTCTTGCCAAGGAGCCTCACGTGGCTGGCAGTCCACGAGATGAGCAGGTACTGGCGCAATACGTTGCCGACCGGCTCATTGAATACGGGCTCGACGAAGTTACGATCCAGCCTTACCACGTGCTGCTCTCCTACCCCAACGCCACGGACCCAAACAGCGTGCGTGCACAATTTATTCAAATAAGATTGCATACAAGGGTTCGTTGCCTCTCTTTGAATGTAGATAGGTCTCACTGTAATGATTGTAGGCTTCGTGGACGCAATTGAGAGTATTTTAGCACCGAGTTCTTTCATAGTACATCGCGGCATTTTAGTGTAACGAATTACGTTGCGCACACTGTTTGTACCGCTGGCTTAAATAATAGTGTTTTCGTTTTCTGTGCGACCTGAGTCCGTGTCACACATCAGTGAAAAAGTGAAACGGCGTCTGTTTATGGTCATTGAAAACTTGACCTATTGATCTTTCGGAAAGGACAAAAAGAACGATGTGCGCAATGAATTATGGTCCTGTGACGACGAATGATGCCTTACGAGTAAAGATCTGTCCATTTTAATAATTTGTTAAAATGGGAACCTGCATATATAGGAATCAATCAGCAACGTAGTTATTGATTCACTTTAGGTTCATATTTCATTGTTATTCACGCTTCTGGATTGCGTCATGAGCCGCACGAACGCAAAACTCGTTGACGATCTTTGCAAGTCCGTATCAACGGTGACATTCTTTTCGTGGAAGCACGCGTGCGTGGAAAATTTCTGTTCTCAGCTGCGTCAAGCCGTACTTGTCTGCATACATGAATTTCGTTAGCACAAGAGCTTGAGGACGGTTTTCGAAAAGCATGTCAATTTCTTCTTACATTTTTGTTCTACGTCTTCGTACTGACAGTGCCCGCGAAGGATCGCCGAGAATCAGGGGCAGCTTGTCGCGTAGACCTAATCCGGTTGCGATTCGTCAATTCTGGGCATTTAGCAGTAGATGACAGAGATATTAAAGATTTCTCTGCATTGAACACTGCACGAAAGATTTCAGAGGGTCTATACCGCTTGAGGAAACAGTGCCGTTTAATCGGCCTCGCTTATTCTGCAAGGGCGATGATTGCTTTTAAGGAGCACTGGCTACCTTTCAGACAGTGTCAATTCGTTCTAAAAGCAATGAATCCTTTCAGTCGACAACGCGGTTAGGCAGCAGAACGTCGGGCGCGTTCATTGTGCGTTTTACGGAACCGGAATTAGAGAAGTACATTCTCGCAGATAACGTGATCTACAGAAAAGTGCCTTTATAACCGGGTGCCTGGGACGTCCAACATATTTTACATTCTGTTACACAAGGCGATTCTTTGTAAAGATCGCGCACCGTACATCTCACAATAGAGCCGGCCAGACACCTTCGACAAGATAAAGCCTTTATTCAACATGAATTCGAGTGGAATAAGTCGATATTTCATTTTGCGCACATCGTCTCTCGGTAAGTGCGACTGTAACCGTCCGCAGTGCGCCGAGGTTCAGAGCATCCTCCGCGGCCTAACGTGGGAGTGACGCCACATAAAAATGCACATCGTCGAATGCAGCTGTGGCTTTTCATGAAGTCAAAATATTTGTTTGTGTACAGGCTCTTCATGTTGCGTCGCTCTTTCTGTTGTGTTGGTTAACATTTGCGTCTTTTTCGCCCAAGAAGGCTGTGCATACGAAGTCGGTCGTCGCTTACGACAACACCATCACGTCGTGATCAACTGCGACGTATTCCTGAGCCGTCAGACCTATACTGTTTTGTTAAAACAAGCAGCGCATGAGTTTCGTTATTCGTGAAGCAGTACAGCAAATCTGTAGTACTTTCTGACATCGGCACGCTTGCGGAGAGAGTCCCTAGTGCTGCCGTGAGCGCTAGCGCAGAGCGTAGCTGAGTGGCCTCCGCGGAGGAACAGAACGTGGCGTTCGTTGTAAAGCGAGTAATCAGTTATCGGGGCTCCTCAATCCCTTCTGTTGTACAGGCACACTTGTTGTAGCGGTCTTCGCTGTACAGGCATTCACAGTACACGTGAAAGATAGGAATTCGGCCGCGACATGGTTTATACTTCGCTATAGAGGTCATGTCGTTGTTGAGGTTTCATGTACCTTGTGCGATCCTAAATGAGAGTGTCACATTATGAGGGCATTCGATATTGTCACGTGATAGTGACGGTGGTAAAGAAACAGTACGGTGGAATACAAAACTAGCTTTTATTGGGCGAACCTGTGCCCACAAAACAGGCTACACTTATAGCACAACGATAGCGGCGAACACGGTCGGCGATCGTCGGAAATCTGATCAGCGGGTCAAGCGCGTCGGCTTTTATAGAGCAGTCGTCGAATGTTCCAGACTAATCGATCGGACCCGCGTGCCTTCCACAATGTTCTACACCATTCGCGTTACGCGATGGAATCAGATAACACAAGGTTCGACGACAACAGACAGCCGGGTAGAAGCATCGATAACTTTCCAGAAACGTCGGATACATGCAGGCGCGTCCCTCGCTGTGCGATTACATTTGTTAAGCGGCGAAACGTGGTCGCCCGATAAAGATAAGTACACGTGTCAATACCCCCCTCTTAAAAAGCATCGACCCGACGCTGCAAACAAACGAAGGTAATAAACAAAAGCACTCGTAGCAAAGAAAAGAACAAAAATGGCGAAGTTTGTCAGCGTCCGTAAAAGGGTTTAAGGCGCACCACGTGGACCACTTCAGATCGTGCGCGGCGCCGCTGTGAATGCGAAATGCAGTCTGGCACGACCTCATAGTCCAGGGCGCCAGAGCGTAGGGTCCGAAATGGCGTCGGAGTAGTTTCTCACTGAGTCCTCGTCGGCGTATCGGGGTCCAGACCCAAACACGGTCGCCAGGTTGGTACTCGACGAAGCGTCGTCGGAGGTTGTAGTGTTGGCTGTCGGTCCTCTGCTGGCTCTTGATTCGCAGGCGGGCGAGCTGTCGGGCTTCTTCGGCGCGCTGGAGATACCTAGCGACGTCAACATTCTCTTCGTCAGTTACGTGCGGCAGCATGGCGTCAAGCGTCGTCGTCGGGTTCCTGCCGTAAACCAGCTTAAACTGCGTGACCTGTGTTGTTTCTTGCACCGCCGTGTTGTACGCAAAGGTTACGTACGGCAGGACCGCGTCCCACGTCTTGTGTTCGACGTCGACGTACATTGCTAGCATGTCGGCGAGGGTCTTGTTCAGGCGCTCCGTGAGACCATTCGTCTGCGGATGGTAGGCAGTTGTCCTCCTGTGGCTTGTCTGGCTGCACTGCAGAATTGCTTGGGTGAGCTCTGCTGTAAAAGCCGTTCCTCTGTCGGTGATGAGGACTTCTGGGGCACCATGTCGCAGCAGGATGTTCTCCACGAAAAATTTCGCCACTTCGGCTGCGCTGTCTTTTGGTAGAGCTTTAGTTTCAGCAAAACGGGTGAGATAGTCCGTCGCCACGACGATCCACTTATTCCCGGATGTTGATATCGGAAACGGCCCTAACAAATCCATCCCAATCTGCTGGAATGGTCGGCGAGGAGGTTCGATCGGCTGTAGTAATCGTGCTGGCCTTGTCGGTGGTGTCTTGCGTCGTTGACAGTCTCGGCATGTCTTGACGTAACTGGCGACGTCGGCGGTCAGACGCGGCCAGTAATACCTTTCCTCTATTCTCGACAGCGTCCGGGAAAACCCCAGGTGCCCAGCGGTTGGATCGTCGTGTAGGGCGTGCAGTATTTCTGGACGCAGCGCTGAGGGTACAACAAGAAGGTAGCTGGTGCGGACTAGTGAGAAGTTCTTCTTCACGAGCAGGTTGTTTTGTAGCGTGAACGAAGACAACCCGCGCTTAAATGCCCTAGGGACAACGTCGGTGTTCCCTTCCAAATACTCGACGAGGCCTTTTAGCTCCGGGTCGGCTCGTTGCTGTTTAGTGAAGTCTTCCGCGCTTATTATCCCAAGGAAGGCGTCGTCGTCCTCGTCGTCTTGCGGTGGGGGATCGATGGGCGCGCGCGATAAGCAGTCGGCGTCGGAGTGTTTTCTTCCGGGCTTGTATATTACCGTGACGTCATATTCTTGTAGTCTGAGGCTCCACCGCGCCAGCCGTCCTGAAAGGTCCTTTAAGTTAGCTAGCCAACACAGTGCGTGATGGTCACTGACGACTTTGAATGGCCTGCCATAGAGGTAAGGGCGGAATTTAGCTGTAGCCCAAATTATGGCGAGGCATTCCTTTTCAGTCGTAGAATAATTGCTTTCCGCTTGTGACAGCCACCGGCTAGCATACGATATCACCCTTTCAAGTCCTTCTTTCCTCTGGACTAGGACGGCACCGAGGCCTAGGCTACTGGCGCCAGTGTGGATTTCGGTATCGGCGTCCTCGTCGAAGTGTGCAAGTACCGGCGGCGACTGCATGCGTCGTTTGAGTTCTTGAAATGCCTTGGCCTGAGGCGTTTCCCACTTGAACGCGACATCACATTTGGTTAGATGTGTTAGCGGCTCCGCGATGCGTGAAAAGTCCTTGACAAAGCGCCTATAGTAGGCACACATGCCAAGGAATCTGCGCACGGCCTTCTTGTCGGTTGGCTGCGGGAACTTTGCGATGGCAGCTGTTGGGTCGGGGCGTACTCCTGCTTTGCTGATCACGTGGCCCAGGAACAAAAGCTCATCGTAAGCGAAACGGCACTTTTCCGGCTTCAGAGTGAGCCCTGATGACTTGATGGCTTCTAACACTGTCGCAAGCTGCCTAAAGTGATCGTCGAAATTTCCGGCGAAGACAACGACGTCATCCAGGTAAACAAGGCACGTCTGCCACTTCAGTCCGGCTAACACCGTGTCCATGACGCGCTGAAACGTTGCAGGCGCCGAGCACAGTCCGAATGGCATGACCTTGAACTCGTAGAGGCCGTCTGGCGTGATGAAGGCAGTCTTTTCGCGATCTCTCTCGTCGACTTCTATTTGCCAGTAGCCAGACTTGAGGTCCATCGACGAGAAGTATTTAGCGTTGCAGAGCCGATCCAATGCGTCGTCTATCCGTGGAAAGTGGTACACATCCTTCTTAGTGATCTTGTTCAGTCGACGATAATCGACGCAGAAGCGTAGGGTTCCGTCCTTTTTCTTCACCAGGACTACAGGAGAGGCACACGAGCTTTTAGATGGCTGGATGATGTCGTCGCGAAGCATTTCGTCGACTTGTTGCCTAATAGCTTCACGTTCTCGCGTCGAAACTCGGTAAGGGCTCTGGCGGAGTGGTCGAGCGCTCTCTTCGGTTATGCTTTGCAACTGGTGTTTGTCGAATCCTCGATGACGTCGAAAAGCAGTCTTTGTATCGTCTGAGAAGACTTCTGATCTGTTGCTGCTTACTCATAGGAAGACTTGGATTCACGTCGAAGTCTGGTTCGGGGATAATGCTCATCGGGGTAGATGCGGCTGAATCCGAGAGGACAAAGGCATTGCTGGTTTCCACAATTTCCTCGATGTATGCGATTGTCGTGCCCTTGTTGATGTGCTTGAACTCTTGGCTGAAGTTGGTTAGCATAACTTCCACTTGCCCTCCGTGGAGTCGAGCGATCCCTCTTGCGACGCAAATTTCACGGTCGAGCAGTAGATGTTGGTCGCCCTCGATGACGCCTTCTACGTCAGCGGGTGTTTCAGTGCCGACGGAAATAATAATGCTGGAACACGGCGGGATGCTCACTTGATCTTTGAGCACACTCAAGGCGTGGTGACTACGACAGCTCTCCGGCGGTATCGCTTGATCTTGTGACAGCGTTATCGATTTCGACTTCAGGTCGATGACTGCGCCATGTTGATTCAGGAAGTCCATGCCGAGAATGACGTCTCGTGAACACTGTTGGAGGATAACGAAGGTGGCAGGGTAAGTCCGGTCATGAATGGTAATTCTTGCCGTGCAGATTCCAGTCGGCGTAATGAGGTGTCCTCCAGCGGTCCGAATTTGGGGGCCCTCCCATGCAGCCTTAACCTTCTTCAACTGGGCGGCGATGTGTCCACTCATTACGGAGTAATCGGCCCCTGCGTCGACTAAGGCAGTGACTGCGTGGCCGTCGAGAAGCACGTCGAGGTCGGTGGTTTTTTGTCTGGCGTTGCAGTTAGGTCATGGCGTCGGATCACGGCTGCGTCGTGTTGAACTGAAGTTGGAACGTCGCGTCGTCAAGTCGTCGTTCGTCGGTGTAGTCTTGCCTTCCTGACTTCGTCGAGACGGCGGCGTGTCGTTGTTATCTCGTCGAGATCGTTTCTTCGTCGTCTTCGTCGGCGGCGGAGGATCTTCGTCAGTTCGACGAACAGCAACCGCACCTCCATCGGTTGCTGCGTTTAGTTTTCCGGATATGGGCTCGCTGACCGGCCCCGGGCTGGGCCAGTGTATGGTCAGCGCTGCGGCGACAGGTAGCGGCCTGGTGATGGCGAACGCGATGGTCGTCGAGTGCTCCACTGAATAGCGGCGAGGTAGTCGGTGACGTCACCAGGTCGTTCACCTTCCCTCGGGCGCTGTGCGTTGACGGCGAAGCCTCGCAATCCCAGGTCGCGGTATGGGCATCGGCGGTACACATGGCCAGCTTCGCCGCAGTGGTAGCAGAGTGCGCGGTGGTCGGGGGCGCGCCAAATGACAGTCTTCCTCGCGTAGGTGCGCTGGGCGACGGGTGGGTGTGCTGGCGGCGGCGGCGGTGGACGACGGAATTGCGTCGTTGCAGGTCCCTGGCGTGGTCGCGCAGGGGGACCTGGACGGCGTGCGACGGCGGCGTTTGTCATGGCTTCTGGCTGGGGCTGCGGTAATTGTGGTTGCAGTTCAGGAACTCCTAGCGATCGGTGCACCTCTTCTTTCACGATGTCGGCGATCGAGGCCACTTGAGGCTGCGACGATGGCAAGACCTTGCGCAGTTCTTCGCGCACAATGGCACTGATGGTCTCGCATAGATCGTACGTGGCCAGTGATTGAATTCCGGAGCAGCTTGTTGGCTTGGTGCGTCGGTCGAATTGCCGGTTCCGCAATTCCAGTGTCTTCTCGATGCTCGTCGCCTCACGAAGAAACTCGTCGACGGTCTTCGGTGGGCTTCTTACCATACCGGCGAAAAGTTCCTCTTTTGCACCACGCATCAGTAGACGTACTTTCTTCTCCTCGGACATTTCGGTGTCGGCGTGGCGGAACAGACGGCTCATTTCCTCAGCGAAGATCGCGATCGTCTCATTCAACAGCTGCGCTCTTGTCTCCAGTAGAGCTTGGGCTCGCTCTTTTCGCACGACGCTTTGAAATGTTTGCAGGAAGCCGCTTCGGAAGAGGTCCCACGTCGTCAAGGTGGCTTCTCGATTCTCGAACCACGTCTTGGCGGCGTCCTCCAATGCGAAATAGACATGTCGTAGCTTGTCGTCGCTTGCCCAGTTGTTAAACGTAGCGACCCTCTCATACGTTTCCGGCCAGGTTTCCGGGTCCTCAAATGTGGAACCGCGGAACGTCGGTGGTTCCCTGGGCTGCTGCAGCACGATGGGGGACGCTGGGGCTGCCATTGGGGTTGCCTTGGCCACAATCTTCTTGGTCTTCTCAGGTGGAAGTCCGTGCTCCGGGGGCAGCTGTTGAAGACGGCGGCTTGCTCGGTGGTCCGGGACTACGTTGGTGTTCTGTTTGCGGTCTGGGCTGGGATCACGGCTTGTCGGGGGCGTCCCGTACATGAACGAAAAGCACCTCCACCAGATGTCACGTGGTAGTGACGGTGGTAAAGAAGCAGTACGGTGCAATACAAAACTAGCTTTTTTTGGGCGAACCTGTGCCCACAAAACAGGCTACACTTATAGCACAACGATAGCGGCGAACACGGTCGGCGATCGTCGGAAATCTGATCAGCGGGTCAAGCACGTCGGCTTTTATAGAACAGTCGTCGAATGTTCCAGACTAATCGTTCGGACCCGCGTGCCTTCCACAATGTTCTACACCATTCGCGTTACGCGATGGAATCAGATAACACAAGGTTCGGCGACAACAGACAGCCGGGTAGAAGCATCGATAACTTTCCAGAAACGTCGGATACATGCAGGCGCGTCCCTCGCTGTGCGATTACATTTGTTAAGCGGCGAAACGTGGTCGTCCGATAAAGATAAGTACACGTGTCAATATGACACTTGGCGGTGATCTGCAAACGATAAAGTTTAAAGAAATTATAAAGTGACATACTTCTCCCTGTCCCAAAATGGCCATGGCCGCTGATCGGCAGTTGTATCTGCTTGGTGTTTCTGCTTGATGTAGTCGGTGCCTGAAAGGTTTTGTTTATGTATTTGTTGTTTATGGACTGAGAAGATAAAGCGTGGACATTTCACGATGCTTTATTTTATTTCACAGGTGCAGCTCCTGAACGGTACAACAGGCGAGGTTCTTCTCGACGCCGCCGCCCAAGAAAAGGCGGTTCAGGGCATCGACACAGATATCGGACCTGCATTTCTCCCATACTCACCGCCAGGAGATGTTCTGGTAGGCACGTCCCCTCGTGCTAGAAGAGAGAATAGTGTGAAAGTGTGCTGCCAGAGCAGCGGTTGCATATTGCACGGCCGTTGTTCTTCACATGGTAGCTACTTGGTAGAGTTGGGATTGCGAATGTATTGTTGACACTTGGCGCATTACAGACACTGCGACCGCAGGAGAGAAAATGCATCGAGACTAAACGCCGTGTCTTGGTTCTTGGTGTTACTTCTCTCTGATGAACACGTCCGTGCTGCGTTAAGCAGGGTGCCACACCGAAAATCTTTCGGCTTTGGCTCGAGTGCGGTGCGCTCTTCTAGATATCTTGCGGTTCAGTTCAGGTTCATTCCGGGGCAAATATATCGAGGTTTCAAACTGCTTCATGCGGGTTCTCTACGGTTCAGGATTGGGAAGAATGAAAATTTTAGGAAACGTTTTTCAGCCTCAAGCTCGAATTTACGTGACCGAAAGATAGTCTATTTCTGTGCTCACGTGTCACGGACCGATGTATCTCTGACGTCTTTTATATTCCGCAACAAATTCAATACATTGCGACCTGAGGCGTGCGCACGATAGCGTACTGTGATTTGTTTTCGAAAACGCTCATTGCCCAATGCGTCGAAAACACTTAATTTCATTTGGTTGCGCCTGAGAGCTCCTTCACACCAGCTTCCACTTCGTGCGTTAAAGTTGAATGACCACTGAGAGAGAATTAAATTTTGCCAACGACGCATGCCCATGTGACAGGTGTTTTCCTTCCACATGTAACTCTTTTGTACGGCCGGCAACCACGCTGTGACGGTGCGCCCATGCAGGTTCTGTTATTTCAACAACCTGAAACTTAGATGCTGTCAAGTTGTTAAAGCGAAGTTGTTTGCGCGACCAGGAATCCTTAGTAAACGTCATATATGCCTGTTCTCACAATTATCCGAAAGAAAGAAAAAGTTCACTCACTAAATTCATATTTCGAGAAAACGTGAGAAATGCTTGAGGCGATATGCAGATTAATATTGAAAGCTGCTGGTTATTTAGGTGCTAAGATCACCAAACTAGAACAGGTACAAATAGCCGTGCATTTTATTTATAACACACTTACGAGAACTTTAGTTACAGAGCTTTAAGATAGGGCTAATTTTCCTTTTCTAGCACAAAGAAATCGTTGTTCGCGATTGAAATTCTTATATCAACTAATAAGTTTCTTTGGGTTTAATGGCACAAATCACAAATCAAGGGGCATTACAAGACTGACATTACGGAAATCATATGCTTCTCGTCCGTATACGCTACTCGGCAGAGAGACAACTCCTTCAAGTATTCATTCTTTCCGCGCGCAATAGTGGACTGTAACCAGCTAAAAAACAACGTCGTCTCTGCTCCAACATTAATTTCTTTCTTATCCTATTTACAGTGGCAATATTTGATGGCATAATGTTTTCAGTGACAGTGCCTTACTTCTTTGATGTAACCTTGTGTGTGCCCAACCTTATGCTTTTTATCTATTGGCGGCGAGGAGTTACGGAGTCGCCATCTGTCGGAAGCGCCTCCCTTGCGTAGTATGAGGGATCACGCGGCGCGCTCCTCATAGGTTTCGCTGTCGGCGCTCAATAAAAACACCACGCGGCAGCCCTCCAGGACATTTATGTAAGTACTCTCAAAACGAGGGAAGCGTTCGACTGTCGATGTAATAATCTTGGACAAACTGAAAGCACAGAATCATTTACAGACGCTATCTCTTTAGCGAATACGTACTGTAAACGCCACTGCGCGCGGTCGCCGTGATGGAGTCTCCCGAACCGGCTCCTTGCATGAAAGGTAGGCAAGAGCTGAGAGTAAACCGTGTTAAATATGTTCATATAGTTGGTTGTCTGTATAACCAAATGGAGCATAACCGAATGAAGCCTCACTGCAGCGATCGAACGGGTCCGCAGCGACCGACTGCGCGTCTGCATGCATGTCCGCACACAATGTTTTGCTTTTGCTGTGAGCGCGTTTTCGCACCGTGCCGCGAGCTTTAGGCCACAGCATATGGGCATTTCACAGTACACTAGCAGCCATTGTTGCGTGGAAGCCATCAGGACTGTTCAAATATAATTTTGTTATAGAGACTTCGGCGCCTACGGGGACTGTGATGTGCCGTTGCAACTATTCAATCTTTGTCTTCTAAGTTCTTGGACATGCCAATATTATTTCTCAAGTTGCGTCGCACTGTATGTTTATCGGTCTTCTCAGCGTGCGATTTACCTCTGCTTGTTCGTAATCCAGTGCACTAATTCATAACAGAAACATGACCATATCCCATGCCTTTCTTTAATGTGCGTCCTACCGCTCACTTTCCATTCCAGTGAAGTTGCCAGTATCTAGCATCAAGTTCATAGACCAAACCGTCATGGCATTAACCGGGCAGCGGGCGAGCGTCTCAGTGCGCGTTTTCTACTACTCCTCGAACATCGCAGTCCCGGCCCCGTAGTAGAAATCTTCCTCACCTCTGTGCTTGCTGCATACCCGAGTTGCCGCCGATAGCTGTCTGCCGGTTCTAACTTTCGCGAATTAAGCTTCACGCAGTTCCTTGTCCTGCGGCTACGTGTGAATAAGGCTGACACCGGGCTCCGTTGCGTACTTCGGGAACTGCGGCACTGAGCAGTAGCCTACCATGCTGCACGCCTCCAAAGGCAGCCACTACATATTATAGTACTCTCAAATGTTGTCAAGCGTACACCCAAGGTGGTAAAGACTAACCACTTAATCAGAACAGCAGCGCAGCTGGGACATTAAACTTTCGTTTTCAGCTCGCTTCCGCGCCTCTGAAGCAGCCGACGCGGCCGCTGTATCCACGTGATCCCTCATGCCACGTCACGCCGACGGTGGCGCCAGCTCTTCCAGTGGTAGAGCTCGAGGCCAATACGTATAATGTTTTTTTTTCAGTAACCTGTGCATTTTTGTACGCACCAACGTATTTAAGATTTTACCACCCTACTAAATGACCGCATGGTCATTGTAGTATTTATAAAGTTAAAATAAATAAATAAATAAATGGAAATTGGTAAAACTTCGCTTGCAGCCGGTTTAAAAACGCTATATACCAGCTGTGGTGTTTGGCTGCTAAGCACGAGGGCGCGGGATCGAATCCCGGCCACAGAGGCCGGATTTCGATGGGGTCGAAATGCGAAAACACCCGTGTACTTAGATTTAGGTGTACGTTAAAGAACCCAAGTGGTCAAAATTTCCGGGGTCCCCCACTACGACGTGCCTCATGATGAGAAAGTGGTTTTGGCAAGTAAAACCCCACAATTTAATTTAAAGACGGTATATGAAGCAAGAAGTTTCCGCTTCCTTCGAAGGGCTAAGGACGGCAACAATGTGGTACTTTGACAAAATAAGGACCATGCTATGAGTGTTGTTAACAGAAATATTGAAGTGCGTTGAATAAATATGTACCTTGGGCTCAGTTATGTCTCCGCTACTTTTCAACTTAGTCATTGTGGGTCTCCCTAGTAAACTACGGGAAATAGAAGGAATCCACCACGCTATATAGGCAGATGATATAACGATTTTTGCGGACCGCGGCAGTGACGGCCAAATTGGGAACGCTCTACAAACAGCCATTCACAAAGTCGAAGCATATCTCCAAGGAACGGGCCTAAAATGCTCTCCGAGCAAGTCCGAACTACTCCTTTACCGGCCCACGCGCAGACGCATGCCACCAAAGAGCTACACGGGACCCCGGGAGTACGAGGAAATCGGCCTGTACGCTCAACACGGAAACGCAATCGCCAAAGTAAACAAGAACAAGGTCAAAATTCTCGGAATGATCATTGAGGCCAACGGAGCTAACGGCGAAATCATGAGGAAGATCGAAGGCAAAGTCACCAGCGCCACGAGACTTATGAAGAGAGTAACCAATAGACACGCGGGCATGAAGCAAGAAAACGCCATTCGACTGATCCACTCCTTCGTTGCCAGCCACATCGCCTACGTAGCCGCCTACCACAACTGGTACGTCGCGGAAAAGAAAAAGATCAACACGCTCATAAGGAAAAGGTGCAAGATAGCCCTGGGCCTCCCGGAATCGACGAGCACCGAGCTCCTGGCTCAGCTGGGTATATACAACACCCTGGAAGAAATAGCCGAAGCACAACGCATCTCACAGCCCGAACGCCTGTCGACCACCACGACGGGAACGTACATTATGAACAGGCTCGCCATAACGTACCACAACCAGCACGGCCAGAAAATGCAAATCGCCAACAAAATTAGAGACAGCGTTACGGTGGCAAACATCCCAAGAAACGTGCGCCCCCATTACAACCGAGACAGAAGAAAGGCAAGAGCCGAGGCTCTGCGCCGTGGAAGTGCAATGTTGTTATAGGAAGGATGGCAGTTGCTCCAGAGACCCTGTCGTCGAGATGGGCCGCCGCTCTGCGCAGCTCAGACCTCGGAATCCAGACGTGGGCAGTCCAGCAAATCCCTTGAGGCGGCGCTGAGGCAGGGCCTTGAAGTTCCCCCGTGGGAGACCTGAGCAGACACGTACAGGGAAGTTATATCCATCCATCCATCCATTGAAAATATTTAGCAATTGTTTTCTCACAGTTTTCATGTTTACACGAGGCGTGTAGTTCGTTTTCCCAGTATTCTCTGTGAACTATGCCAGACAAGTTGTTTAGATTTTGTTGAAGTATGAATCATGCTGCGAGTTCTTTCAGCGTACGTTTATTACAGTTTCGGCAGAAGCTAGTCTGTTCAAACGTTCCAGAGTGTTACATTGTCATTATCCATGATGTTTTCCAGAGCCTCAAGCCAATTTCGTTTGACACCGTTTGACACTGACACTGACATACTAATTAGTCCAGCAACATATTTTTGCCGCCAATTACACTTAAAATCGCTCCCTCCTCCTACATTTCCACCGGACACTGATTTCAAGTTCGGTGGAAATGTAGGAGGAGGGAGCGATTTTAAGTGTAATTGGCGGCAAAAATATGTTGCTGGACTAATTAGCATGGCAAATAATCACGGAACATTTGCTTTATTGGCATGTTCGTGGGTTATACGAGGTTCGTAGTTGATTTACTCCGTGTCCTCGGTGAAAAAAACCAGCCATCTGTTTATATTTGGTGAAATTATTGGCAACGAATGGGTACAGTCTAGGCGAAGTTCAGTATGTCTGGGTTTATAGCGGCCTTTCAAATAAATTACGTATTCGAATGATGCGCAGCGTCGATGTTTTACGATCGTCATAAAATTTAGCCTGCTGCCGGCGAAATTGCCTGTACAACTGGAATCAAACTTAGCGAAAATTGGCTACTACTATGGCAGAACAGTAGGTATGATTCTGATACAACCTTTGCAAAATATTTCTTAAGGCAGTGTTTGAAGATGTCATACGACCCTTATCAGCAATGTTTTTCAATGTCTCGAGCGAACTCTACACAAAGTTTATATTTTGTGTTGAGGGGAAGCATAATAAGCCCAGTGCGTAGGGAAATGTTAAAGTTTCTGGCTTAATTAGGAGTACTGAAAATATTTACTGAACCCTCGTTTTCTTTTCACCATTTTACTGTGTTTACACCAAGCTTGCCAGGCTAACAAACACTTGGGCAGAAGTAACCGCGCAAGCGAACTATTATTTTTCATGTTGGCATAGTCGCTTTTATAGTATTTTTAATATTTTAACTACGTAGTTCAATCTGTAAGTAGTTTCCTCCCCCTTATTCTGTCCTCTCTTTCTTGCCTCCGTCCTTGTACCCACGCCTCCCCCACGCCTCCCCCACCCCATTTACACTGCTGACAGCTGATCAAGTGTCACGAGATGTATCTACTCGGTTAGAATGCGGTCAGCAGCAATTTTCCTTCCTTTTCGTCTTTTTCCCTATTATTTAATACCAACAATCAATTACTACTACACCATGCCTGAAGTTGGTGAAAAAGGAGAAAGTTACGTATGATGTGGTAGGCAAAGTTAGAAATGTGTTGGTTAATTGCGGCTTTTGCAGTTCCTTGTGCATTCAAGCGCACCGGGCAGTGCGGTATAATTAGGTTTTACGATGGCGCAGGATTTAGCCCGCAGCCTTGGGAGATGAATGTGTGCCAGCAATATCAAATTTTTCCGAGAAGAGGCGCCATATTCCTTCCATATTCCTTCCATTCTTCCATATTTGTGTGCGAAGTTTAAATGTGTGTGGATTGAATGCAGCCTTTGTCAAATCTTCCTTTAGAAAAGGCGCAAAAGTGTTGCGCGGCATTTTTGTTTCCCAAGTATCCCGAGGGACTTCTACGTTAGACCGACTTTACATTTGGTGGAAAAACGTGTGCGTGTGTGTGAGGAGGGGGTTAATATCTTATGTCTAATGCATGGAGAAACTGTACTGTTCCTTCCTTAATTAGGAGCATCTCAAATGATTACTGAGCCCTCTTCTCTTTCCGATTTTATGCGTTATATCAGATTCGTACTAGGCGTTTTCTGCGTTATGCGGTAAACTCAATGAGGCACCTTGTCCATATTTTTGAAAATAAGTGGTAGATTATTGATGATCTGTAGGAGTTCAAACTTTCTTGGTTAATTCGGGCCTTTGCATTAATTTACTTATATTTAAGCGCTACAGAGCGCGATAAGTGTGTTTTACGAACTACGTAGAATTTAGCCTCTTGCCCCGGGAGAATTATATACGCCACAAAATCAAATTTAGTAAAAATGTGTGGACACTGATTGCCAATGCTTGCGAAGTAATGTGTGCGCGGGTCAATTACTGCTTTTGTAAAAAAAAATATTTTGTGGAACATCATGATAAGGAAGGCAATAAAAGTCGACCTGGGACTCGCCGCCATGGCCTCCACATCACGTCTCCTTAAGATGGGCATCCACAACACGTGGCAAGAGCTCGCCGAAGCGCACAAGAACAGCCAGCTGGAACGACTCAAGCTCACGCCCACAGGGCGATCAGTACTACGTCACCTAAACTACAGCGAGACGTATGTCGCAGACACGGACAAGAAATAGCGAGTACCATCGGACGTTCGAGAGTGCATTTGCATCGCACGTGTCCCGCGCAACGTGCATCCCATATATCACAAGAGTAGAAGACAGGCTTGAGCCAACGCCATCAAACGAAGTTTCAAGCATGACCCGAATGCCCGCTACACCGACGCGGCCAAGTATCACCGACGCGGCCAAGCGTCATAGACTCCCAAGGCTCCGAGCTAGCGTCGGCAACCATCAAGGCACGCAACCCGGAAATGGCTGCAGAAGCGGCAATCGCTCTCGCCACCACCACATGCACAGACGCAGCGGTTATATTCACCGGCTCTCAGGCCGCCTGCAGAAACTTCTTGAGGGGCCGCATCTCGGCCGATGCACTCAAGATACTAAAAAGACAAAGCACTCCGCTTCCGTACACCTGCGTAACGTGGGTACCCGGACACGAGGGGCTAGAGGGGAACGAATCAGCCCACGCCGCTGCCCGCGAGCATGTCAGCCGGGCTCCCCTCTCCCTGCGCGCTCTCGGACCCGTGACAGAAGAGGCGGAGGCTGTACCCACCAACTATTCGGCCATATTGCAACACTATAGGCTCGAGCGTCGAGTGTACCCTCCAACGCACCCTAAACTCGACTGAGAAGAAAGCCTGATCCTTAGACGCCTGCAAAGTAATACGTACACGCAGGGAACGATAATGCATCGCCTCTACCCGACGATCCACGGCTACCTCTGCCCACTTTGCAACGTACCCGACACTCTGGCACACTTGCTCCTGGAATGCCCGTGGCAGGAAGACAGCGAAATGCAACGAGAAACGCACGCAAAACGAGCAATAGAAGCAAACGACCTATTCGAAACGCGGGAGGCCAAGCTAACCCTCAGGGACCTGGAAGACCAACGACAACTCGTCGCCAGGGCCAAGACAGCAGTCGAAGCCAGAGGGTTCCTGGACTAAGGAGCCTTCCCACCTTAGGGTGATACCCGGTCTCGCTCGGGACACTGTTTCGTTTAATAAACGGCTCTCTCTCTCTCTCTCTCTCTCTCTCTCTCTCGCGATTTAGCAGTATAGGCGAGAGAAATACGTTAGCATTACGTCGCACGTCTTGGAGGTGCCGGATTCATTTTAAACCGCGTTCACCGATGTGCAAAGTTGTGTTCAGGTGCTCACTCAATCCACGTTCTGCCGCTTTTTGAGGAGCGAAGTGTAACTGACGCATTAAAATTTCCTTGATAACAGCACCAAAGCGTTATTTAGCGGCAATGCTTAAAAACGGGTGAGTCATATGCAGGCTACGTTTCAAAATGTGTTTTTTGATGAAAGACAACCGCGGAAGGTTCCTCATTTGACTTCTCGAAAGAAAGAGCTTCGCTGGAAATTCAGTTGTCATTCTGCAAAGTCGCACGTGCCTATGTACTGGTACTTTTCCGTTAGTGTTCGCAATAATGCGTCTATTACCGTAGTGACTTTTTGTGCCATCTCGTCGTTTGCTGCATAGCTCGTGGAAGTTAATTATTTTATGGCCATGCGGCACTGCACTCAAACAGTACCTACCGTTTCGTCTCATATCGCAGTTACATCAACCCGCACCAATCACCATATATCACTGCAAGTGTACCTGTAGAGCAAACCTAAGTAGAGCAAACCTAAGCCACAATGAAAATTAGTTGGAGCTTTAAATAAACATATTTATTATTCGCGTACATATCTTGTCTGTAGATTTAACGGATGGCTTTCCATTCCTGATTCTGTCACCTTCATTGCCACATAAAACATTTACGTCTGATGTGACGCCAAGCACGACCGAAATGGCTGGTAGGATTCTTAACGCTATACGTTTCTCTCACGAGTATGGTTGCGTTGCGATTGCAGCACGGCCAATGGGTTATGGCATTCAAACCGAATATTTTGAACGGAATCCCTCATCATCATCTTCAGCCTGGTTACGCCCACTGCATGGCAAAGGCCTCTCCCATACTTCTCCAAATACCCCTGTCATGTACTAATTGTGGCCATGTTATCCCTGCAAACTTCTTAATGTCATCCGCCCACCTAACTTTCTGCCACCCCCTGCTACGCTTCCCTTCCCTTGGAAACCAGTCCGTAACCCTTAATGACCATCGGTTATCTTCCCTCCTCATTACATGTCCTGCCCATGCCGATTTCTTTTTCTTGATTTCAACTAAGATGTCATTAACCCGTGTTTGTTCCCTCTCCCAATCTGCTGTTTTCTTATCCCTTAACGTTACAACCATCATTCTTTCCATAGCTCGCTGCGTCGTCCTCAATTTAAGTAAAACCCTTTTCGTAAGCCTCCAGGTTTCTGCCCCGTACGTGAGCACCGGTAAGACACAGCTGTTATACAGTTTACTCTTGAGGGATTATGACAGCCTACTGTTCATGATCTCAGAATGCCTGCCAAACGCGCCCCAGCCCATTCTTATTCTTCTGGTTATTTCAGTCTCATGATCCGGATCCATAGTGACTACCTGCCCTAAGTAGATGTATTCCCTTACCACTTCCAGTGCCTCCCTACCTATCGTAAACTGCTGTTCTCTTCCGAGACTGTTAAACATTACTTTAGTTTTCTGCAGATTAATTTTCAGACCCGCCCTTCTGCTTTGCCTCTCCAGATCAGTGAGCATGCATTGCAATTGGTCTCCTGAGTTACTAAGCAAGGCAATATCATCAGCGAATCGCAAGTTGCTAAGGTATTCTCCATCAACTTTTATCCCCAATTCTTCCCACTCCAGGTCTCTGAATACCTCCTGTAAACATGCTGTGAATAGCATTGGAGAGATCGTATTTCCCTGTCTGACGCCTTTCTTTATTGGCATTTTGTGGCTTTCTTTGTGGAGGACTACGATGGCGGTGGAGCCGCTATGGATATCTTTCAGTATTTTTACATATGGGTCATCTACACCCTGATTCCGTAATGCCTCCATGACTGCTGAGGTTTCGACTGAATCAAACGCTTTTTCGTAATCAATGAAAGCTATATATAAGGGTTGGTTATTTTCCGCACATTTCTCTATCACCTGATTGATAGTGTGAATATGGTCTATTGTTGAGTAGCCTTTACGGAATCCTGCCTGGTGTTTGGTTGACAGAAGCCTAAGGTGTTCCTGATTCTGTTTGCGATTACCTTAGTAAATACTTGGTAGGCAACGCACAGTAAGGTGATCGGTTTATAATTTTTCAAGTCTTTGGCGTCCGCTTTCTTATGCATTAGGATTACGTTAGCGTTCTTCCAAGATTCCGGTACGCTCGAGGTCATGAGGTACTCTGTTATAGGGTGGCCAGTCTTTCTAGAACAATGTTCCCACCATCCTTCAACAAGACTGCTGTTACCTGATCCTCCCTAGCTGCCTTCCCACTTTGCATAGTTCCCAAGGCGTTCTTTACTTCTTCCGGCGTTACTTGTGGGATTTCAAATTCCTCTAGTCTATTCTCTCTCACATTATCGTCGTGGGTGCTACTGGTACTGTATAAATCTCTACAGAACTCCGCAGCCACTTGAACTATCGCATCCATATTAGTAATGATATTGCCGGCTTTGTCTCTTAACGCATACATCTGATTCTTGCTTATTCCTAGTTTCTTCTTTACTGCTTTAAGGCTTCCTCCGTTCCTGAGAACATGTTCAATTCTATCCATATTATAGTTCCCCATGTCAGCTGCCTTGCGGTCTTTTTACGCCCTCTTTACGCCGTAATTAAGCGCGATCTCCACCCCCCCCCCCCCCACACACACACAGATAAGTAGTGCAGGAGCTGCTGCGCTTGTCTCCATGATTGTCTCCTTATGTCAGCTGTCTTATGCTTGTTGATTAACTTCGAAAATTCTGCCAGTTCTATTCTAGCAGTAGGGTTAGAGGCTTTCATACATTGGCGTTTCTTGTTCAGATCTTTCGTCTCCTGCGATAGCTTACTGGTATCCTGTCTAACGGAGTTACCACCGACTTCTATTGCACACACCGTAATGATGCCGATAAGAGTGTCGTTCATTGCTTCAACACTAAGGTCCTCTTCCTGAGTTAAAGCCGAATACCTGTTCTGTAGCTTGATCCCAAATTGCTCTAGTTTCCCCCTTACCGCTAACTCATTGATTTGCTTCTTATGTACCAGTTTCTTCCGTTCCCTCCTCAAGTCTAGGCTAATTCGAATTCTTACCATCCTACGGTCACTGCAGTGCACCTTGCCGAGCACGTCCACATCTTGTATGATGCCAGTGTTGGCGCAGAGTATGAAGTGTATTTCATTTCTGGTCTCGCTATTTGGGCTCCTCCACGTCCACTTTCGGCTATCCCGCTTGCGGAAGAAGATATTCATTATCCGCATATTATTCTGTTCTGCAAATTCTACTAATAACTCTCCCATGCTATTCATAGAGCCTATTCCTATTCCTGGAGGCTATTCCTATTCCTAGAGCCTATTCCCCCACTGACTTGTCTCCAGCCTGCTTCTTGCTTACCTTGGCATTGAAGTCGCCCATCGGTATAGTGTATTTTGTTTTGACTTTAAGCCGTCGCGAATTCCATGTCTTCATAAAAGCTTTCGACTTCCTGGTCATCATGACTGGATGTAGGGGCGTAGACCTGTACTATCTTCAATTTGTACCTCTTATTAAGTTTCACAACAAGACCTGCCACCCTCTAGTTAAAGCCATAGATTTCCTGTATGTTACCAGCTATATCCTTATTAATCAGGAATCCGACTCCTAGTTCTCGTCTCTCCGCTAAGCCCCGGTAGCACAGTAAGTGCCCGCTTTTTAGCACTGTATATGCTTCTTTTATCCTCCTAACTTCACTGAGCCCTATTATATCCCATTTACTACACTCTAATTCATCCAATAACACTGCTGGACTCGCCTCACTAGATAACGTTCTAACGTTAAACGTTGCCAGGCTGAGATTCCAGTGGCGGCCTGTCCGGAGCCAGGGATTCTTAGCACCCTGTGCTGCGGCACACATCAGACCGCCGCCGTGGTCAGTTACTTCGCGGCTGCTAGGGACTGAGGGCCGGGGTTTGAATGTTGAATTCATATAGGAGGTTGTGGCCAAGTACTGCACCAGGGTGGCCAATCCTGCTCTGCTGATAGAGTGCGTTACCGGTTCTGGTCACCGGGATCAGGCCGCACTCCAGGCCTGTTTATGCAATTTTCTCAACACACGTTTTTTTTTTCGGTGGAATCTCTATTGTCCATTAAGTTGGCTGTTTCGCCATGTTGGTTGTTGAGAGCGAATGAACGCAGTTTTCTGTGTGCAACGCGAGGATAGAGCAGAGGCGGACACACGAGCGATCGTATGTTGGCCCGCTCGTGTGTCTCAGCCTCTTCTCCGTCCTCGTCTTGTGCACAAAAAGCTCCGTCCTTATTGTTCCTTGTGGGCGAGACACGCAAAGTGCCCGCATTTTTATCCCATAAGAAGCTGCCTTGGTTGCACAAAAATTTAACACGTAATGAGTGTCAGAACTTATTTCAGGTTATCTGAAGTGATTTGAGTATTAGCAAGGGAATCTTTCGCCGCCGCAGGAGCATTTCGGCATTCGCCCAACGTTTCCCCTCTCTCGGGCCCTTCATAAGGTCAACAGGGCCTTCTGAGTCGTTTCTCAAAGCAGTTCCGGACCGGTTCCTCTAATAAGTTTCGCTTCAGATTCAGCTCCAAGACGGCGGGAAAGTAACGGTTCGATTCGTTTCCGGTTCCGGTTCAGCTGAATGTAAGGGCTCAGGTCCACTTTTCGGTTCAGTTTTAGTTCGGTTCCATAAAATGGCGTTGAGTGCCTGCTTTTCTTCGCCTTATTGATGGCTTCTGCTACTGGAAAGCTCGTGATGACCGTTTATGCCACTAATTTATTCTATAAGCTTGTCGCATTATTATTATCATTGTTATTCTTACTAATATTATGCATATATTTTTCTTTTGGAAACAGGTACACACTTGACAGGAAAGAGAGAGCGAGGAGCAGGCTGGCAACTGACACTGGAAGGGGCACATAGCCTACCTTATCTTCAGATATGAGGAAGTGACACAAACATAGAAATGTAAGATAATAAGAAGGGCAGGAAATCGGAAAGAAAGAGCAAAATAACAAATTTCAAAGAATAAGCAGAGCACGCACTGTAAAGGTCACGTACGCTTGACAAAACCGTTCAGACACAAGCCTCGCTAGTCAATCGAGGTGTCATGGCTCTTCTGCGAAAAAGGTTACTCATGTGCGGATTCTTTTACGGTTTTTTTGTTTTGCTGGAGTAGGCTAAAGTTAGGCCAAGAGCAAACATGGCCGTGGTTGTCAATAAATTTCATATTCAACTAGGGACCATTCAACGGCTGTGCTATAAGTATGCATGAAGGTTGTACAATTTTGCACCGCTGTGTTTCAGGGCTGTCTCGTGTATGTTAATAGAGCTACGCACGAGGACTTGGACCAGGTGGAAGCACTCAATGTCAGCGTCACCGGATGCGTATGCCTCGCCAGGTAATGAATGTTATGTTTGGGATTTCGCAAAACTGTTTAGGTGTCCAGTGGCTCCAAGTCACGGCAAGAGCGATGTACTGCCCATCATCATTTGCAATGCGAGAACCTTGCGTGTGACGTATGTCTAGCGGTACTGATGCCCAAACACGCTCCGTATTAGATTCCAAATAGCCCCTTGTGTCTTTAGTGTGTCCCTTGTGTGCTCCACGCTTCATCTAATTCTTTATTTTTATTGACAGTTTTAGAGGTCGCGACGTCCTACGACCCACCCTCCCTAACATGGAAAAGAATTAGTGTCGTTGCTGAACATTCGACGCACGCAAATAAGGCAGGAAACGAAGTTGAAGTCGACCTTGCATACATGTTTTTCAAGGCAGCACACGAAAGATTTAGTAACTGTAGTGGCGTAGATTAGGGCAGCCCTTGCGCGACTGGTTTTTGAAATAACAAAAATTTAGCTCTATCACTAAGGAACTTTTTGGGACCTCCGTGCAGTGAAGTTTAACAGCTTACGGTGGAGCATCCGTAGATGCATGTGGATGGCACCGGTTCTGTAGCTATGATCCGCACACTCCAAAGGGTCCTCAGAGTTCAGAGCGTCGAGGGGCCGCTCATATATGGACAGGCCCATGGCACATTTCATTCGTGACAACAGTTAGCGTGAGTACCCGGCAAGCCTTTTTCGCAGAAAGATTTGTGCGCATATACGTTACCAACGAAAGCGTAAAGCAGTGCCTATATCATCGAGACGCCAGCACCCTCGATTCCGACAGTCGATGTAACCCTCATGCATGGGATTTCGAGGATCTCGAAGTGGGCTACTTGGAACATCTGCACGCTTCTAATACCATGCAAAAAATGACACCTAAAGCGAAGGACAAGCAGGCGCCTTCCCGTCCCTCTATCTCAGTGTTGTTCTGTGCGCGCTGCTACCATAAATTGAGCTTCCACTTGCATGTGCCTCGTTTCATCACGTGATCTCCACCTGCATACGCACATCTGACCCCTGTCTTGTTTGGTGTATCGTGGGTAGAATGCTTAAGTGGGACAAAACATATAGCTTACTACTCAGAACGATAACACGATGCCTTGTTTAAGTTCATGCTTGCGCGCAAAAGCGACGAAAGGAAACTGAGAAAAACGGCTTTTTGTAGGTTTTCTGTGGTAGAGAAAGGTATTGGAATCTTTAGTTCAAAAATAAAGAAATCTATGCGCAACAAACATTACAAGCTATCTTGTAGCGTGAGTTTGGCCTCAATGACAGCGGGTTTAACGCGCACAGTTTAGAAAAAAACAACGCAGAAAATTGTTTCTCGGAACTTGCTTGAAAAAAATATATACGTGGGAGAGCTGTGCGCAAGAATATTTAGTGTGCGTCTCTCGAAAACTATTTTTGAACGCTTTTATCAAATCTGAACCCATCGTTACACGGGAAAGCACTAGCGCAACCCCACTAACGAAGTGAAAACGAAAATGACCGGTTTGTAGTGTACTTGCTCCAATCTTTGACGTTTTCTTCAAGGTGTGCTTTGCAAAGTAGCGCCAAGTAAACTTCAATATACGGGTGAATCGCAGTCTCTCTTCTAACTGCTTCTATTATGGCATCAGCGGTGCTTCTACGCGGTCAGTGCTAATTCCTTGTTCTCATGCATCCGGACATCTTTACAGTGTTCTTAATACAGCACTATGGACGAGGACAAAGAAGTACGCGAACGACAGGTACAGACACGAGTTTTCGTCCTCGTCCATAGCGCTGTTTTAAGAACACTTTCAAGATGATCCGACTCACTGAAATAAAGATATTGATGGCATTTCTATTATGGATGCATGCAAGAATTCGCATCGCGGTATATTTAGAATGCGTGATAATGGGCGCTGAATTACTATTCGCGCTTCGCTTCTGTATAGAATGCGCGAGTTCTTCGTTGTGGTACAAAGCAAGCCTAGCGTGACAGCGTCTGTTCGGCTCCGAGGTAATGCGCTCAAGGTCGCGGTGGCCTTGTCAACGCAGTTCCTCTCCGCGCAGAACTGTCTCGGAAATGCGTCACCTAAGCTCGCATGTCACCTATTTCTCTTTTGTCTTTTTTGTCTTTTTTCTCGCTCCGCAAGGAACAGGGAGACGCTTTGCGCTGAATTGTGAAGGTAGGAACTAATGCTCCGAGGTTTATCCGTGGCGGCTGTGTGGTCTTTTTCTAGACATGGAGGGACCACGTTGGCCTCTAAAGCGTACACGTGCGCTCGCAAAGGAGCCGTGGGCCTCCTCGTTTTCCCCGATTCCGGACCGTCTGATGCGACAGGCTCCACATCGACCCATCTGTTCCCATCGGGTCCCGAGATGCCAGAAACCGTGCTTCGCAGGGACAGTATGATGAACGTCGGCGACCCTCTCACCCCAGGCGTACCTGCGATACGTGAGCTGTGACCCGGGCCTCCAGGCCTTTTGTGTTTTTTTTATTATATGCGGGAAGACTGTCCCTTTGCGAGTGCAGGGTTTGACTGTTCTGAAGACATGTTAGATTCTTTTCGGCGATCAATCTATCTGTATTTCTTAACTACATATTGTGGACCGGCTGTCACAAACTCGTTGCCATCTGTTCTCTTTAAGATAACGAAATAAATTATTGAAGCATATATTGAATATTGAAATATAGAAGCAAATATTGAATACTCAATAGTAAACAAACCATAGAAAAACATTTCAATTAGAGAATAACAAAACACAAATATGGCCATTGCAAGGTTAAGCGACCAATAATAGCGGCGGAGACCACTCCATGATATACCCTCAACTTTCGTTCACATTAGAAGAACAGATCGCAGTGTGCGACGAGGTATAGCGTTTTTCTCACAATTATTGTATGCTGCTTTTTATGCTCGGAGGTACAATGACATGTATTATGATTTGGTCCCTATCTCCAGCATAAATCAGCCTTGTCCGTTGTAATAAAGGAAGAAAATTAAGTAATTGTGCGGTTATGGCTTTAAAAGAATGTTCACGATTGTTTCTATATCATAGCCGATAGAGGCGCTCGTTCGAGATGTCGTTAATTTGTGGAATTGAGGTTGCTGCACAGTCTTTCGCTTGTTATCTGACCAACCTATTTTTCTATCTCACTGACTTCGCTGTGCCACCGGCATTTTTCGGTAGGTTTGCTTTTAGCCAAAACTAGTTGACTTGTGTATCATCTGGTTCATTCAAAGACAACTTGTCTGGCATGCATCATGCAGCGTCAGCCGAGAGAATGGATCCTGCTTTCGCTGGCTTACCACCGATACCCAGCCAACCGATCAGCTATCTTGACGCCCAACTGCTGCTAAGGTTGGTATAACGCGCCGATATTTGCTAAGACCAGTAATCTTAGTCATGAGTGAAATACGCGCAGCGCGCCGGAATTTGTAGAGATGGTGAAGCAAAGGAGGGGGAGGGGTATTGTCTGTGTCTACTTAGTTTCATGGCCATATTATTTGCTGCTGAGGTTCGCATTGGCTCTGCTGGGGTACACGTCAGAAGGAGATGGGCGCCGCAGCTTATCCGCACTTCAGCAGCAGACGATATCGGCATGTCGACTAGGTGGACACTTACAGAATAGCCCCCCAGAACTTGACCGGTCGATTGCCCCCCGTCTGGCGCAGGAAAACGACGTCATTCTGGGGAGGAGTTGCATTGCACAACGCGAATTACTAAGTCATGGGAAAAACAGGGTTACTGAGCGGGATAACAGTGACGTTAAACAGAACATGTGCGAGCAAGTACATCAACGCGCACAAAAGTGTGCAAGTAAGTAAACGTGCAAGTAACCACGCGTCGTAGCACAGCGACGTTGGTATTTGGTGCTGCACGTCGACGGAATAAATACTTCCAGCATTTCTGTAAGTACGTGGTATCATGCGGGATGTTAGATGCTTTGTTCCTTCGTCGGGCGTTAGAGTTCTACGAGAAAGTTATGTAGACGGAGATATCAAGTGGGGGTAGCTACACAGTGCAGCGAAAGCGGGAGTGCTCGTGCGCAATGTTCCTCGCGCGGTCAATAATTTAGGATTTACTTCTCAAAGCGCGCGTTTGGCTTGTGCAAGCCACATTGAAACAGAAACCACCTTTTCGCTATATAATAGAGAGCTTTAGTATAGCGTAAAGCAGCAAACGCAAAGAGTTAGCGTTAGCGTTAGCATTGCCTGCACCACACTGCGCATGCGCTGTACGTAAACTCTGCTGGAGCTCTTACGTACGTACGCTATTTTCAGGATTTAGCGTTGAACGCTAACGCACGCAAGGGGAGCCTTACGTACGGCAAGATGGCGGCGCCAGTCGAAGTGAGAGCAGCCCGCTTCGGATCTATCGAGTCGTCGGCCTGCACTGTTCGGCTCCTTCGTTCCCCACTAATGCTCGTGTTTGCTTTAGATTTGTGTGATGATGCTTCGACAGTGGCGCACAGGTGACAAATGGGCGTTGTTTACGATATACGTTCTCGATTAGCGGCGCAGTAGGCTTAACTAGAGGGGTTGCTAATGTTTGCTCATGTTTGCTGTATCCGCCTCGAGATGGCGCCCAAGTGTATTTCGCTCGTTCGCTTGGTGTACAGCCGCATGTCAAGCCGATGCCTGTCACGTTTTCCGCGGCAAAACACAGTAGTGTGGTCGGTGCTGTGGTCACAATACGTGTGCGTTTTACCGACGACGACGATATGAACCTCCTGAAGGAGGTTTTCGCCTTGAACTCATTCGGACGGACGTCAAGATGGGCGTCCGTTGCAAAAAAGTGGAAAGAAGTGGGAAATCGGATTTCTGGAAGCGAAATTGCCGGCGAAACGTCCCCTCCGGAATAGCTTCGATGTTGAGTGGATCATGAGGACACGTAGAACCTGCGCGGTCGCTCTCGTTCCCGAAGCATGAGGGCGTCGATGTCATCCCAACTTAAGAATGACACGTAATATGGGTCCCACAGAACACTCGATCGCGGCATGCTAAGAATAATGGGTGCGTTTCGCGACTCTCGACAAAACAACACTCAAACCAAACACCTACATGCGTAATTAACGCATCGACTGTGGCTTTCGATAAGCTTGACTTAGGGACACACTTGCGGATTCGGCATTGGATAAGCTCGGCATTTCGTATGGATTTGGCTTTCCAGTACTTTGTGTTTTTACATCTAGATGGCGCTGTATTTGTTTGCGTTAACGTTAACGCTTTTCTCCGTTCCGCTATTCTAAACCACTACCTTGTGCCGCGCAGTGCAGTCTTTCTTTGCGTTAGCCTTGCGTCACACGCTAACGCTTACGCAAGCATTTTACGCTATACTAAAACTGTCTAATATGCCATGTCCGCTCATAGACCGTTAAGGTTCAGGTATTGTGTTTACGCCTCACTGGCCAAGGGTCTGAGCACACTGGCCTTGTCTGATGGCAAGTGTTAACAGGGCCACCCACTTAAATATATGCATCTGAGATAAGCATCGCTTGGTAGAGATTGTTTTGCGAGTGTCAGGCGACAACTCCTTTATTGTCAATTCTATGTCGAAAAAGTGTTGAGGCGCCTGTTCTATATATTTAAAAGATGATCGCGAATAAAAGACCACGCGGTTAAAGTATAGAGTCAAGAAAAGCCGATGCACAACGCTCCAGCCGGGCTCACTCATCGACCAAGGCTGGCCGGAATGTCAGGAGCTTAACGACTCTTAAGCGAGCGCCATCTTGTTACCAAGGGTGAATTAGCTCGCGAATAGAACATTACTTATTCAAATTCTGAAAGGCGCCAAACACGGCGACACCTCCATACACTCCATCATTTGGCTCCCTGCCGACGTCGGGGCGATTGGGGCGGTTCCTCTGAACCTTAACGAGTCTGCCTACGAAGCTGCGCGTGGTTTTACTGGCCGCGCTACCCTCAGATCGGGCGACTCGCTCCCCGGACACAGAGACGCTCCTATCACGCACAAAGAACTTAATAAATGCTTTTACTTAGAGAGAAGGATTTTACCGCCGCCTTAGTCCAAGCTAAGCACGCCGCAGACGATCACGCTCAGACTCTTGCAAACGAACTCCTACCCAAATCCGGCGTCCCTTAACAGCATATATCCCGAGATTTATCCGAATTGTTCTTGCGTGGCCTGTGGTGAGGTTGCTACTTTGCTTCATACGCTTTGGGAGTGCGGGTCGCCGGGCCCGAAGTTCACCAAGGAAGAGTGGCACGCGCTCCTGCGAAGTCCCGCCTTTGTGGACCAAATCCTGCCCATCCAGCGCGCCCGCGATCGGGCCGGCAGGCTAGATCTGTCAGTCCCGTCGTGGGATTAGCCGGGTGCGCGTTTTATCGCGTTTTGCTGGACCCAATAAAAGCTCACTCACTCACTCACTCACTCACTCACTCACTCACTCACTCACTCACTCACTCACTCACTCACTCACTCACTCACTCACTCACTCACTCACTCACTAAGCAGCAAATAAATTACGCCAGAGCGACAGGTGAATGTGTGCAGGATGCTGTCAACCTGCGGCGGGGAAGTTTTGCCAAAGGATAGTCGTCTAGAGCGAGTGTCGTAACCCCTACGCCCAGCTAGTGGCAAGTAAATCATCAAAAAGAATAAGGACACTTCGTCAAAAATACTGTGTATGTTCTAGGCTCCGGAAGGGTTGTGCTCTCCTCGCGCCATAAAGTAATGAAGCATTACGTACGCGTTAAATGAATTTTTAATGCGAATAGCATTCTTAGCCTACTTCAGTTAGTTTGAGCCTGCCTGCCTGCCTGCCTGCCTGCCTGCCTATCTATCTATCTATCTATCTATCTATCTATCTATCTATCTATCTATCTATCTATCTATCTATCTATCTATCTATCTATCTATTCATCTATCTATCTATCTATCTATCTATCTATCTATCTATCTATCTATCTGTCTGTCTGTCTGTCTGTCTGTCTGTCTGTCTGTCTGTCTGTCTGTCTGTCTGTCTGTCTGTCCATCCATCCACTAACGCCAACCAAACGGCCCAAGTTGTCCACCTGCTTGGGCAACTTAGTATCTGCTCCTGGTCTCAATGCCGTCGTGCTCGTACCATTGTCGTTATTTCAGCTTCATGATACTCTCCTCATACCGTCGTTATGATACCTCCTACGTCGACCCAGTGGCGTGAAGTCGTCTAATAGCTTAAGCCGCTAGGCATAGGCTTGTAGTCGTTATGTAGTCGCGGTCTTGCACTGTCGTCATTCCAGCTTTTTTATTTGGCACTCGTCATGTTATCGCCGTCGCGCTATCATCGTCATACAGTTGTCTTGCACTCGTTGTTACAACACTATAGTGATGCTGTCATGTTCGTTCAATCGTCGTCATTCTAGCTACGTGATCTGACTCTCGCCATACCGTCGTCGTTACGCCATCGTCGTCATGCTTTCGCTGTCAAACCGTCATAATGGAGGCGCCGTAGTAGTTTGAGCCGCCATTCCAACTTTGTGGTCTTAATCTCGTCATACTGTTGTCTTCACGCTTTCTACTCCGACCCAGCGGTCCAAGTTATCTAATATCGTGGGACATCACGCATGTGTTCGGTGTTGTGGTGCCGTCGTGTTCATTGTGCAGTCGTCATTCCAGTTTTATCATCCGACAGGCACCATGACGTCGTCGCCATGCTGTCGTTATATCCTTTCATCACTTCAGCAAATCATCCCATTGTGTTCATGCCGTCGTCGTCGTACCGCCCTGAATGATTCATCGACGTCAATCTTTCTTGTCCTTTCGTTGTCCAGTCATCGTCGTCACTTCGTCCTCGTCACACAGACGCTATCATGCATCCGCTGTCCTACCGTCGGTATCTCATTGTCCTCATGTCGTTGTTATAGTTATACCATCGTCATTATTAAAGAATGGACATTTCATTATCCTGATCCCGTGGTCTTTACACGGCTTTTTTTATTCCATCAACAGATTTCCTTCGTCATGCGATCTTCACTGCGTCGACATTATACAGTCATCGTCTTGCCTCAATATTCGTCGGCTGCCTTCGAAAGCGAGTGTAATAGCAAAGTTGCGCGATATCGGAATATGTGACACATAGCCGAAGCCCCGAAACTCTCAGAATTACCACTGTACTTGTTTAAAAAGACGTCACTTCAAAAATATGGTCTGTCGCTACGTTGCTCGATTGCTAATCCCATTACCGATGACAGTCATTGTTAGGTGAGTTCTGACGTAATGATTTTTCTAAACAGCGTTTTATCTCATCGTGTCGATTATGACTTCCTTGTAGGCGACTGGAAGGCCTCCGTAAGGTCAAAACGCACTTCTCATTTCTGAGTGACAGCATCAGAACGCGCACTCTTTCGAGCACGTACGAATGCGATAAAAAATCAGCGCGTTTGTATTGCCTCCATTCCATGTTTCTTGATCTCTTCCTATCCGGGCTCAAGCGGTTATTTTATTTTTAGCTCTACTTCAATCGCTTTTAGCAGCCTGTAATTCAGCCATGATCGCGGACTCACAGGAGCAGCGCATTTCTGTATTTAGTATAAGCGGCAAGACGTTTTCTCGTCTTGTGTGCGCCCAATTTTGACATTCTTCAATGAGAGAATGGGTGTGGTTGAACGGACAAAAATTGAATGCGTTTCTACTTCAGTGTGCTATAACAGCAAATCAATTGGGCTAAAATGAGTGGTGCACTTAAGTTAAATAATTATATTATTGGGTTTTACGCGCCAAAATCATTTTACGATTATGAGGCACGGCGTAGTGGAGGACCTCGGAAACTTTGACCAGCCGGGATTCTTTAACGTGCACCTAAATCTAAGTAGACAGGTGTTTTCGCCTTTATCCTCCATCGAAATGCGGCCGGCGTGGCCGCGATTCGATCCCGCGATCTCGTGCTCAGCAGCCAACATTATAGCCACTGAGCAACCACGGCGGGTCTGCACCGAAGTCACAGCACGTGGTTGGAAATGCTGCTGCGCAAAAACTCGCAATCTACGTAGAGAGGCACCTGCCCACGCAAAGCGGGCTCGTCGCATTAAATGACGTCGGCGAAACTGGAACCGAGAGGAGAAGCGGAAGCACTACAAAGCCTGACAGGCGAGCAGAATCCCGACAAAGCGCGGCAAAAGCGGTGACGATCCCGAAACATGTTGCTGTCCAGTTCATCGGCACCGGCCACTCCCGTTGCTGTTGCCGAAGCAATGTAGAACGTGTGCAGTACGTATACACTTGGATCTGGCTCTGCATGCAGTGACAGATATAGAGTGGTTTGGAAATTGAGATACGCAGCCCTTCAGCGAAGTGCAACATTGTCGCGTGCACAACAGGTAGAAATGTGCGGTAGAACGACACGCTATAGCGCGAAGACTGCAAGAGTTAAGATTTTTGACCAAACTACTATTGACGCCGTAATCTTGCGGCTTCCCCTTTGGCCAAGTGGGTCGAACGATTCCGCCTGACCCCACCTGACCACTGCAATAGTGACGTGCTGGCAAGTGCTGGGGTGACTCCATCTGGATCGCTTTGTTCCCACGACGGCGCTAAATCATCAGAAACTGTTAAGCAATCCTTAGCTGTTTTTAAGTGTTTCCGTGCCTAGCTCACCGTCTTTTGCTTCTATACTTGATTGTACTATCTCTGCCTTTATGCTGTGCTGTCTAGATCACTCGAAGGTCCTAAAGCTCCAGAACGGTTCCAGTTGACCGGAAACGTTACCTACAGGCTGGGAGACGCATCTGCTGACAGGTGCGAAGAAACTCTCCGAGTCTGCTGTCACATTCGCTGAGATTACTATCATGCTCGCTTGTGGTGCGCAGGCTGGTGCGGCTGCGAGTCAACAATGTCTTCACGCTCGCGCAGATAAATAACGTCATCGCAACACTGCATGGCTCACTCGAACCAGGTGAGACGACAGCATAAATTAAATGCGTGCAAAACATTAATGAATCGCTTCCTTCTATGCTTATAATAGTATAGGTGTGACATTTGTCACAGTTCATCTTTTCATTACACCGAAGGTTCTGGACCTTGAAACCATTAAAAAAATTCCAATCCTAAGAACGTGCTTGCTAACGTACCATACTAGCTATGAATTTTACAAACAGACCAATAAAGGCACGTAATCGCTCGGCTGTAGAACGCGTTACGTATGACGAGCACTTGAACATTTCTTAAACTGCTTGACGAGAACTTCAATTCATATAAATTCCGAAATGGTTAGTGGATCCGCACCATTTCTCTTACTAATGCGTTAGCATTAGGATTGTCGACCTGGGAAAAAATTTGTGCGTTAAATGCGGGAAGCCGGTCAAGTGGTTGAGGTAGAGAGGAAATATGAGATCTCAGAAAAAGGGTGTACTTGCTACCATGTGCTACTGGCCACCGTCAGTTGCACTTCGCTCCTCCAAGAGACAAAGTGTGTGTCGAGTGAGCCCCTGAGCAACATTTTGCAGTGTCATCAAGGCGGTTGCAATCGCTATTACGGCACCTCAAAGAAGTGCGACGCAGTGCTAACGCATTTCACTCGCATTTGCCGCCAAATCGCCACTAAATAATTCTGATCTTTTCCCTTTCTCGTTACAGACCGGTACGTAGTGGTGGGCGCCCAGCGAGATTCATTTGGCTTTGGTGCACTGCAACCGGCGCCCAACACGGCGTCGTTGCTCGCCCTAGGACATGCGCTGGGGAGCCTGAAGAAACGGGGTGTGAGGCCCCGGCGTAGTGTGCTGCTGTGCAGCTGGGCGGCCGGCGAGTACGGACAAGTGGGCTCCACAGAATGGGTCGAGGCAAGTGCGCACGTGACCCGTGTATAGTCACTTTGAGTGTGAAGATTGTGAACGGGCAGTCAGCGTGCCTGTGGGCACACATATCGCAATAGTTGCCATTAAACCCATTTCTCGCTCCGACCGTATGAAATGGTGAGGGAAAAGCATTGGCAACACAGTACCGCACGCTACATGCCTGCAGTACTGTCTAGTCATGCATTTCCTCACTCGCATTCGGGAAAGCGTTTCGTCTCACTGATTGAGGCACATATTAAGGCAATTATTCACAAGTATGTGAATAATTAGAAAGATAACAGACAGCTTGCAAACTTATACTGAAGGGAATACTTACTTCTCACGCGAAATCAGCAAGCACATAAAAAAATTTCATGAAAATTTATGCGTGCACAGGGAATCCGCTTCCTTGTGTCGCAAGAAACAAAACCTAGGTTTGTAGCAATTCCCGCGTTTATCTGCTAATATCCTCAAGTTAAGAAGCCACCGGACACTGTTTTACAGAAATTTACATAGCAGCGAGGTGCCCCACTAAGCCACAACGTTTGCACGGTGGACTTTGTCAGAGCCAGCGATACACAATTGATTCAACGTCTTTGCCGATAGAAGCAACTCGCGAAAACCAGCACAGGCACGCAAAAACGCCGTTATGTATCTAGACAAAAGGGCTTTTATCGCCGAGCCAAGAGCTGCTGCAACCGGCCGCACATTCCAGTATGGCGGCAGAGCGCCGGTCAGGCACAAGATGGCGCCATTATTCCAAGATGGCGGTGCTGAATGTAAAAAAAAGAAGTGTATAGAATTAAGGTAAAATCATCATAGTTAACTAGATACGCATTTATTGGCCGCAGGGTCTGCAGGGAGCACACAAATGCATTGACCGGAGCTTTTACTGGTCCGTCTGGCGTTGATGCTCCGGCAACGAAGTGGCCAGTCTCGTAAGTTACATCAAGAGGCGTGACCAAAGTTCCTGGAAGTTGGCGAGTGTGACAAGGGGGTCTTCTTTAGCACGCTATTAAAGCAATTATAGATAAGCGCGCAGTGACCTGGTTTTACACAGGTTTGTGTTTTGGATCGGATTGTACGCTTCACTTCCACAGCCATTTCAAGGAGTGGCGTCACTTCACAGGCAGGGTATGCCGTGGAACTCCATGGAATGAGGGAGAACGTCTTGGTCTGGTTCAAACGCTTAGGAGTTAAAAGATTACGGAGTGTTAATGTCGGTAAGCTGGCACTGCGCTAAGATGAACTTTCCGACTTCATTTGCTGCTGCAAGAGCGTTCGCTGTGAAAAGGACACTGGAGTTTTGGAGTAACGTTTTTGAAGGGGTAAGTCTTGCATATGTGGCGCGATTCGGTGTACTGTGCTGACGAATTGATACCCAGAAAATGGAGAACCGCTCTTTGCCGATGAATCAGCCGTTACACTGACTACTACTAACGTGTTGGTTGCAAGTTCGCCATGCTGTACGGCGCTGACGGATTTATGTAGCATGAGTAATGGAACAAAGCAATCTGATTTATTAAATAAATTTGCCTGCTTTATCCTGATTCAATTTGGTATTTGATGTTTGTGCGTGCGCGTTTGTGGCCTAACACGTTGTTGTTTTTTCTTCCTGCAGCAACACCTCTTCGAGCTTCACTCGCGTGCGGTCGCCTATATAGATATCAGCGAGTGTGCATCCGGTAAAGTATTAGTGTATTTGCAACAATCCTCTCTTATTGGGACATTGCCCGTTGTTTTCATGAGTTTTTGGAAGCACGATAGGGAAATTCGAGCCGCCGAAGAGCGGCATCTGTGGCTTTTGTTATGTGGCGTCAAGTGCATCAAAATCCGTTTCACAGTGGAGTCGCTTGAAACTCAATCCCAAAACTTGATGCGAATTAGACAAATGTCACCAACGCTGCCCACAAATGTTTGTGATTTGTATTCGCACTCACGTAAATCAACTAGTTATATATATATATATATATATATATATATATATATATATATATATATATATATAAGATAGGCCAACTCTCGGCGGAGGCAGCATTGATGCCAGGTTAGAACATTTCGCTCGTTCGTCACCAAAAATAACCTGATGCGTTCAGTACACGGCGGGTGTGCAAAACCTCATCGAGTGTTATTTTAGCGCAGCGTTAGAAGTACCGCCACCACACCTCCTCCTGCCGGCTTTGCTGAGGCTAGCTAACCCGCTCATGCCACTAGCGGGCAGGGCATGGACCTGTTTGTGCGGGTGCGTCAAGTTTACAGGTAGCTTGAGCTTTAACATGGGGGCGTATTAGGGTCCCACTTGCCAGCGCACTCGGGTGGTGATACCGCCTATGACGTTTTCCGTTTTGTAAAAGCATTGCCACGGAAATGCCTCATTACACAACGCTGTCCCTTCCACTTTCTTAATCCTCGTGATTGAGGGGTGTTAAGGAAAGTAAGGAACGAGACTCTCCCCTAACTTTAAAGCGAAGCATTCCCACCTGCCCACCTTCGCCCACTTTACCCTCACTGCGGCTGCTGCTCCGTTCTAGGCGAATAGCTAAAACCTAAAAGCTACTGAATTGCATACCTGATTGTAGGATCGAAGCTCGGTCCCAGAGCGAAGCAGCCCGCTTTGTCTACCCATTAGGCCATAATCGCACGTGTACTTCGATCGTGCGAACACCAGCTAGCTGGATGATCGTCGGCGTGTGCCGCGTCGCGTATCAGGCGTGCGCACGACAGTTTACGCCGCGGTCGCGTGAGTGAAATGGGCAAATTTAGAGCATTCGACTCACTGCTTCGCGAAAGCTTCGCTTCGCATAAGAAAGGAGGCAGAGGACGACGTGCGACTGACGGGTACGAAAAAAATTATGGGGTTTTTACGTGCCAAAACCACTTTCTGATTGTGAGGCACGCCGTAGTGGAGGACTCCGGAAATTTTGACCACCTGGGGTTCTTTAACCTGCACCTAAATCTAAGTACACGGGTGCTTTCGCATGTCTCCTCCATCGAAATTCGGCCGCCGTGGCCGGGATTCGATCCCGCGACCTTGTGCTCAGCAGCCTAACACCGTAGCCACTGAGCAACCACGGCGGGTTGACTGGTACGAGTCAGTCTGGACTAGAAAATATAAACTCTTCACGTAAGAGCAGAAGAGCGCTAGAATCATATGCGCGGCCCCCAGCGTCCGCATGCAAGTAGCAGAGCGCGCTTTCAGAAGCATTGTTCTTGTCCACCGAACGGCCACAGCGCCACCCGCCATAGAGTTCATTTTGAGTAACGGGGTTTGTGGTAAATTTTAATTACTTGCCGCTTACGATCAGTTTTAACGAAGCGTTCAACAAGCGCTGCTGGACTCTACAGTACAGTAGGGGGCGCCATCTTGAAAGAGGATCATAATGCCATTCAACAGTTAGTTGCAAAATGAGACAAGTTTTCTTGCAACACAGTCTTTCAGTTACATCTGAGACGCAATTTCGCGATGTTACTAGGAAAACCTACGTTCGGGACGAAAAAATTGGTTCATATTAAGATTGTTTTTCGCAGGTGGGCGGTTGGTTCCAAAGGCGTGCCCCTCATTGGAGAATCTTGCTGTAGAAGCAACCAAACGGGTGAATAACCGCTCGCATGAGAGCTTAGCAGGTCCTGCACTGTGCCCGATGCTCTGCTGTTGCGTTGACAGACAGTCTGGTGGACGCTTTCCAGGTGCGTGACCCTGCGGACGCCAACAGGACCATGTATGACGTGTGGCGAGAACAATGGAGCAAGAGTCTCAAGAACAAGGCCAGTTCATCTGTTCGGTTAGTATAACAAAATAAGGTGTCCGCAACCCCTGCAAAGAACATCATCAGCATAATGTAAAGGATCTGAAGGGAGAAATATTATCAGCAGGATCGGTAAGGTATACTTCTGGGACGTCTCATTGGCGCGTTTTCACCGATGGTCGGCAGACCGATGAATCGCAAGCTGATTTCGCCTTAATAATAATATTGCATTCCAGGGAACCAGAAACTTGATCTATATAATTTGATAACTTTCACCGCACTAAGGAGTTGTAACACGCGAGAATTCTTTGAAACGAAGACGTTCCAAAGATGTAGCATTGCCACGGTGCGTGTATCGCGAGTAAGGAAGGAAACATTTTGCTTTATTCTTCACCGCTTCATAATCAAAGGTCTCCCGTCAAATAATTGGAACAACTCTCTTTAAATATTAGTTCATTATTGCGTGATTATTAAGTGTATCTATTATTTTTATTTATGTGCACAGAATGTCGAGCCGCTTATAGACTTCATTATATTAGGCGGAGTACCAGACTAGTTTGCGCTATCGTTCCGAAACCGCATTTAGATGACTTGCGAAAGAAGCTGGGAAAATGAATAACTATCCTTTCTCTCTCTCACTGAAAAATTAACGGGGCCGCTAGATCTTGCAGCTATTTATATTTATGTCTGCCTTGTCTGCTTTATTATTTCCTTTGTCCGAAGTAGGAGCATCGTGTAAATGGCCCCATCATCGCCGTTTTATGGCACCGGTTCCCACGCCTGAATTTAAGGCCAACAGATCGCCTTTAAACCTTTAAGACCGTCATCCGAAAATTTTGGTTTAACGTCCTGGATTTTTTCATACTGTCTATGGAGCGTCGACAGCACTGCATGTCCGCGCCTTATAACGACCACGAGCAGCGAGATGGGCGATAGTACGCATATGCGCGCACAGCACAGTTCAGTACGAGCATCGTCGACTGGGCTGTTAACATTCGAAAATCACATACGTTGCCAAATACACAGACTTCTGAGGTGGAGCACGGACATGTCTGCGTCGTGCCCTGCCAGCATGGACATTTTTCAAGTGGATGCAGTGCGGGCACAGACGGAAAACCACTACAGCAAGATTCAGCAACTCTATGTACATGCTTTAAGTACAGTTTTGAAGGTTTTATTACCTTTTCTTTTCAGTCGGACAAACGCCCTCAGCTAGGCCTTGCGTGAGGCTTGCCGAAGGGTACGGCGCTCAGAGATGAAGTTGGGCCCGGCCAAAGGACACAACACGGCCCCGTCTCGCAGGAGGCAACTCATAATGCAAGTTCAAGCGATCATAAACGAAGACATAAACATGGAAAAGACAGGTATTAGCACCGCGCAGGACGCGGGATTACGCGGTAGGGCACTTGACGCGGCAAAGGCGCAGCGCGCTACCTACGGGGACACACCTCTCGGATCGAACGCGCCCAGCGTCTCGGCGTCGCTCCAAGTGAACCCTTTCCAACTGGCGCCCTCGACACTACAAAAAGAAGTTGAAAATTTGGAGGTCGCTTAAGCTCTGCCTCTAAGAGTGGAACGCGATATCATTCAAAGATTCCTGACTGCTTTTCATGCTTCCCGGCAACTGCAGCTTATGTAACCGTAACGCTGGCGGCAAATGCTATGCACGAAGCTTTCTGGTAGAAATGTAGACTCTTGCGTGAGTCCATCACCTTTGTTTCGCACTTTTAATATTTCAGTTTCAGAAGAGCTAACATAAAAAATTTTGCGCTGTCTGTTTTTTTTTCTCTCCATTACATTTGTTTGTGGGCTGCCGTTCTCAAAATTCCGAGGAATAACTTTGTAAAGAATGATAGACAAGGTATGAGAAACTTAGACGGTAAAAGAGTGGTTGGGTAAGCGCGCTTCCCAATTTGGTACGACATTCAGTTTGGTGAAGCGACGTTCGATGCTGGACGCGGGACGCCGACGCCGGATTTTCTCCGACATGGGGCAAATCCACCTAGAAAAATTGCACGGGGCCCTTAACACCATCGAGTTAAAGCGCGCCACAGCAGAGCCTTCAAGGCAAGAGGAAAAGCGCAGGAGATGGCGAACAGCAAGCGCTCGACGAGGCTCTTTCAAGGCCAACAGCAGTTCAAGAGACGTGGGCGCACTGAACGCGACTTCCGAACCAAAAAGCTGAAGCCGTATGAGAAAGACTCGTGAGACGCAAAGAGCGTCAAGCAACGACTGAAGAGGGAAGTAGAACTGAAGAAAAAGAAAGCTTGGAGCATTCAATATTGCCCAGCGCCCGACTGAACGCAGAAGCCTGGCGGAGTTACATGAGCGGGAAATGCACGCCATCGCCAGGGCTATGGCAGTCTACATGAAAGTGCGTAAGCATCAGTCTATTCGATTCAACAAATTATCTAACACTCTTACGATACCAACCTACAATACGATACCAAAGACAGGACAAGGCGCCTTTAGCGCCTTGTCCTGTCTTTGGTATCGTATCGTCTTAGTTCTTTCCTAGAGGACGGTTACAGACATTGTACATGCAGGGGGCAGAGGTTTGAGAGACCTCCTTGCGATGTGCAACAAGACTGCGCAGGCGAGGCTGTACGCCAGCAAACTGTACAGAGACCATTGGCTCTAGCATTGTGAGACGTTCAACGAAAAGGCAGGCCATGCAGCACTTTACAGAACCTACAGAATCATGACGGGTAAGAAGAACGAACGCAATCCAGTGGCTCACATCTTGCTGGCCACGGAACTTTCTGCTCAGGACTTTCAGAAGGAAACGACAGACACATTGTTTCCGCAATCTGCTTTCCGTCCACCCGAATATATCTATGAAGGTTTAACCCCATCGAAGGATCAAGGAATCAATTCGCCATCCATTCCTGCGGAGCTAACCACGGCGCTGCGGCATAGAAACGCTCGCAGTGCTCCTGGTCCTGACGAAGTTACGAGGCAAAGTTGAAGAATCTCAACGAACACGGCAAAGTGGAGCTCATACTTACCATTAATGACGTGAGAATGTCGGTTACTATTCCGCAGGATTGCAAGTACTCAATCCTGGATAAACACGGGGAAACGTTGCAGCTCAGCTACTCTTCATCTGTTAACATACGCTTCAGACATCAGTCTGAAGCGTTGGATAGAATGTTGTTTCGGGCTGAAATGTTGCCATAAGCTGAGTAGAGACACCCTGGTCTCCCATGCAAGTTTCCAAGACTTTCAAGCTTCATCCTAAAGCCAGCGACAAAGACAAGTACATCGAGAAGCATCTGTACGGCAAAATTGGCCTTGTGAAAGTCGCTGGAAGTGAAAAGAAAACGCGTTATGTTCTCCGCCAAATGGCAACGTTAATCGATTTCCCTGGTAGAATGGAGGCGGCCGGCTTGACCTTTAGGAGATCATTCCCGCTACAGAAGTCTTTTTTAAAACCTCTTAGGGAGGAACATTCTTATTCTTTTGATTATTTCCGCCTCATGATCCGGATCCAGCCTCCAGGTTGATGCCCGTACGTGAGTACTGGTAAGACACAGCTGTTATAAACTTTTCTCTTGAGGGATAATGGCACTCTGCTGTTTATGATCTGAGAATGCCTGCCAAACGCACCCCAGCCCATTCTTATTCTTCTGATTATTTCAGTGTCATGATCCGGATCCGCAGTCACTACCTGCCCTAAGTAGATGTATTCCCTTACAACTTCCAGTGCCTCGCTGCCTATTGTAAATTGCTGTTCTCTTCCGAGACTGTTAAGCATTACTTTAGTTTTCTGCAGATTAATTTTTAGACACACTCTTCTGCTTTGCCTCTCGAGGTCAGTGAGCATGCATTGCAATTGGTCCCCTGAGTTACTAAGCAAGGCAATATCATCAGCGAATCGCAAGTTACTAAGGTATTCTCCATTAACTTTTATCCCCAATTCTTCCCAATCCAGGTCTCTGAATGCCTCCTGTAAACACGCTGTGAATAGCATTGGAGATATCGTATCTCCCTGCCTGACGCCTTTCTTTATTGGGATTTTGTTGCTTGCTTTATGGAGGACTACGGTGGCTGTGGAGTCGCTATAGATATATTTCAGTATTTTTACATACGGCTCGTCTACACCCTGATTCCGCAATGCCTCCATGACTGCTGAGGTTTCGACAGAGTCAAACGCTCTCACGTAATCAATGAAAGCTATATATAAGGGTTGGTTATATTCCGCACATTTCTCTATCACCTGATTGATAATGTGAATATGATCTATTGTTGAGTAGCCTTTACGGAATCCTGCCTGGTCCTTTGCTTGACAGAAGTCTAAGGTGTTCCTGATTCTATTTGCGATTACCTTAGTAAATACTTTGTAGGCAACGGACAGTAAGCTGATCGGTCTATAATTTTTCAAGTCTTTGGCGTCCCCTTTCTTATGGATTAGGATTATGTTAGTGTTCTTCCAAGATTCCAGTACGCTCGAGGTCATGAGGCATTGCGTATACAGGGTGGCCAGTTTCTCTAGAACAATCTGACCACCATCGTTCAACAAATCCATTGTTACCTGATCCTCCCCAGCTGCCTTCCCCCTTTGCATATCTCCCAAGGCTTTCTTTACTTCTTCCGGCGTTACATTTGGGATTTCGAATTCCTTTAGACTATTTTCTCTTCCATTATCGTCGTGGGTGCCACTGGTACTGTATAAATCTCTATAGAACTCCTCAGCCACTTGAACTATCTCATCCATATTAGTAATGATATTGCCGGCTTTGTCTCTTAACGCATACATCTGATTCCTGCCAATTCCCAGTTTCTTCTTCACTGTTTTTAGGCTTCCTCCGTTCCTGAGAGCATGTTCAATTCTATCCATATTATACTTCCTTATGTCAGCTGTCTTACGCTTGTTGATTATCTTTGAAAGTTCTGCCAGTTCTATTCTAGCTGTAGGGTTAGATGCTTTCATACATTGGCGTTTCCTGATCAGATCTTTCGTCTCCTGCCATAGTTTGCTGGTATCCTGCCTAACGGAGTTACCACCGACTTCCACCGCACACTCTTTAATGATGCCCACAAGATTGTCGTTCATCCCCGAGACCAGGGCACCCCGAGACGAGGGCAGCCACCTCAAAGCGCGCAGATGGTGACTGCAACGATGTTTACTCTGACGCCGCGTGGGAAGCGGATGACATGCTAGCAGCGGCAGCCTTAAACGCCTGCGTGGGATCAGGAGGCCTCTTCAAGTGTGCGGAAGCTCCACCCACATACCGCATAAAGTTAAACGCAATTTACCTTCCTTTTCAAGCTATAGACAAAGCACTAATGGAAGAGACAGACACCAGAGGATACACAATACAATATACAGGTACTCCATAGAAGCAGTAAAAACCCTTTCGGTGCCCCCCACAAAGGGAACTTGGCCTGACGATATAAAACAAGTAGGAAGGGGACTACACCAAGAACGTGGAGTGCGGTTACGAGTAGAATGGACACCGGGGTACGCGGGTGGCTCCGGTAACGGCGCAGCTCGCGCAGCGGCAAGCGCCATGATACGCAGCTGGTAGCCCGCCTTAGGGCCACCTATCAAGCTATGACAAAGTCGACTCGGTCCATGAGGACTGAATGGGCGGCTTAGACAAGAAAATTATAGATTATCGAAGATTACGATACTGGGTAATGCGAAATTAGAGCGTTGTTCTGAAAGAGTGTGCGTTTTAGTATTTTGTATTATGATTATATAAGTACACGGTTTATATTAGGAAGAGAACACTTTGAGTAGCGTCGCTGGCGCGGACAACCTGTCTCGTGTGGCACATTGCAAACGAAGTGAAGTGTGGCGCGACTGCCTCGCTAATCGGGAGATCGTGAGAGGCAGCGCGTCGGTGACGTGTGGGTTCGGTTCACAGCCGCCGCCGCAGGCAGACCTCCGGTCATGCAAAGGGTTTGCATATATGGTATCGGTGGACGCGCGCGACGCATGCATTATCGATGTCCTGATCGGTGGACAGACGACAGCGCGCCATTCTGGCGCTATCTCGTAGCGGTAGTCGCCGCAGAGCCTGTCTTGCGCGGCACTACACTTTTCTTGTCACGCTTTCGCTATACGCTCCTCCTCCGCTTTCCAGCTCATGGTTCTGCTGCATGCTCCTCCTGGAGAGAGAGAGAGAGAATAAACATTTTTATTGGGTGAATGCAGCTTTGGAGAGGCGTCCTCATTCCAGAATGCCTTGAGCTCGGGCAGCCTCCTGGGCCCGAGTTCAAGGATCAGCCGTTGCTGATCCTCGTGGTCGGAGCTGGCGAAGGCTCTCTCCCAAAGCTCGTTAGTGGGGTAAGGGTTTGGAGGATTTAACGGTGCCGCTCTGCAACCCCCTACTATGTGTCTGAGGGACCCGGGCTCTGCGCAGAAGCGGCATTGCGGAGAGGATTGTGTAGGTGCTATGCGGTGGTTTCTGTTTGAATAGGGGAATGTATTAACCTGTAGAGCTCGGAGGAATCACTCCTGCTCTCTAGGTAGTGACTTGTGTGAGGGTGCATATGTCTTGCGGGTCAGCTTGTAGTGTTGTGTGATGTCTTGGTACGAGATTAAAGGGTACATGCGCTCGGGTTCAGATTCCTCGGCGTCGGCTCGGTGGGTCAGATCTCGAGCCATGTGGTTGGGGACCTCGTTGCCAGGAATGCATTGATAAGCTGGGGCCCAGATGATCCGGAGCGTAGTGGTATGAATTCTTCCGCTAGCAATGTTGGGGCACGCCTGTTGGGAGTCGGTCACTATGACTTCAACCTCTCTTTCGAAGAGCGCGAGGGCTATGGCCGCTTCCTTGGCTTGGAGGGGATTGTATCGTGTGAGCGAAATGCTGGTCTTATGTTCTTTGTTGACGACTACGGTGGCTGTTGTGGCTGCGCGTCTGGGGTAAGAGGCCGCGTCCGTGTAGGCTGTAGAGGGTAAAGTCCCGTATCGCTTGTGTATGGCCAGGGCGCGGGCTTCCCTTCGCTCTGCGTGGTGCACTGGGTGCATATTTCGAGGTAGAGGACGTACGGTGATGTTGCTCCGGATGACATGGGGTAAGCTCGCAGTCTGAGGCGGCAGATGGCTCAGAGGGACAGAAAGCTCCAGGCGTAAGAGAATGGACCTCCCCGCTTCCGTAACCGCCAGCCTTGTTCGCTGACTGGATAAAAATGTGCCTCTATCAGCTCCTCGGCCGTGTTGTGCACACCTAGTCGTAGTAGGCGTTCTGTGGACGTACTCATTGGCACGCCCATCGCCTGCTTATATGCCTTTCTGATCATTGTGTTGATTTTCTTGAGTTACGTCGCGTTGAGAAGTGCGTATGGAATAGCGTAAGTTATTCGAGACACGACGAAGGCTTGGACAAGCCGAAGCTTGTCCAAGCCTTCGTCGTACTGGTCGCTCACCACGTCTGCAGCTTCCTGCAAGCGGTTCACCATTTCCCCGATGGACCCTGGGGACGACCAGATGGTAATGTCATCGGCATATAGGCCATGCTGGATCCATGGGTTGTTATCGAGGAGCAGCGGTAGGCCTATTAGGGCGATATTGAAAAGGAGAGGGGATAACACTGCGCCCTGTGGTGTGCCGCGCCGCCCAGTAGGAAGGGGTTTGTGACTTTGTCCCCGACCTTTAGGATGGCTTTTCTATCTGAGAGGAAATCTCTGATGTAGGAGTACGTCCTGGCCAGACAGCCCAGCGCGTTCAGCCTCTGCAAGATTGCTGTATGCTTGACGTTATCGAACGCCCCTTTAAGATCTAAGGCGAGGATAGCCGTAGGGGAGTTGCGTGTCGCTGGTACAATCACCTCCTCTTTCAGCTGAAGTAGGATGTCTTGAGTTGAGAGGTGTGGACGGAATCCTATCATCGTTGTTGGAAGTTTCCCCGAGTCCTCCAGGAATGGTTGTAGCCGGTTGAGAACGATGTGCTCTAGGAGGTTTGCTACACACGAAGTGAGGGATATCGGTCATAGGTTCTCAATCGCTGGTGGCTTGCCTGGCTTCGGTATCAGACGAACCTCGGCCATATTCCAGTCTTCGGGAAGGTTTCCTTCCCTCCATATTTCGTTAAGATGAGCGATAAGCTCTAGTAGCGAGGGGCTGTCAAGATTTACAAGTGCCTTATTGGTAAGTTGGTCCATTCCCGGGGCTGTGTGGCGTCTCAAGCCCATTATCGCCGATGTTACTTCATGTAGATGAATGTCCTCATCTAGCTCGTTAGGGGTGCCGGTGTAGGGTGGCAGAGGCTCCGATGGCTGTGTGGGGAAGTACTGAGCTTTGAGAGTGAAAAGGAGGTCCGCCTCGTTTCCAGGAAATTGGCGAATTACTCGGGTCATATTGTGGTGGGATTCCGTTTTGCTGCTGGCCGGGTTGATTAAATAGGTCAATAACTTGCACGTATTGGAAGTACTCAGTCTTCCTCTCAAGCTTGCGCAGAGGGATCGCCAATTCTCTCGGCATAGCGTGGTAGCGTATTCCGCAGCCTCTTGTGTGAGTAGTGCTATTCGCCTCTTGACCTTGCGACTTAATCTTTGTCTTTTCCAACGCTTCAGCAGGCTACGACGGGCTTCCCACATGTGGAGCAAGCGAGTGTCGATGCTCGGAGTGGTGGTGGATGTTTCGAGCATTTTGGTGTGCGTCTTCACTTCCTGGTGAAGTTGCGTGGTCCAGTCCTTAGTTGACAGACGCTGTTGGCTCCCTTCGCAGCTCTTTCTTCTCTTATCTCCCGCAGCTTGCTCCAATCCGTGAGGCGAGCAGTGCCTATCATGGCTTTGTATTCGAGCTCATGGAGAGTGGTGGCTAGCAGCGCGTGGTCGCTGCCTAGGTACTCCTGCAGATTGGTCCAGCAAGCTTGGGGGATAGTTATGATGAGGGTTAAGTCAGGGTTCGTGTCTCTTTGAACACTTGTGCCGAGCCTCGTGCTATTCCTTGGATCGGTGACGAGTGTGAGATCCCTGTCCTCAATACCTTGTGAAGCATGTTTCCCCTGGGGTTGGTGTACGTATAATCCCAGAGGGGGTGGGCTGCATTAAAGTCGCCGACTATTAGAAGCGGATGGTTGCCTGCTGCGTGCGTGGCTTGCTCCAAAACCAGTTTGAGGACGGATGGCGCGCTTTTCGGCCGACAGTAGACGTTTAGAACAAACATTGAACCCTTCTTCTTTGTTGCCTGTGGGATGATTTCGAGCAGAATGGCAAGCGGTTCGGATTGCTGGAGATGGTGTTGAACGGCCACTAGCTTCTTACTGACCACGGTGTGAAGGCTGTCGCCTGTATTGGTGTCATACGTGACGGATCCGGGTAGGCGGACGTGTTCGTTTCTTGCAGTGCGATTATTTCAGGTGGCCTTGTTGATGTAGCAATGTATTGTATCAGTAATCCATACTTGTTCTTGTAGCCCCGGCAATTCCACTGCCACACCGTGGTTTCGCCTGTGGAGCCCCCGCGCTTACTGCATATATGATGAGGAGGAGCCATCTTGGTTACCAAGGGGTAATGATGCGTGCACAAGATGGGGTTCTGGGGAGCCCAGAGAATCTGGCAATTCTGGTAGGGTCTGATGAGCTTTCTTGGGGCGCCGGATTTGACGAGCTTCTAATGCTAGTATGCGCTCCTCTAGTCTCATGATGCGTTCCGCCAACTGAGTGTTAGAGTGTTGTTGTTGAGTTGCGAATTGTTGTTGTGCCGCTGACTGTTGTATAGCTGTGAGTTGTTGCTGCATAGGAGCTTGTAGGGATGTCTGAAGGCTCTGATTTGCCTTTGATACTACCTCTTCTACCTTCTGGAGAGTGGCATAGGACGGGTATGACTCCCTGCGGTGCTGTGGGCTGCGCGGTTGCTCGTTGCGCTGTCGGATTTGAAGTGGGCTGCTCTTCCCGTTAAGCTCCTCTATTTTATCGACTGGTTCTGCCCGCCAACGCACCTGAATGTCCAGGCTGTTATCGGCATCTTCTGGGGAGCTCGTGATAGCTGCGGATATTCAGGGCAGATAGTATCTTTTCCCACGTATGCCTGCGTGCCAGTCCTTGCAATAAAAATTTGGATCGTTCACATGCCGCCAGTGTTGTCTGCGCGGTCCTGTATAAAAGAAAAAAAAACACGCGTGAAGCTAAACGCGCCCACGAATAAGATGTGTCACCTTCGGTATGGCAATTTTCTTTCGCATTATTCGACCCAGGCTTGCGCCATTAAATTAAGACCAGAAAAAAGCTTTAATTTATCACCCCATACGAAGGATTGTCTAGGAGCAAGGCGGCTTCACAGATGGCAAAGGCAGGACATCTGCACTCCTGAACTGAGACGACGTGCCCACTGGAGAGTTATTTCTGCACTTGCTTGTGCCGATGTCGCTGTTTTTCGCCATTATAAAACACTAATATTCGGTGCGCTCGATGCTCAAGCGATGTTATAAAAGATATAGAAGGATGTACACCCGTGAGCAAAAGTGTACGGACCAGGGATTAGGCGCTAAAGCTGATTTTCTCCGCTACCTCTGAAAGTAACTTGAAATTGAAGACTGCAGTGGAAAACTTGGCATTTTCACTTTTCCAGTGTACTCGTGAAACACAGTTGATGCATGGTAATTACGAATAAATTTTAAATTACGACGTTTCTTTCAGCCACGCTGTGGTCTGTAACGTTTGCCCACTGTGTATCTTTGCCATACTATTGAAGCCAGGGTGCGAGATAAAATGAGACGTTAGAGAACACCGTCCATTGTCTGTGTTTCTGGTTTGTGTATTTTTTAAACGTTCTCCTTGTTGTGCTTCACTTGAACGCACAAAATTTTGTTTTCAGTGCGGAAACGTTTAAAGGGTCAAAGCTTTAGACACCTACTTCTCTCAAGGTCACAGTGGAGCAGTTTGCTTTCTGATATATTTCGGTTGGTTCGCGCATGATTCCGATACATTTCATCAACTTGCTGACCTCTTTATGTTATAACGTTTCTGTTCGTTTTTTCTTTGCCATTTTATTTATTTCCAGCCAAGCAGAACCGTTGGCAGGTAGTATTTTTTTATTTGTCCACAGAAATGCGAGACGTTTCAAAGTGAGATGATCTGCTGACCAAATGTTTATTTTCTTTTCGTACGCAGGCCCGCAGTAATGGACGCCACATCAGACAACGCACCTTTCAGCCTTTACGCTGGTGTACCTTCGACAAGTTTTCTTCTGAAGCCTGAGAAGGTAAGTTCTCAGAATCTCCGCTTTGTGCTGCAGGAGTAACCCTATAAGGTGAGGTAGCAGAACAGGTAGCAAAGCCTCCCACCACCACTCTAGGAGTAGCCATTTACGGCTATTGTGATTGTTAATAAGAAACAATCTGAACTCTTTGCTGAAGCACTCTTTGCAGAACGTCGACGTACCTGCAAGTGCTCGTTACTGCCCAACATAGAATGCACTCGTTTTACACAACAGAACAGCTAACCGGAGCTATTTATGCATGTTTAGATGATGGCGAAGATTAAATCGACTTTCAAAATCGCTTCTGCTAAACCAATTGATCTTGTTCTAGCAGCATCCTGTCCTTTACAAATATGAGCGCTTGTTTTTCGTAGAAGCTGTTTTTCGGTATTTAATAACATTCCGGGAGGAACGACACTCAAACATCTATACTCTCAATGAAATCTAAATTTCCGGCATAAGTGTCAAGTAGATGCTGCTTCTGACATAATAACACCGGCCAGGCCATCCATTTCCATATTTATGTTCGAGTGTAGAGGAATGGGAATGTAGATCATTTTAACTATTGTACCTTAGGCTTTAAAAAGTATTGCTGAGAAAAGATGTAGCGCTGACACTAAATGAATTAGTGTAGCTATGTTGGTTTTACGTGCCGACACGTGATTGATACATGGCATTAAATGGGTCCTTAAAGAGTCTGCGTCGTCAAAGTTAATCAGGCACCCCGGTTTAGGTAGTTGCGCGTTAGGAAGACTTTACAGGTGCTTGGTTTCTGCTAAAGCAGCAATGCGTGTATGTCTCCTTTGTTCTTCGGTCCCAGTGCCTTATACCGCTAGAACTAGTCATCTATCTTATTTCTTAAACATAGCTACCTTCAGGTCCAGTGCAGGATGACGGCTTCCACCAGCCGTTCCATCTACCCGTGCCCTTGCGTCAGCCGATGCCGCTCTACACTTGGAAATTTGCTAATTCCATCTGTCTCCCCTCAAATCCAGCTCCCTTTCCTAGACACCAAACCTGTTACTGAAATGCCCCCCTTTTGTCTATTATACAACGTACATTTTCTGCCTAACTCTTTTCCGAAAGGGCCCCTACACCACTCTGACCACGAAGATTTCTATGGTGGCAGCTGTGTGCAGCAGTGAAGGTCCGCAAAAATGTTTCCAAGTGTTGCCATCATTGCAAAGTTACAGTCGTTTTATGAACAACTCGGCAGGCGGTGTTTCTGACTCGCGTTCGCTTCTCCCCTACTCGGCATGTCCTGCCTCAGCAAACAGGCGGAGACATCAATGCTGAACGGCATCGACTATATCAGCAAGCTGCGTTTTTTCACAATCACTGCTGTATTCTTCCTGTCATTGCCTCTCATTTCTGTTCCATCTATCCACTCTGTCTCGATATTTGTTTCGCAGTTCATTTGTTACCGTACACATTTCGCCCATTTATATTTGTGCTGACTGATTACGCTAATTCTGTGGCTTTTTTCTTCTTGTTCGTGAAGATTGACTATGCCTACCGCTTAATATCTTATAAAAATTATGTTTTGCAATTGTTTGTCGTGAGCAGAGCAAGGACAGCGCCGAAGTGTCGTATCCTGCTCACCACACGGCTTACGACACTCTCCGCCTCTACAACAACTGGACCGACTCTCGCCTAGCGCCTTTGTGCGCCCGGCTTCATGGTGCAGCGCTCTGGCTCGCTGCGGACGCACCTCTCATACCAGTCAATTTCTCAGCGTTTGCACTACGTTTGGAAGAGTCCCTGGAAGAGCTTCGGAAGTCGCCCTCGGCGCTGGAGCTGGAGCTGAATGGCGTGTCTCTTGGTAGGTTAAAAAAAAAAGCCTTCAGAAATGTTGCGTTAGGAGCTTAGTTTATTCAAGCTGCTGTATTCCAACATTCCTATTCACGCACATGGGAACCTGGCACTCGCTTCCAGCGCTTGCGAAGGTCTGTAATCTGCAGAGAAAATTAGAGTGCCACTTACAAAATATCTACGTCACATAGTTGATGATTGCAGTGTTTGTCTTCAAGATGATTCAAAACAACGGAGATAAAGACGGCATGTAAAGGTTCACACTGTTACCGCGGCGCGAAACCACAGGCGGCTTTTTCTTTGAAAGTTTATAACACTGAGCAATGTCTGAAGAATTCTCTAGTTTCTGAAGCAATGTGCAAAGACCGTCGAAACGGTTGTCTTAGTTCAAGTGCGTGAATAGTACTAAGCGATAATAATACCGCTCGTAGAATAGTACGTTTAGCGGCTGAAATTGAAGACTAGCTATTTTTCTGTCAAGCGTTCTCTAAGGCGTTTTATAAAGCGTTCTCCAGCGTCAGAAATAATGTTTCATTGCGGTTATCAATAATTATGTATTTCCCACAAGTATCAGTAAATGACGCTTTTAGTTTCCAAGTACTACCTATTTCCCGGCAGGAAGTTCCGAACTTCATCGCTCATGGGTCGGCCCCCTGTTTCTTGGTCTGGGAGCCGAGCATTCGCTTCTCCGTCTTTAGCCTGGCTGCTTCCCTCAGTTGCCCTTCTGCAGATCATTAACAAAATTGATGTTTCCTCAATGACACAAATTGTGTGAGCTAAAACCAAAAGTTATATCTTGCTTGCATGTTGGGCCTGATATTTCGAACTTTTTATTCCTTAGTACTTTCGTCTTCTTCTGTCTTAAGTTTGCATATAGAGCTGACAGGCTTTGTACCCCTTCTGGTGGCAGCTGCTAACTAGGTTTGTTTTCTTTCTTATCCTTTGATCCTTTTCGCAAATAATAACAATAATAATAATAATAATAATACTTGAAAATTATTTGTACAAAAATGCGTGCACCAAACGCCGCGTGCTCCTGCAGTATTCCAAGCTTGAATCCCTAAAATTAACAAATATGGAACACAGTCATTGTACTTTTTTTTTCAAGGATAACAGGTTAGTTGCCGGTCATGATTCAGCAATGCTTGCCATGGGAGGTCCATTGCATTAATATTAGTTTCAAAATTCCTTTGCCATCATCGTGGTCCACTGCGATCGCTTGGTATAAATACAGTTACCCGTTTACTGCTTCTGTAGGCCAACCTATTGTTTGTATCGTTGTTTCCTGCTTTACAGCAAATGTGGAATCGCTAGTTCTTCCACTAAGCAAAAATAAAGGCAAGTTTAATGCCGTCCCCTCTGTTAAGCTTGGAGCCTAATGAGCATGTGCCTAATGGTGATGTCAAGCCGTTTGTTGCGTCTCCAGTCGCATTCCCTTGTAAAAATAATTGCTTTCAAAATAAGGACCAGTGCATTTCTCACTGTTGGTATCTTTCAAGCGGTGACGTGCAAATGCCATTGCGGCACTCACGCTTAGACGTGTTAAGCTTTCAATTTCGATGATGGACACGACTACGTTGCCGTACGCAAAAACTACAAATTACGGAAACTCCAACATGAGGACTGTTTACTCACCTCGATGGTCAGTCATGTCAGGACTTTGCCGCAAAGCTTCCCTTTACTTTTCCATTTTAGTCACTTGACTGTGAGGTCAATTGCGTGACGTCGTGAAACCGCTATAGCCGCTATTCACGGTAAGTAAAGGTGGTGCGGCTGCAGGCAACATCAATCTGTGGCCACTGCTACAGAGGCAACTATTAGCCACGGTCGAATCGTGCGTGTATACTTCACACCGGAACCCATGCGCGATCACTAGAGGCGCTTTTTTTCGGCTCCAAATTACAAAAGCACAGGGTGTCTCTATTTATGCAGTCGTATTTTCTGGAATGCTGAGCAATACAATTTCGTCCAATTGTGGCTAGCGCTTGTTGCTCTGCCGGTGAGCGCTGCGGAATGGATAAGGGACAAAGGGGGTAGGGGAAGGGAAATTCATTTCTGTAACGTCAAGTGCCAGAACCACGGTTTCATCATTACGAAGGCCGTAGTGGGGTATCCCTGATTAATTTTGACCACCAGTAGATTTTTACCGTGCCCCTGATGCACGGGGCACGGGCTTTACTGCATTTCGATCCCATCGAAATGCGGCCGTCGCGCTTGGGATTTGCTCCCGCGACGTCGCGCTTAGCGGCGCAACACCACAGCCGCTAAGCCACCGCAGACAAATGCAGTCACAATGCGTCGCGATGGCTCCCAGTTTCGTCTTACACTACAATGTATTAGCTGGGTCTCCCCACCGGACCCACGGTGGCGCGAAGGGTTCCTACAGGCCATGCGCTGCGAGTATCGCGTTCCAGTCGCTTATTCCTGAAACATCCCGCTTCCCGTCGCTTTTCTCGAATCTGTTGGAGTGTCAGCAGGTCTGTCACAACGTAAAATCTCTAATCTGCAGACGCTTTGCGCTTGGCGATCGAGCACTTCCGGAGGGCCGCTGACCAGTGGACCGCGCATCTGACCCAGCTGAACAAAACGAGGTGATGCCCAAGCATTGTGTATATTCAACCTTGTAGTGCTAAAAAGAATATGTAACGCTTTTCGCGGATAACTACACAGTAAGGGCATGTGCAAAAGACGTCGAATTAGGCTAGGGCTGGGGGCCTGAAGTTAAGCTACATGACTAAGGGTGTTCGACTACCGAAATTTCAAAATTGACTTGAGCGTGAATGTTAGAGGAAAACAGCTTTTTAATATCCAATTTATTACCGATATTTCGTTTTTATTTCAAGCAGAATGAGTAAAGAAAGGTTACGTAGAACTATCTCATGTAAAAGAAATGATTACGCTTTATTGTATTACATGTATCGCCGTTCAAAACTAAACATCCGATCAACTGAGGAGCTTGCTAATGAGAAACTGGAAGGTGAACATATGTGGCACACCTAGACAATGACAATAATGAAACAAAGTAACTAGGCGTCACCAGATGAACGTACACTGTTGTGTTTGTTGAAGTTTAGCGTGTTACCGGAATTCCCGCGCACCAGCCTAAAGGGGCGCAATCATTGTGAGGCATTAAAGGAATAAATTGTTCTGCCTGAATCGCGACAACGGTATTGTAAGCTATCTAAATGTGAGGCATTCCTTTTTGAATGACTGGAACCTCGTGAACAGAAGTTCTTTGAACAGGTTGTGCTTTGCTTATGAAGTGGTGCTATGCGCAGAAATGGAGGCTTTCCTAAAGCAGAATGAATCGGAACAGTCATTCTTAAAACCTATTTATGACATCAAACGGATCTGCGGCGCATAACCGTACGCGTAGCTGGGTTAGCTACGCAATTAGGTAGGGCTCTGTGTGGATTCCGGGTTGCGGGTTCGGCGACAAGTGCGTCCAGTTCGGTGTGGCTGAAGTTACATATATCGGGAGTTCAAAATTAACCTTTATGCTTTGCTCAAAATTAGGCACTGGGTGGCACGCGAAGACCACCTGTGCAAATAAGTTATGTGGTCCGGAGGACACAAATTGAGATGATAATTATCTCCGTCAGCAGCCCAGGTAACGAAAATTGAATGATTAATTTTGTGTTGACTGCAGTAAGTGGGTATGTCTGTATTGAAAAGTTAGAGGCAGCCGTGTTTCTACGCATTATTAGTTGGAAGAATTCGTCTAGTGTGCCTGTGTTCCGAGATATCCGACTCGAATTTTTAAATGTGGTTCACATGATTACGCATGCAAGAGAGTGAGGATCGGCCTAAAGCTCCTCCCTGATGCGACGCGGCTGTTGCGTGCGACGTTTATACTGACAACAGGGCGAATGCATAGCAAAGATAACTGTTCCCCTTCCCCTCTCGGCTAGCGAAATCAAGATATGACAGCGCGGTGTGCCGTGCAGCTGTTGCTCTTGGTTTCACTAAAACTTACAATACTGGACAATGAACAGTCACTTTATTTGCGCAGCCCAGGGAAAGACCATGCCTGCTCGTATAGTCACCATTACGCACGCGCACTGCCCTCCGGCTTCTCTGCGCACGCCGTTATCTCGGCAAGGCTAGTGTTCCTGTATATGCTCCCGCAGGGAGCAGAGTTGCGCATAGGTCCGGTTTATGATCCAGCTCTGCAGTGGAGCCACTCCTCTCGCGCGCAGGAGGCAAATGGCGCGCGGTGTTCCATTTGCCTTTTTGTCTGCTCGTCGCGAGCGACATGCGACAATTGTACGCAAGCGCTGAGCAAGATGACACTTTTTAATGCAGGCTAAGGTCGAAGGTTTGGCATAGCCTGAGCGGTGCCAACCCCCCGGAATTTTTAGTTTGTATATGCGCGTGTATATATGTACACACAAACACACGCACGAATGTACATAGAAAGAATAGGACCCCCCTCGATCCCTTGAAATAAAATCCTGACTACTCTCGTGGCTCGAACAGCTGAAAAGTTCGCGTGCAAACGCGCATTACCTTGCAACAAAAAGCGGTGCAATGTTTTTCAGCATGCAGATGAAGTTTTCTGGCGGAGGCGGAAGGCAAGAAATGTTTTAACGGTTGTTTCAAGAAAACTACACACACGTGTGGCAGACAATTATGTGAGCACATTTTCGCTGCCGAAACGGGACGAATAATGAATGTCGCCAACATAATTATTGTGCCTGCAATTATGACAGTGATCGTTGACTGTCATTCATCACTAAACATCGTTCACAGCTGCTGCGCTTTCTCGATACCATGCGGTGCAGACACGTAAATTTAAACGCATTGCAAATGTTCACATGCGCACATATTATGCAAAGCTAATTTTTACGGTTCGTAACCGCAAACTTAACAGCTGCTTCGTAGCAACAAATCTGCAAGTGGAAAAAGATTCAAGATTCACGAGCTTCTAGATCAAATTTATTTCGTACAAGGGAATGGATGAGCAATGGCTGGTGGCAGCAGGGGATTAGTGCTGGTTCTTGGAGCCTTGGGGGGCAGAATTCGAAACCACTGGAAAAGCAACAAGTTATTAAGAGTAACAAGAGGTAATTTTTATTGTACTAATCCTATAAGATGTCAAACTGGCAAAGTAATTAATGAAACATTGCAGACTGTAATATGACAGCACATTTCTCTTTAACCCTTGATACTACTCAGGTTAATTTACTATAACACAGCGCTAATTAAACGTATAAAAATAATTTCATGCTCCTCACGTCGACTAAGGCTGATCGAACAAGCAACATATTGCGGGCGGTAAATGCTGAAGCTATCGCAGCTGTTTCATAAGTGGTGAGCTCGTTGTGTTTTCGCTTACTACAAAACAATAAACACCAGCACATCAATCGACTTGACATGAAAAATCACAACGCCGACAAAAGAAAAGCCAGGGTGCAGCGGGCAAATTGTACCTGCTAGTATTTACGCTGTTTTGAACACACTTTTGGGGAGCCGCATAGTCAGAACAATCGTACAAGCAACAAAGCGAATTGAGCGAGTTGGTAAGTTAACATTCTTCGCGTAGATGCACAGCGCGACACAGACGTGTCGTCCTTTCTTTGTACCGCGTCTGTGTCGCGCTGCACATATACACCAAAAATTGCACAACTGAGCAACCTCTCATGCGAGGCGCACGCATTTCAGCGTGTACAGGAGTGTTACTCGAGATAAATGCCGCTTTAGTGTAAACAAGCCGAACTCACCTCTGTAAACAAGGCGAACGCACCTCGCATATCCTGGTCCCTTCCGGAGCCGGCCGGTCTCTGCCGTCCGCACTGCACCGCGTAAAAATATTTGCCACTTTCCGTGCGATTTGCGCAGATTGGTGCGCTGCAACCCGTCATACTGGAATACAAGTGTCAAAATGATCTGCTTCGTAGCACTTCACCAAAGTCATTAACTTAATATCCTCGAATACCGTACGACCAACCCAGTGCAGATTGTTGCTACGCACGCTCGACGGTCCGCTGATTGCAATTTCAATGGCACTGGCAGAAACGAATCGGCGCTGTTTCCGTAATGTTGGCTTCGGAGCGCGAGGTTGATCATTTGACGTTATTTTGCACCACGCGATTGCGCTCGGCGAATAGCGCTTCGAGCGGCGCCGGAAAAGATATGCGCAACTCTGCTCCCTAAGGGGGCACATACAGGAACACTACGCATGGCAGCTGTCGCCATTGTTAGAGGTTGTGCCGTCGCTTGTTAGGACAGCGGTTCCGGGTTCTTCGATTAATTTATTTCGCCAGCCCACAGAGGAAGGGGAACAGTTATCATCTTTGCCAATGCCTCCGCCCCGTTGTCAGACTAAAGGCCGCAAGCAACAGTCCCGTCACATCCGGGAGGAGCTTTGCACCGATCCTGACTCTCTTGCATACTTTATCATGCGGACGACAATTAAATATTTGAGTCGGCGTATTTTGGAGCATAGACAAGCTAGACGAATTATTCCAACTGATACTGTGTAGATACACGACTGCCTCTAACTTTTTATACAGACATACCCACTTACTACAGTCAACAAAAAGTTAATTATTCGAATTTAGTTAGTCGGGCTGCTGACAGCGATGACTATCATCTCACTTTGTGTCCCCTGACCACATAACTTATTTGCACGGGCGGTCTTCGCGTGCCTCCCAGCGCCTAATTAAAAGAACCATAAAGCTTCACTTGAACACCCCGTATATACTTGCCAGCTCTACCGAACTTTTCCTAATGTTTCGGATTTTGGGCTCGGTCTGCCATTTTACGAATGTTTCGTCAAATTTACGAAATAAGTTCTGTTCGCGTGAGAGTTTCATTCGTGAGACTCCGCCCATACCTCTGAATGGCTTCTGACTGTTAGAGATACCTGCTCGGAGCAACCGTAATCTGACAATTTCCATAAGCAATAAAAATTGCCAACAACGAAGTTGCTGAACTGTGTTCTAAACCCAGTGTTGCTTTGTTGGTCGTCTATCTATGCTGTTCAATATTTCCTGATGCTTTTGTGCAACGTGTAGATATGACTAACCGCTAAATATGTTCGTTTGTGCCGCGTAAGAGATGTGCTCTCCGGCGAGACTTTGAAAACACTGTGTAGTTCACCGCTCTATGATTGTCGTGTTGCGTGCGCGGGCTTTCTTTCCGATTTTTTTTTTTTGCTTACAGATTTGCAGGACGATTTTTGGGCGTTTCTGCATTTCAGTGACACCTCACCTTGAATGTTTGTCGACTGACACACCTGCGAGTTAGGTTTGACCGTTTCCTAACAAAGCCGTCACTAGATACGTACACAAGCTTAAAATTTATCTTTCTGTGCTCTCGTATGATGAATATGACATTTTTCTTGCGAGCTCATTGATGTGAATGCGCTCAACACCGGTTCCTGTCCGTAAACGGATTTCAAAATGCCATAATCATATGGGAAGGTGAGCCCAATACATTTGAGGACGACGAAGCATTACCGGGCAAGTGCGAAAAGAAAGGTATTTCTGGGGTGCACGTGTCAAAAGCAGAAGACGCTATCAGGCATGCCGTAGTTGGGTACTCCGGAATAGTTTTCACCACCTGGGATTCGCTTACGTGCACCTAAATCTAAGGGCACGAGCAATTGCGGCAGGTTCCTGCTTCATGCCCTATAAAGACGCTGAAACGCACAGACGATATAGAGCGATGACATCATGAGGCGACTCATTCTAAGCTCTGAAACCACCTCTTAAAATAATAAACGTACATATGTTTCAAACATTTTCGAGTATAATGCGTTTCCGGCACATGACCATCTATTGCAGATATATTCCACTTCTACATGCCCAAGTAAGTGTAGTGGGAGTATGTGCGCAGACAAAAAAAATTACACACACTTGAGCATAAATAGTGGCCAAGACTCTTCGTCTGAATGAACAGTGACTATCTGTGAGCTCTCAGCAGACATTTTCTGGGTAAATTATTGATGTCAATTTAACTTAATCTATCGCTCAGCTAAAATATCTTGGAGATATGTCTCGAATAATTAATTTACTGAAGCTCCTGTCACGCATATCGTAGAAAAAGCGGCGGGAGCTGATTCTTGAGATTTCAGAGGAGTCTTGTAGGATCACGCCTTGACTATAGCACCATAGTTTACTAGTCTGCTGCCCCTGGGGCTTGAAAGTAGCTGGATACTGGTCTGCCTCTGAGCATCCGCCTGGCTACAGGCGCCTTCAGGACTAGTCATGTAGTAATCCTGCATGTGGAGTCCCAATGAATGGTTCCTACGCCTCTAGTGGACATACTGATTTCCCCTACTTCCTTAGGCTAGAATAAAATCATCAATATTCATTTCACTCCATTATTTGTGACGTATCCACTGCGAATATTTATCGTAACCGCACAGCTATGCGGACCCTTTTGTCTCTGTGTTTGGAAGCATTGGCAGAAGAAACAGGTTTCTTATGTAAAGAAAGTCTTGTAATGACTCATGCTCGCTTTCCAGCCCCTTGAGAATGGCAGACAATCGAATGCGTTATCTATTTTGTTGAAATGTCAACACCTCCACCCGAAACGCATATGCGCTCTTACTTCCCTAGTGCCGCGCAAAACTTTATACCAATGTTTCCAGATCTTCTAGTGTGGCTTACGGAGCTCTCGGGGCGTCGTTTGCAAATCGGGTGCATTAAATCCGCACACGAGTACTTTCACTGCGGAAGCATACGCCGTACTCTCGACCGTTAAACAAGAAAGCAGACAAATCTCACTGACGCTATTGTATCCACGGACTCGCTGAGCGTTGCTCGGGCCCTGAAGAACCTCGAAAAACATAGGATCGCTTTTCTTAATAACTGTTTCCATTGTTGATGACGAAGGCGCTACGCCAGTAGCCTTCAGTGATTCAGACATAACTATACCCACAGCAACTACCTATTTTAAACTCTTCTTTACCAGCAGTTGAGGAAGTATTGGCAAAGCCAGTGGGATATTGAAGTATCAAATAAGACACACGCGATAAAGCCAAAACTAAGAAACTGAAAGGGAAAAACTGGCATCCATCCGAGTCGTTACGCGAAGATAAAAAGGCAACCCATTCGGGTTTCTCAGAAATACGAGGTGTGACAAAAAAACGAGACTGGTCCAATAACTTATTGTACTTACTGAATCAGTTCTCTGTGACATTATCACCTTTAAAGTAGTCCCCTTCAGCATTTACACACTTCTATATTCGGTGCTGCCATTGCTCGTAACAGTTCTGGAACGAGGTTTTTGGAAGGCCCTTCAGGAGATTCTCCGTTTTTGCCTGAACCTCTTCAACTGAGGTAAAATGACTTCCCTTTAAGCAAGATTTAACTTTAGAAAGTAAAACAAAGTCGCATGGAGCCAAATCAGTTGAATAAGGAGGATGCCCCATCACAGTAATGTCTTTGCTGGTCAGAAACTGCTTGACAGATAGGGCCGTGTGAGCGGGTACATTGTTCTGGTGCAACAGCCTTCCATCACTACACAGCTGTGACCTTTTCTTCCAAATTTTTTCTCGAAGTCTTTTTAGAACTTCAATGTAGGACTGCTGATTAACAGTCTGACCACTGGGAACCCACTCAATCATTACAATTCCATTAATGTCGAAGAACACAATTAACATTGCCTTGAATTTTGATTTTGACATGCATGTTTTCTTGTGTCTTGGGGACCCTGGAGACTTCCACTGTATTGACTGGCGCTTACTTTCTCGGTCTTAGGTAAAAATACATGTCTCATCACATGTTACAACAGATTCCAAGAAATTTGGCTCGTTTGCAATGCCTTCTAACATGTCCACACACACACATCTTTACGGCACTGTTCTTGGCCAACGGACAGAACTTTTGGAAGAACCTTCGCACAAATCTTCCTCATGTGTAATTCGTCCCGTTAAAATGCGTCGAACAGCTTCCCAATCCAAGTGAACTAACTCCACCACTGCACGAACACTTAATCTTCGGTCACCACTGATCACATCACAAACTTTGGCAATCTTTTGGTCTGTAATCGCTGACCTTGGGCGCCCAGCACGTTCACCATCTACCACACTGTCCCTTCCCCCTGCAAACCGCTTATGCCATTCAAACACACGTGCACGAGACAAAGTTATATCCCCATAAGCCTCGGTTATTATTTGAAATGTTTCCGTGGCTGATTTCTTAAGTTTCAGAAGAAACTTAATGTTGATTCGCTGTTCGGTTTTTACATGAGACATTTTTCCGGCAGAATGCAGTTGCACATGTTCACTCAATGACGCAGCGCTCCCAACTGGCGTAATCGGCTCCGTCGAATCTGGACGCATGAATAGAGTTGTTGTGTGGGATGACGTCACCAAAACAGTTGTTGCCAACTCTACTCTTTTTTCAAGCTACACACTTAGTCTCGTTTCATTTTTGTGTCACACCTCGTAAAGCCTCGCAGTTGAAGCAAAATTTGGCGTGGTGCGGGACTCGGACACGGGGCGGACGCTTTTCCGGGGCGTTGGTTCCGGGTTCGAGTCCCGCACCAGGACAAAATTTTCTTCAACTGCGAGGCATTCTTCTGCAAAAGAAACCTATATCGGTTTCCTTTGTAGCTTGGTGGTACAATTCGAGTTGATGCCAATTTCCGCTTTCATGTATTTTCATCCACCTTGCGCGCTTCCACAGAACTGATTTGCCATATTTAGTGCCTCATTGTCTCCAGTTTTCGATTAATTCGCCCTTGCTCAGCCATCGGCTAGCGTCCTGGTTAGCTCAGTTGGCAAAACGACCGCCCCGGGAAGGCGTCGGTCCAGGGTTCGAGTCTCGAACAGGACGATGTTTTTTTCGATTGCAAGGCTTTCTTTCTGAGAAACCCTTATGGCTTTCCTTTGTAGCTTCATTCTACAATTCGTGTGCATGACAATTTTTCCCCTTTATGTAGTTTCATCCAGCTTGCGGGCTTCCGCAGAACTGATTTACCAAATTCGGGAACAACATATCCGAGCGAATAGAACGATACAAGGAAGTAAGTGCTTTTTTGTACGTAGATTAGAGTAAGCGCCGTAGCTATGCCCTATTCTTGAACTGCATACTTCAAGTCATTCTCCACCATGTAGTAGGTGATGTCAGTACAGTTATCCACGCTTTTCTTAAGTCCCTTGAAATAGAATGTGAGAAAGAAATTACCTACCTTCCCTAAATCGCGGGCACATGCCTTTCCATCCAGTATTTCTTCTTCAGCAATGAACAACTTTTTGAATTTTAATATAGTGTTAAGTTTTTCGGTGGAAAGAGGCATCCTCAAAGTTATTTGGCCAGGTTATTCGTAGCACAGTCTGCCCGTGGAGGTTGTAGCTGCAAGGCAGGCATGCTTGTAGAGCACGTGCCTCTCGGCTTTTGCGTTCAAGGGCCCTGATCAGGCACGGGTACTACTGTCGCCAATACGTCGTGCTAATATTATCCCTTCGAGAAAATATTTACGATCATAGCACACGTAACTAATCCTTGTCGTTATTTTAATACACCTATATTTTAAGCACTCTACAGCGACCGAATTTAAGCCTGTTTACAGCCACGCTACATCATTATTACATGTACCATTGTCACATCACTGCACCGTGTGTTTGGCGCTCTTTGGACAGAACTCGCCGTTGCGCCAGCAAAATTTATTAGAACCTCTAGGCTGTCTATGATGTGTAATTGCAGAATGTTGTGTGTATTTCCCCAAATTTTCGCTGCAGCCAATTTGAAATTGTCGCGTTGTATTGACTGTATTGACTGTTGTATTGACAGACCTAGGGCCTGGCAAAACGCTAAGTGACTGAAAATAACACTTCCTTGGGCAAAGTTGTACCTAGAGAAGCACGTGACATTTCAGGCACAACGCTAGCAGGCGAGCAGAGTCGTCGAACGTAGCAATCTGGTCTCCATGGGTCGGGCTCATCGGCAATTTTTTATTCTTGAATCATCGCGTATTGAAGCGTAATCACTGATGCTGGAGAGGTTCTAGAATTTAGACTACTATTCGCGTCACACAGGCAATTTGATTGCAGACGAATATTATTTCGCTATAGAACTAACAAGAGCATTCGCGAAACCTCCTATACGTGATCATGCGTATTGAGCCGAGCTGGAACTTTGTAACACCTAGTTGTCGGTGATTTCCAGGACAAGTGAACTCCGCGCCATCAACGATCAAATGTCGTTGGCGGAGCACACAATGTTGAAGCCGACGGGACTGCCTGGCCGTCCTCTGACTCGGCACGTGCTGTGGGCGCCGTCGGAGTTTGACCCGTGTCGCGTCACTGGATTTCCAGTGTTTGCCGACCTCCTGTTCTACATCTCCCAGTTGCCTGCGGAAACGCGCGACCACGGCTGGAAGAACGTGCGCTTCTACCTGGCAGACGTGCTCGTGGCTCTCAGGGCATCCGCTGCGGTTCTTCGAGGGCCATCGCTGTGACACGGCTCCTCACCGTCCTTCCCTCTCCGCGGAAAAAAAAGAAACAGTCGTTTGTCTGCAAATAAACTCAGAATGCTTGGGGATAGGTGGCTGTTTGAATAGACGCTGAACTGAAAGCTAACAAACAGAATTAATTAGTTGTGTCTACTGCGGGCAAATGACAAGCTTGCAGGTGAGCCTGTCCTCAAGTGGCAGCTCGATTTGGCAACTCTTGACGCGTGTAGTCGACGGCACCTGAAAGAGCCACCAAACTGCTGTTCTATCTTGCGTAATATGGTGGCGATATATTTGGAGCTGGTTTGAGACGGTGTTCGCAGACATTCAGGGCATTTATAGCACTCAAACAATAGTTTAAATGATCACGATTTCAAGGCAAAACCCACCAAGGAGAAAACGAGAACGCGAACTACTTCCTAGGAACCGAGAGGTGCGCGTAAAGCTGTCCTTGCAACCACGCTGCACGATATTGCGTATTGGGCCCCATGGTATTGGGTACTTCGCGGGCTTGAGAAATGGAAGTGAGTCGCCGTTAAATGGAAATGTAGTCTGTGCCTTCACGTTTATGGACTACCTTAGTGGTGTCAACTTGGCGCTGGATGAGCCTGAACACCAGTATATAAAGGCTCTGCTCGCGGCTGGGCCACGATAATCAGTGCAATTTCTAATAGCCGAGACATGCGCGATGTGCAATTGCCAGTTGAAGCGGCCATTGACAAGGACGGCGAACCAAAAGGTCTGTGTCACAGGCAGGGTGTCCAACCGGAATTTTTGGGGGTTTGGTTCAGGTTCAGGTTCAAGATTTTCGGGTTCGGTTCCGGGTTCGGTTCACGAACACCATTCCATACCGGTTCGAACTGGTTCAAAGGGGTTCGGAAAACAACCAAGACTATTTTTTTACTCGTTTAGTGCTTCCTTCCCGTTTCTCTGTCACTTGGGTATCAAAGCGAGTTCATAATGTTTGTTTTTCTAAATGTTGTGACATGGCCAACTTAACTGTACAATCAACTGGAATTTGTGCTAGGGCGCTGATCTTTGAAATGTATTGCAATGACAAGTAAACTAGTCTTGAAAAATCATGGTGGAAATTGGTGGAGCGGTTCAAAAGCTGACTCTTTCGTCTAGGATTCCCCCTAAATGAACACGTCGCCTTGATAGTTTTCGTTGCTGCCTCATGCACGATTTCTTTGCGATTGTTCCTTGTTTTGCTCTTTTGAAGAACCTAATAAATTCTCTACCATCACCAGATAGAGCCGGTCAATAGTCTGCACTTTGTCTGTGTGTGTGTCTATGTTTCTGTTCACGTCCTCTCTTCCTCGCACAGTTCAAAATTTTGCTGAAGCTATGAACTGACTAGCCCAACAACATACCTTACTTCAGTGCACAGCTGGGTTTGTTGGTAAAGATACACAATGCTAGCTCAAGTGACCACCGTGTTTGTGTGCTCTCCGGCGTTCTTATGATATGGCTCAGCCTTGAGTTCATGTGTAGTTTCAATACTGGCTACTATCTTTTAATGATGATGGTTGAAGTTTATTGGCGCAAGAGCATCTAAGGCCAAAGAGTGCCAGGACATGTGTTTTGGTTTAGTAAAATTGTAAGTTTAGGGCTATGACTTAAAATAAAGGCTTTATAGGGGCCCACACGTAAGATAGATCTATAATACTAGTGCATGAAATCTGAAATAATTACTGACATATATATAAGGCCTTAAATGCGTTGGCTACAAGCACACGTGTTAAATTATTCTTGATTGCCCGAGTCCCTTGCTGCACAATTCTTGCTTACACAAGAAGTGCGAGAGCTCGGGCACACTTTTGTGCATCAGACTGCATCTCACCTGTGAGGCGCAATCTGATGGTTAGGATGGTATGAGATGATGTCTAGAAAGTGAACTTCTGCAGTATAATTAAGCACTCTTTTAAATTGAAAAATGCATCCTGTAATAAGAACATTGAGGGATGGGGGGGGGGTATATGATTTGAGTAAAGTTCCCTAAAATGAGCCACTGGCTCTCGGTGAAGTTCAGGATATTGAATGAGGACATGTAGGACGGTTAAGTTCTCACCGCAGTGTGTGCACGTCGGTGGGTCAGCTGCAGTCAAGAGGTACTTGCGTGTGCCATACGTGTGTCCTATTCTGAGTCGTGCCAGGGTGACTTCGGTGTGTCTATCAAGCTTCAGTGGGAAAGATTTGGTTAACTGCGGTTTAAGCAAGTGGAGCTTATTTTCAACTTCCTTGTCCTATTCAGCTTGCCAATGATTACGGAGCGCCTTTCGTTACACAGGTTTCATGTCGACACCAGGTATACAGCTTACCTCAACGGTATTCCGATGAGCCGCTTATCCAGCATTTTTGTCCGCCAATTCATTGCCTGCACCCAGCATAATATACAACAAGAGCAAGGTTTTGTTTATACGCTACACGAACGTGTTTGAGGAGCATGTTTGATACATGCTCCTTAAACACGTTCAGCTTGCTGTGACACAGGACAGGGCTGTGACAACGCTTAAAGAATCTGTGTACATTATAGACTTTTCCATCTTGTGCGGTACTATATACTCAACAGTTATCAGAATACCGTACGCTTCCGCTGTAAAGATGCTGCTATGGTTATGCAAGGTTTGAGTTGGAGAAGTTTGGACCATGGACTGCACATGATACCGAAGTTGCAATCGTTGAAGCATCAGCGAAAAATGCCATAGATTTGTACTTGTCTTCAAGGGCCAAGAAAAGTTGCTGGATGAGGGCATTTGGACAACTCTATTGGTTAAGTTCAGTAAAGGACAAGTCACAGGTGACTGTACATTGCTCCCAAGGTGGGATGAGTTCAACGTAGTCGCTTTCTTGCAGATCTGTGAAAACTACTACGAATTTTTCTGCAACAGATGTTACTGCTAACGGGAACGGCGGGGCGTGTGAAGGCCTGTTTAAAGTGGAGTTGAGTTGAGTTTAATGGCACATAAGCAGCTTAGGCTATCATGCGCCAAACACTTGGTATAGATTCTTTGATAAAGTTGGGACACCTCAGCGAGTGCTTGTCTGGGCAAGAGCCCGGAGAGTCCCAACAAATTAACTAAAGACCTCGGCCTTCTTCCCAGAGGTGAGAAGGTGGATGAGGTGTTCTCTATTATGTAGTTAAGCACTCTGCGAGCTTTTAAGTTTTATGAGAACTGCTGCTTATTTTAAAAAGCTAAAAGCACCTCATACATCAACAAGCGCATAGTCTCCTAAAATCAAAGCTGGGTGAAAAGGGATGCGTTTTTTGTAAAATATGGTAAAAAACTTCTTTCTCAGTGGTTCAAGTTTTGTACATGAAAATAGGTTATGGTTTACTGTTAGTTCATCTTCACATAATTCACATTTGGGGTTGTTTTGCTTTGTTAGATTGAAGTTGTGTGTTAGGTATGTGTGTGTCCTATACGAAGACGCCTCAGAATCACTTCTTTGAAACGTTCCTGGTGTGTGCAAGATTTCCATTCGTCTAACACGGGTTTTAACAGGTGTAATTTCTTGTTTACTTCATTGTTCCGAGCAGACTGGCATTTCTTCCTTAGTTCATAATGTATTAACTTCATGCAGTCGTTAGGAGGTATTTTACTTTTGTGATTACTTTGTGCCGGGCTTGTGCCGGGCTTGTGCCGCGCATGCATCTCCTCGCTCACTGCCACTAATTCCGACGTGGCTCGGAACCCAGCATAATTTAATGTTCAGTGCTTGTGTAGTGGCTTTTATTAAATTGTGTATAATGTCTCCTAATAATGGTGTGACTGCATTTGCGGCATGAAAAGCTGTGAGTGCCCTTAGGGAGTCTGTGTATATGATACTATTTGCGAGGTTCTCCTTTACTATTTTCTCTATGGCTATAGAAATGGCGTCACATTCAGCGGTGAAAATGGCTGTGCACTGCGGAAGTCTTGCTGTTTCTTCCGAATTCCCTTGGACAACTGCACTTCCAACACGGTCACTTGTTTTCGAACCATCCGTATAAAAATCTGTGAAACGGCTGTATTTTTCTTTCAGCGCCAGAAATTCCTTAATGATGTGTTGTGGCGGAGTTTGTGCTTTACGGAACTGTGTTAAAGTAAGATCGCAAGCTGTGGGAAAGATCAACCATGGAGGTAGTGGATTTTGTCTGTGGGTAATGCTAGGTAATGTGTTCAGTATACCAAGGTTCCGACACATCTCTTCAAATCGCAGGAGCAGCAGTCTTGTAGTTTGTGGTTTGTTGTTGAGAATTACTCGTGAAGGGCATTTTTTACAAGAGGATAGCAAATGCGTTTTGGTAGAGATTGTACCTTAAGAATATATGCACAGGTTAGAGCGGCTCTTCTAGTTTCTAGTGGGGGTTCATTTATTTCTACGTAAAGGCTGGTTATAGGAGACGTTCGGTATGCACCGCATGAAATACGCAAGCCTGACTTATGTACAGGGTCTAATCTTTTAGGTATGTCGGTCTTGCTGAACCATACATTATGCAGCCATAATCTAAGGAGGAACGTACTAAATGACGGTAAATGTGTAGAAGACATGTTGTATCAGAACCCCAATGTTTATATGACAGTACTTTGAGTATATTTAGTGGCTGGGAAGCTTTCTTTTTGAGGGCGGTTATGTGTGGTAGGAATGTGAACTTTTTGTCAAAAGTTATACCTAAAAAGTTTTGTTCATTCTTTACTGGAAGAACGGTTTCACCTAAGTGTAGGGTGGGGTCAACCTGTAGGCTTCTTTTGAGTGAGAAGAGGACAGCAACTACTTTTTTGGGGTGAAAATTTAAACCCATTTTTATCTACCCAGATCGCGAGGTTGTTCAGTGTGAGATGTATCTGTCTCTCGCATGTTGGTAAGCTGGATGATTTGCATGCTATTTGAAGGTCATCGACATAAAATACATAATGGATCTAGGAATGATTTTTGCTATGGAGTTGATTTTTACTATGAAGAGTGTCGTACGTAAAATACAACCCTGTGGCACTCCATTCTCCTGGACGAATTTCTTCGAAAGGGTTGCACCAATGCGTACATAAAATGAACGGTCGGACATGAAATCTTTCAGGCAGTTCAGCATCCTACCACGAATACCAAGGTCTGCTAGGTCGCGGAGAATACCAAACCTCCAGGTGGTGTCGTAAGCCTTATCAATATCGAAAATGACTGCCAAACAGTGTTGCTTGTGTACGAATGCTTCTCGGACTGTATTTTCTAGACGGACGAGATGATCAGTCGTTGAACACGTTTTTTTTTTAAATCCGCACTGGTGGATGTCAAGGAGTTCGCGTGATTCAACAGTGAACGTCAGCCTAATGCTCAGGATACTTTCAAATGATTTTGCCAGACAACTTGTGACAGCTATAGGCCTATAACTACTAGGGGTGGTTGGTGGTTTCGCAGGTTTCAGGAATGGTACAATCACGGCTCTTTTCCAAGCCTCCGGAATTTTTCCCGATACCCATATTTTATTGAATAATTGAAAAAGTGCGTTCACAGCAGCGTCTGAGAGGTGAGCGAGCATTTCATAATGTATTTCATCAGGACCGGGTGCCGTCTGTTTACCTGCGGACAGCACCTGTTGGATTTCGTGAAGTGTGTTTAATATATTATAGAACTCATTTGTACAGCCACTTGTAGGAAGTTTTTGTTTTTCCATTGTATGTTTTTGCTTCAGGAACGATTGAGTGCAGTGTGAGCAACTTGAAACATTAGAAAAATGTTCCCCTAGTACGTCTGCCTGTTCCTGTATGCTTGTTTGTGTGCCAGAAACTGTTAAAAACGGAATTGTGAAAGGGGAGAAGCTGCCACTTAATTTATGGACTTGTTCTCACATTTTTTTGGGTGTGGTTGAACTGTTGACAGATATGTAGTTCTTCCAGGAAGTTTTCTCAGCATCACGACGGATGCGGCGTGCGCTGGCTTTTGCTTTTTTAATGTTTACAAGATTATCATGGGTTGGGTATCTACGGAATATGCCCCAGGCATTGTTTACCAGATATTATGATTATGTGGAACCCCTCCTGAGGACTGAGGAATAGCTAGCCGCGCGGCATTAATAATACAGGTTGTTTATTTAGATTATTTGAAAAAACTTTTTGCAGGCGGGCCTGTTCTTGAAACAGTGCTCAGTTTGATAACTGTAGCTTCCAACGACGTGGTTTGCTTGGGATGATTTTTGTGTGGGGATGATAAGTTAATTCTTTGCAGGAAGGTGACCACTTCCGTAGGGGTTGTCAACAACATCCCATTTAAAATCTGTATAAACTGATGGAGAACTAAAAGATAAATCTAAGCAGCTCATTTTTCCTAAGCACGGAGAGCAGTATGTGTGCTTTCCTGTATTGAGCAGGCAGACATTATTTGATAAAATAAAATTTTCTAGGATACGGCCTCTAGTGTCTGTTTGGTCACTCCGTCAAAAATACGAGTATGCATGGAAATCCCCTACTACTACATATGGCTCGGTAGTTGTTTAAAAAGTGCTTCTAAATCATGAAGTGTAACATTTAGATGTCGTTCCAGATACACAGCACATATTTTAATTGTTTTAATATCAAGGACGGTCACTGCTGTAGCTTCATATTTCGTTTGAAGCCTGATTTCATGAGTATCCCTATAGGAAAATCTAGCATGGTGGGTACTGGAAATAATAATCGGTATAATGGAAATCATAAGGGGCATGATGGAAATCATGGTGAAAATAGTGGGCGATGCTGGGAGGCTGTGCCCACCATGGTGCGCAATGCTGGGAAGCAGCAAACAGTATGGTGGGCGTAGTGTAAAGGACGGTGGGTGACGTTCTACTATGTTGGGAGGCTGTGCCCACCATTGCAGGCTTGCTGGGAAGGAATGCGCAGTAGACGGGTATAGTGTGAAGGATGAGGGGCTGCAGTGTGCTATGCTGGGAAATAGCTAGAGCCAGATAGTTGGTCGGAAACAACAATGCTGCGTGTACTTTAAGGAGTGGTGGCTGTGATGGGTTGACAGTGTGTAGCAGCAAGCAACATACTGGGCATGAAAAGTGACAGTGTATCTGGGAAAATGCAACTATAATTTTTCATACACCATGTTTGACTGCCTTAAATACCAGTTTAAACACAAGTAACTGTAAAGCCTACAATAGCATTTTTATAAGCTTGAATATGAAGCTCAATTTTCATTCAGTAGTGAATAAATCAGGAAGCCATACAATTGGAATATTTAGCATAATTATGTTATCAATAAAATTGTTTTTCATTTTTTGATGGGTGTAAATAAAACTGAAACACATAGTTCAATTTTTTTTATGTAGAATGATGTTCCGGCTTTTTGGCATTCAGCAGTATTATGCGGTACATATGCTAACGTGTCCATGCATGCCTTTTGGTCTAACTCCCAACAAACACACTTCGACCCTACAACATCTTTGACTTCATCAAATGGGGTCAGCACCAACTCTGGTATAATCACAGCACGTAAGTAAGGCTGTTCAATGTAGTGTAATGAACAGCTACAATTGCAAAACTGCTACACACGAGGTGCCCGAGCAGATGCTAAAGGTCTCCCAATTAATCACAAACATTAGTGTTCTGTATCAGGACTACTGTTACAAGAGGATGAATTGCCTCGTGCTTATTAAAACTAAATTGCGCTAGAGTCAATTGTGCTCAGTCATTAAAGATACCAACAACCAAGTTTTGTCGTACCCATTTTATTCAAAGGCATTAATAGTTCAGGCTTTTCTGGTCAATGCTCTTCAATACTGCAAAGGTGACACGAACATTTAACATTCTCTAAAATTGAGGCGCCCGTTTCTTCGGATAATGCTTCCAACCGAAGGGAGAGAGGAGGTCTAGTGCCTGGGCGGTTACGGAACAGCCTGGCGGTTCACAGGTCGTGAACTAAATGGCATGGATGATGGAAATCTGATTTCACGTTCAGGGCGTAAAAGAAACTTAAATATGTCCTTTGAAGACGTAGATACCGTTCTTTGGATTGAGCGTGCAGGCTTTCTACGGGGCTAGTCCTGAACGCACCAGTAGCAAGACGGATAGCCAAGTGGTGGACGGAATCCAGAATCTTGCCAGCAAGTATGTGTACTATGCCATTAACATCACTCTTGCTTCTCCAGACATCTGTCTTTTCACCTCTTTGTGCCGCTCCGGGCTCCGGCGCCTTCTTTGCCTGAGCGTTTCAACTCGGCCGTTTCGTGCAGCGTTCTCGAGACGAAACAAGACCGATCGTAGTGTAAACAAGCGCGCTAACTATAGACACAGTAGCCACTGTGTGCCTGTATTTCATTATGTTTCCGTGTTGAGTTCGCGCTATTAACGACAAATAAATTACGAACTATCCGGTACTGAAACGCTTTGTGTCGTCCAGCCACTTTTCCTGATAGTTTCCTGACTTGCACGTCGCTAATGTGGCTTTGTTATGTTTTCTTCGATGTCTCGTGAATATCTGGCTTATGATCGTTTTGATTCTTTCACTTATTCAAATGGAATGCGTCTAACCAACTCAACTATAAAACTGGGGCAGCTTTACGTGTTGTTTTATTACCGCATCTGTGAGGAGCAGCTTCCCAGGCTCATCACTAGCATCAGTGAGTGGAGTCACAAAGCGCTGGTTAATCGGAGCAGCTGGCTGGGATGGAGGCCGAACGGGTGAAGGCACCGTGACCTCGCTTCAAGCCCACGATGAACTCACGTGCGAAACCTCTGTAATCGTGCGGGTATATATATGCCAAACAAACACGAACAAAAAACTTCAAAAAAAAATCTTTTGCCTCTCATACATGTGGAAAGAAAAGTGACAAAAAAGCGCTTGTTTTCTTGTGGCACTTCTATGCCGGCCACAACACATGCACGAAGAATGATTTGCAAGCTGTTATAAATGCCTGATGGAAATGGTACGATTATTTGTTGTATTAAAAGCAGAAGCAAAGAACGTCGGTTTTCAGCACCGGGCTGATGCAATGCCGAGCATTATCGTCATCAGGGCCGTGGCAGGGCCGCATGTGGCATGCGCTTTGCTGCGTTAGCCAAATGGAATGGCCTTACGGCTGGCCTACCGACCATGTACCTAGCACCTTGGTAGGCCCTCGTATGGAACGCCGATGGTGAAGTCGGCCACAGTGGTCGGGCCTACGTCGGTTGCCGATGATCGGTCGATGTTAGGCCAATGTCAGTCCTCAAAGCTGGCACCCCCTTCGTTGCCGAAGTCGAGCCACCGTTTTGTAGAGGGCCCCAGACGCCGGGCAGACTTTTCGCCACGGACGTTTTGTTGCTTGGGTCATCGTACCGTAGTGTTTTCGGCAAGCCGTCCCATTACCGACTGCAGAGTGTAAATAGCGACGCCTCCGAGAATCATGCAACTGAGGACTAGCATTTTGTATTTTCCTTGATCTTTACTTTGTAAGCGTGTACTTCACTGTCATTCTACGTATACTGTAAAACGAACGTTTAGAATCGAAGCGCACCCCAACAAGTGAGCATCGTTCCTTCAAGGTTCCCGCATGTGCGGCTACGCCGTCCAAAGGAGCGGAGCACTTAGCCCCATTCCCGAAGTAGTTATATACCGACAAAAAATTCAGTGGCGATTTCGCGGTAAATGCGAGAGAAATGCGTGAGCATTACGTCACACCTCTATGATATTCTGGATCCTCCATAGTGTTCATGAGCTCACTCGACACACACCCCGCTCCTTCGGGGCCACCCTCTGCAACAGGCCCGACCAACACGCTGCACGTGCCCGGAGCTGTGGGACGACCAGGGGCGTCGGTTGCCGTAATGGGAACAGACACCGCGGAGACCGCCCCACTTACGCCGAGGCTGTCGGCTGCACAACGCGAACCCCGAGAGACTGAATGGCCAACCCTTAAGGTACAGCCCGATCCGGCACTTTTTGGTCCCACAAGTTCATGACACTGCGAAAAACAGTTGACAAGCGGGTTTAATTTATGATGCATGCCTGTAAGCTGAATAAATATTCAGTCTGAGGCGTGGCACCGAAGGGCCTTCAGGTAAAACAGAAGCTAGCAATGGATACATTTGATGCAAAGGAAAGAGCAGTGGAATACTATAATACGGGAGGCCGCGCTTGGGCTCACTCGCTTATTGTCACAACATAGTGTGCGTAGAGCGTCGCAGCTTAAAAATTACGAGAAGCTGCTATGGGTCAATCAAAGCTCACAGAATTAGAAGCGCTCGAACTGGCAAAATAGGAGGGAAAGAAAAATGTCAAAAACCAAGAAAAACAAACAAAGGAACGCGAACGTGACAATGTCCCAACGGCCACCAGCAGTGATTCTGATAGTCATAATCTTGAATCCGAACCGGCCGATCGTCCTGAAACAACCAGCGAAAGAAAGTGCGAGACAATGGTCAATGTTTCAAATGTCGTTAACTCGTCGAGTAATCCGTAGTCCAGTGCACAACTAAATCTTTCGAAAGGTCCAGCTTTTTGTATGGCGCACGGAACAATGAACGTGTTTAAACTTTTCCAAGATTTGGATGATTTCGCGAGCAATTTACGCCTAAGGGAGTACTTTTACGACCGTACGACTGCAATCCTACCTATAAACTTGAGAGAAATAATGGACGTCCTCACCACTCTGCTCAAGGCAGCGAAGATAACCGATGCCACATTCAAAGCTTTGATATCGAGAAACGCTGGCCGTTTCTACTTACTACCCAAAATTCACAAAACAAACAGTCCTGGCCGGGCTGTCGTTTCCAGCAATCGAACAATAACTGAGAAAATATCCAAGTTTATTGATATTCTCAATAGGGACATTCCACCTTCATTTGCCTCGTACATTAAAGGCACAAATCACTTCCTTCGGGAGGTATCAAACCTGGCGGTACCGGCAGGGAGTTACTTGGCCACTATGGATGTCGCATCTTTGCACACCAACGTACCCCACGCAGAGGGCATAGCTTCCACAGTTTCCGCATACGTCGGCTCCAGCCAACCTCGCCAATTAGAAAAGGATACAATTGAGACCCTTCTAAATTTGGTACCGAAATATAATCACTTCGAGTTCGACAAGAAGCATTATCTGTAAATCAGCGGAACCGCGATGGGATCGAAGATAGCGCCAAATTAAGCAAATATCTTTATTGCATCGTTAGAAATCGCCTTCGCAAATTTAGCCATAAAACCAATAATCTACAAGCAATTCCTTTTCTTTGCGTGCGCCGAGAGTGAAGAAAATCTCGTGCACTTCAGTTCCAATTTCAGTTCCTGGCACCTATCAATTTTCTTTACGCAGAACTTCTAAGATAGTGTTCATTTCCTCGAGGTCGCTTTGTCACTGAGTGGCGGTCGCATTTCCTCTTCCCTATACAAAAAGCCGACAGATCGCCTGCAATATCTGTTTTTATAGTAGCCACCGCGTCACTGCAAAACAAGCATCCCCTACGTCCAGGTTCACAGACACAGAGCAGTCTGTTCCGAATCTGGACCACTTCAGAGACACGTGGAGGAACTGAAATCCGCTCTTGCACGCCAAAAATATCCTCCACAAGTTGTAGAAAATGCCATTGAGCACTCCCGCAGCTTAGATTAAGCACATATAATGGTAGAAAGGGCGAGCAATGCCAATACCCAATCAGATCCGAACTTGGTCGCCACGTACACTACTGATGCTCCATCCTCAATGCCATACTCAACCGCCATTTCAACATCATGAAACAGCATCCGACTCGCTACTATCCCAGGTCATATATCTCAGTTCTCTGTATCGCTGCCAGTTCGCTTAGTCAACTTTCCACTGGGGCACATGTGGAGAGCATTCGTCCCGTTTCCTTAATTTTAAGAGAATCGGTAACTGATCACTCCCGTATGGATTCTTATGCACTTTCCACTCAAAGTACGGCACGACTGTACTCGAAAAAATCGTGAACTGTATAGATGAGAGTGTTTCGTTTGCGACGCTGTGAAAAATTGGTTCCTTCTTATTTAGCAAACATGCTCCTGTACTTAAGAGGAAATTTTCAATCAGACGCCCTCTGGCATCACATCGAGAGCCGCCCCACAAGGTATGATGAGCATTTAGGTCTCCAACGTCAATGTAGGGTTCCGGAAGTTGTGCAATAAAGCTTTCAAATTCAGTTTGCGAGAGTTGACAGTTGGGATGAATGTATATTGAAGTAGTTGTCAGCATCTTACAAAGCGCTGTTATGACTGCAACTGCCTCACCGGGCGTTTGCAGCTCTAAATGCTGGCAGGCAACACCTTCATCAACTATTATGGCGACTGCCCGATGAGGCGACAGCGTCGTTGCGATAAATGACGTATTGTCACAGAAAATTTCGGTGTGTAGAATGAAGGTGTGCCTCTTGCACACACAACACACTTGGATTAAATTTGCATACGAGTTCATTAATATCATCCAGATGGTGGAGTATACTTCTGCCGCTCCAGTGTATAACTTGTGTAGCAATATTAGATTGTCTTGTGCTGTATGTCGAGATAGGTGGTTCAAGTTAGCTTACGAGGCCTTTCCAGGCCCCGTGATACGGGATTTTCCGTTGTTCCCAGCGCGCTCCACGGAGCTACGCCGTTCCTTCGGCGACTGGGACACCAGAGGAGTGTTGGTTGCATGCATCGCCTCTTCAGAGGCGGTAGATGATGCCCGCTCCGCGGACACACTAGGTTTGTCGGGCCTGTCTGCAAGCGCAGTCTGCACGGGCGCGCCACATAGGTGTAGGAACGACAGGACTTATCGTTGAGAGCGAGACGCTAACGTGCTCTGGAAAAGATAGGTTTAGTTTGACTTTCAGTTCTTTTATCTGTTTCTCTTTTTTCGAAGAGAGCCACGATTGCGAGTGGGCAGGGTGATCTCTTTCACAGTTTGCACAGCGCATTGCTGAAGTGCAGATGTCTGAAGTGTGTTCTGTTGAACTACACGTAGGGCACAGGTATCACGCCCTCTTCAGGTTTGCGACCCATGCCCAAAACGCTGACACTTGAAGCGTCGACGCGGATTTGGGATGTATGGTCTCACACGAAGCTTGCAGTAGCCAGTGTCTTGTTTGCGGTAGGTTGCTGGTTCCGAAAGTAATGATTATGTGTTCGTTAGGCAATTGCTTGTCATCTCGCCTTAATCTTATCCTTTCCACTTTCACAACGTTCTGGTCTAGCCATCCTTCAAGTAGTTCGCTTTCACTCAGTTCGAGAAGTTCATCTTCCGAGACGACCCCGCGCACTGTGTTCATCGACCTGTGTGGGCGCACTGCGACGGGAATTTCCCCAAAAGCTACAAGTTTCGACAGTGTCATATTGCACTTTGTCGCGAAGTTCGAGAAGATCGCCACTTCACATTTTCGTTACTTTGTAGCCTGGGCCTATTGCATCCGTGAGACATTTCGCTACAACAAATGGCGAGACCATTCCGACTGTTTTCGTATCATGCTGACTGTATACAACGTGGTACTTGGGAAAAGACTGTTTTGGTTGCATAAAAAGCGTGAATCGGTGCGCCCCCTCTTCAGGGAGCGATCAGGTAATAGCGGAAAGTCGTTTGCCATAAAGCATTGGAAAATTCGGCGGCCATGGTAGCCATCCACCACAGAGCCCGACAAGGGAACGCTACAAGATGGGAGAATACCTGCAGACGCCAGCCCACTCATCGCCGCTATAACCTAATAAAAATACCCAAGGTTCGATAATTACACCAGGTGAACCCTTGCCGCCCAGAATACGGAAGTGATAAGTAATAGGAAGTGATAAGAAAACAGGAAAGAAGAAACAGCGAGCTAGAAAGCAAAATATTCAAGAGGGTGACAGGAAAAGGCCACCGCCAATTTCCTCCAGGTGGGTCAGTCTGGAGGTGCCGTCTATGTGAAGCAGAGGCCAAAGGTGTGTGTTGCCTCCGCCGGGGGGCCTTAACGGTCCAGACACCAGAAGGTCTCAATCCCCAGGATCTCCCTTTCCCTAGACGGCTAAGCCACGCACGGCTACACGAGGGGGGGGGGGGGGGGCTAACCCTCGTGTGGTCAGGTACGTGGTGTTGCAACACACCAAATGCCTGCTGACGTAGACGCCCCTGCGGTGCTGGTATTCGCGTAGCATATATGCCGCCTACGTAGAGGAATTCACTCTCCGTGTATAACTAGAATGTTTGCTGCTTTAGAAGACGCGGTTATCTGTTTTTTTTCTTCTGAGTGATGGCAATGGAGTCACGGTTAAATGAGGGCGCCATTTACGTTATAATAAGCCTCAGATAAAAAAAAACCTAAGAAAAGCTAGGCAATGTATTCTCTTAAAGCAGAGATGATGTAAAAATTACTACCAAATCCAACGCAACACGTCGAACGAGCTAGCGCCAATTCTATAATAAATCCTATTCACATCTAGCGTCTTGATTTCATGCAAAAGGTGGCTTCTTTGCAAATTGTTTGAGCTCCTGCCTGTACAGAAAACATTACGTTCTGCGCTTATCTACTGTTATATGCACATTCTCTTCCACCTGTTATCATAAGGGCAAGCTATAATACAAAAACAAAAAAGTTCCACACCTACCAAATGACCATGATGGATGACAAAGGAAACTTCAAATAAATGGAAGTGATAATTTTATCGAAAGAACAGCAGAACACATGTTCCTTTGGGTCTGCTGTGTTCCCTCTTGCATTTTTCCATCAGAGATTTTTCATGTTTCCATTATCATTGTGAATTGCAGGAGAGTGAGTGAACGACGAGTATAAAGCCTCCCTTCCTCCTCTCCATGCCACAGTGAAAAGAATCAGGATCCGAGGAGCTAAGTTGCTTTAAAAACCAGATCGAGTGAAATATTACCTCTGTTTATTAATCATAGCGTTGAAATCGGCATGTACAAAATGTCAATTCGCCAAATTCTAATAGTATGCATAATGTGATGCCTACATTTGAAAGCACGTTCCAAACCTGCCACCATGACATGTTGGTGGCACTGGCACTCCCAGGGCTACTTCCAGTGCACGTGCATAAACGCCAAAAAAAGCAGCTATGGACAGCTGCTGCCATAGATCGGTTGTACTACCTTAGCGCTAATTTTATCTCTCCTACCAGATCAGATGTAAGTACAGCAGTAGTAAAGGAGTAGATCATTTACTTGGTTGCAGTATGCATCTGCGGTATGTACTTCAAAATGAAAACATGAGAATGATGAACCGTAAGCGTAAACCACAGGAGGCAGAATGCAGAATTGGTCTATGAAGTTATATGCAAAAGAGAGTCTTGGAGATGTGTTTTTTACCATCGCATGTATTAAGTGTTTTTCTTTGTTACAGGAAAACCTAGAAAATGTGCTGCAGACTGAGGACCAAAAAATGTCGATGGCTACGTCCGGTCGATGCAAAATGAAAAGTTCCACACAAATGATGGAAAAGTATGTCTTAGTTTCTCGTACATTTTCTGCACAACAGCAGTACATCAAATAAGCAAGCCTTCCATGCATGGCATATTGCAACCGTGTCCAGCGCTTGAAACACCATAACTGGTAAGCTTCAGGTGCTCAGTGTATCTTATAGTATCATTATACTCTCCTGCATCTCTTTCAGATTTTTCGTGAGTTCGAACTTTCTGGTGGCAAGCCACCGTGGGCAACTGACTGAGGCAGGCCCGTGTCGTACTGACAGTCTTGCAAGTGGGAAAAAAAAGTGGAACCAGTCAAACTGGAGATACTTGCAATGATGGAGAGCTCGAGTGAGGCTGACAAGAAATGTAAGGGCACAACACCCATTCGAAATTCAACTGACATTTCATAGTGTTACGCAACTTCTGTCCATTACAGTGCTGACCACTCTCGACTTCATGACTTCCTCGCAGCGTGAAAGAAATCTTCAGCATTAGTGAAGGCCATAATTAAGCTAGATTGTGGCCAATAAGCAAGCTAGCTAGCGGTGTCGCGCTGCTCAGCACCGCCTGTGGCGAGTGGCGCGACATTGGGAAGGTGGGAAGACGACAAACTTAAACTGCATGCACATGTCGCGAAGGCCGCGCGGAATGCGTGATTCGCCATTTCTTCGTGTACATGAAGGTGGAAACGTGGGCGTCGGTGATGTCGCAAATGCTTTTTCAGGGTTTAGGCATAATGAATGAATGAATAGACGAGCACTCTTATGCTGCTGCATTAGCCAGCACAGACAAGCTGTAGGCTGCTTCACATCTCTCCGCGAGAGATGTCTACAGCCTGGACTTTCACGCGAAGTGCCATTCTTAGCAGGGAAAACAACTATACGAAGTCATCCTGCACGTGAGTAACAGTGAGCACTAATACTGAACTCAGTAAGCTGGCATCCTGAAAGGTTGTGCTTCTAATAGCTTGACCGATTTCGAATCGATGCCTCATTTCGATCCGGCGCGTTGAACGCTGCGGCCTATCATTTGATCGATTGCCCGGTCATATTATTACTATAGATCGCCATGCAGGTCGATCTGGACCGGGTACAGCACGGTCAATTTGGATCGCGATTTCGCTATATCCGTGCATCAAGTTGGAGCTTCAAGTTCGCGATCGTAGGCTGTCGTCAGCACCGTCAAGCCGAGTGAGCTAAACTAACCCGATTCGGATTGTTGCACCGTGCAGCAGTGACCATGCGTCATCGAAATTGAGACATTTGACACGGATCGGGCGCGATCTTGACTGAAAGTGACTGTGTGACACCGCAATGCTCTAATGTTCTGTGAACTTAGTCGTCGTCTTTCACGGCGCCAAACGAAAGCATTTGCAGATTTGAAGCAGTTCTACGCGGTCTGTCGTGGCACACTTCTGAACACAGAACCGGGACCTACTTGCGACGTAATCGGCGCAACTACCAGTCGCTTCGCGCGGCAAGGTAGACAGACAGCCCCTTATTTATCAGGTCTTCCTATTCGTCATAGTATTCTGGTCCGGTTGCCATACTTTGTAAACGGCCGGAAAAAGCGTCGAGTTGTCATGATAATTTCAATTGTGCGTTTTTTTTCTACTGACGAAATGCTTAGAGAATATCCTGGCCGATTCGTTTGGGTGCTATTCAGAGCTATCTGTAGCGGAAGAATGTGATTTATTAACCACGCGATCTGTATTTATATGACGCGAATGTTCGTTTTTCATCATGTGGAATGATCGAGGTTGATTAGGCCCTTTCCACAAGGTCTAATTTAGCTAGCGACTTTCTTTGCCTGCATATGCGCCTTGCTCTTGCAATGAGATTTCGCAAACGTAATTTCGCGAGAAAAATCGCACCACGTGAAACGGCGCCTCTGACGCCAGCGGCCGAAACGTGTATCGTCTATGAATTAGCTCTCGCCAGCATAAAATAAGCGTCCTCGGCATAATACTGCTCATCGCACACGCCAGTGTAACCAACACGAAATGCTAACGCTACATCAAGCAGTCGTCAAATCAGCACAGTCATAGCAAATGCCTTATGAATGTTGAGCAGCTGACCCGGCAATGACCGCTGGCGTCGCACTGCAAAGGTGACCACCCTGCCTGCTCACGGCCGTGTCCCGTTGGGAAAAAGGAAATGGCAATCACAGTAAAGCCCCGGATGCATGGAGCAAACCTTCAGGGTGAACTTGCGCGGCGAACATTGCCCGGCACAAATAGACGCGACAGGACGACACCGATGAATCGCTGCCATCGCTTACATTGAGCAAAAAAAGCAGGCGGACGCCACCGCGCTCTCGCCACGTATTCGTTAGTCTTTCCAGAATCTAGGAACGTGTTCTTGGATAAGAAGAAAAAAATAGTAAATGGGCTTTTTATTGCATTATTTGTTGTTTATGACTAAAGAAACTCGGACAAAGTATCATAGAGGCGCTTACAAACGATTTCTGCATATTGCATTCAGCTGCAAGCATTTTAGTGGGCTGGCTTTGCGCCGCGTGGCTACGTTGAGCGGGGGCACCGCGGAGCGCAGGCGTTGCAGACGGTTTTGTGGTTCTCCAACAGCAACGTTAGTTTACTTGCGTAGAAACATGTTGTGGTTATTCATGCTTACTTCAGTTTCAGTTCCTGTTTTAAGCCCTTCTCCAACAACAATCTTTTAGTACTGCAGCCGGAGAATATGGAATTATCGTTATTTGGCGTGAAATGGGCCTGTCATGGGCTCTCGTTCTCGATGCCCTAGGCATTCCGTATGCCGCCTGGGCCCACACAGATACAAACAGCCAGAAGACCAGGCATGGTCGGCTTCTAACTATAATCTGTCGCCGCTCTCTTCCATCAAGGCACTCGAGCAGAAGGGACTTACGGTTGTAGTAGATAAGGGGTGATTTCTGACCGAAGAAATACAAAACCAAATTTTGCGAGTTCGCGTGCCGACAGCGAAAAGAAAATACAGCTTCACACACAAAGACTTCTGAGAATTCACGCTCCAGCAAAGAACGAAGATGCAAGAAGAACCAACGAAGCTGTGGCTTATCTATGTAGCATACGAGTGTGTGGTGTTATTAAAGCCCTTTAAGTAGCTTTGTGTTATGCCTAAGGCGTACGCCTCCACCGGGGCAGTTGCGTGGGTGATCTATGCGAGGCTATCAATAGTTGATTCCGTCTAATGCCAGGGAAAAGATAATCGGGGTTTAATGTATCTTGCCGATACTCCCCGCATGAGATAATGCATCTGAATATCTTCCCCGTTGACACAGACGCTGGCCACGCGGTCGTTGACTGAAACATGTAATTACGCATTTTCTAAGGCGGTGTATCTAACCAAAACGCTATGTCCTCGAGTGAGGAAGTAAATCTTTCCGAGGAACAAAAGCAAACGCTAGCCAAGATCAAAAGGTCACCACACAAAGGCGAAACAGCCAGAGCACGCATTCCTGGTTCTGACAGGCTACTACAGGTATTGCATAACGAATCGATCCCGAAATCAGCGTACCACTTGCGGAATCGTAATCTTTCATTTTCGCTCTTACTTTATAATTTGATAAGCCACTCACCGAGAGGGACACCGAATTTACACAGAAAACCGGACACGTTCTTTTTCACTACATTTTTTTTTAAATTGGTTATTTCACGTAGCCGTACTTCGTCTCGCATGTGAAGAGAGAGGTTTAGTTTAGGCGACGCAAGCGGCTTGCGTACGCAAGAACTAGGGGCGACGGTACTGCGCATGCGCAGGCACCTACGTCTGGGTCTGCGTATGCGCAGTACTGGCACCCCTAGTTCTTGCGTGCGCAAGCCGCTTGTGTCTCCTAAACTAAAGCTCTCTAATGTTAGGAAGGGAGCGTAAACGATTTTGATGCTAAGTAGGGGGACTGTGGGCAGCTTAAAGGGAAGCTGAAACACTTTTCGAAAGAAATGAGTTCTCTGCTGCATTCTACAGTTTTGAGTCCCCTGAACACGAATACCTGGTTTAAAAATGGCGGAAACAAGCGCAAGCGGATGTTTTTTTATGAAAACGGGCACCAGCGCCTCAGGGTACCGCGCGAACGCCGCTGTTGCCCGTGATTGGTCGGGGCCGCTGGGACGTCATTCGCGGCAGTCGCCGGTCGGCGCCGCCGTTTCAGAGCGTAGCACGCTGTTCTGTTCTGGCTTCATAGCTGAGTTGTAAGCATTATGGAACGTTCTCGCTGTCTCGCTGTCTCGGATTTTCGCCGTACATGTTCGAACCGACAGCCGATACAGAAAACGATAGCGGCAACGGCGGCAACGACGATGTTGAGTGTGTCAAAAGCGACAGCGATGTGTGCACCTTCTCGCGCGTTGGAAATCTTAGCTGGTACGCATGTTGTTGTTTTTTTCATGTAGCTGCACGTTGCAATGACGGTAGAAAAAATGCGCTAAAGTGTCACTGGGAACTTGCTGCTGGAAGAATGCCGAAGCACTAGATTCTCATTAGATTGTAAACACGGGTGGAATTCCGCGATGTCAAGCACCTTGCCGCTGCTTGTCTTAAGTCCCGTGGTTTTTTTAGTGTTGATACACGATCGCGAACATAAGTGCCGCGTTTCAAAGCGCGCACATGCACAGCTGCGAGGTACAGTCATGGAAGTTCCTTATCATACACATCCAGAGATTGCCAGAGGTAGTATATGTGCAATATTCATACTATGGTTCGGCGACTTTCCGATTGTGGCTCAATCAAGAATTGGTAAGCGTGCTCCATGCTAGTGTTGACATAATGATATTAGGCAGTTTTAGCACCGCCGTGTGGTAAACACGATAACTGCAACCGTACGTCGAATGTCCCTAGGCAAGCCTATACTTCATTTCATACCTCAAGTGCAACGCTGTGGAAGCTACGCACGAAGTCCGGTCACCAAAATTTATTACTGCGCGCGTTTCCGTCTATGCTTCGCAGCGTACCAGCGGCGTTTGCTCGCGCGAGCATGCACCTGAAGTTGCCGCGACGGGCTGCAATTAAAAAATGCCGAAAAGGAAATTGATTTAAAAGTGTTAGCAGCCGTATAAGTACACGGATTGTTTCTATGGGTAAATTCATTTTTTTTTCATTCAGAACTGAGCCTATATATGAAAAATTTTCTCAACAATCGGGTCAAGAAACACCGAACTTTTTCTAAGTGCGAACGCAGGCACTGCAAGAAGTATCTCAAGCCTCCACAGCGTTGCACCTGATCTATGAAACGGAGTATAGCAACGCTAGCAACAACGTGTTTCCGCATTTGTCGTAAGGCTATCCGGCTATCGCGGAAATGGTCCGAGCACAGCACAGTTGATTTCGTCGGCACGAACTTATCTCTCCTCACCGCACTGCGCTGCAAGCTTCTTGTCCTTAGGGAACTTGTGAAACACCACATCGTCTCGCCCGCCTGCGTTCGCGCAGCCGAATGCTACACAGAACGAGAGCATGTTGGGCGCCCTTGGCTGTAGGCACTCATGCAGCACTGAAGGAAAGAACAGTTTACAAAAATCGCAAAAGGAAACAAACGTGAGTGGCGGCGGCGGCGGCGGCGGAAATTCTCTCGTAGCGTCGTTCAGTAAAGCGTACGACGGAAAGAGGCATGCCAGCACATGCCAGCACGCCGTTCCGGCAGCTGGGTCCCCGCGAGTGACGTCACTCTCGCCGGTTCTCTCCTCTGGCAACCACATCACCCGGCGCTCCGGGAAGCGATGGGAGCGTGTCCGCGGGGGTGATTTAGGAAGCGATTTCCGCCCCTTATATTAACAAAACGAAGAAAAAAATTTCGGAACCGCAAAATATTAGGTCTGTTCTTCCCAATCCCAGTAATTCATGGAAATTGAAAACCGTTTCAGCTTCCCTTTAAGGCCAGAAGCGAAAACGACAGCTGCCTCTGTCTCGCCTAAAACGAGCCCCAAAGGAATGTGCTATACATTTATTTATTTATTTATTTATTTATTTATCATATCCTCAAGGTACGGTTTTACATTGCGGAGGGGAGGGGCAAGGTAAATACAGAGGCAAATCACACATTAGTTGATTACCGAAAAAAAAATTGTAAGTACAGACAAGCAAAAACTTTCGAAGAAAGCGTCAAAGCGAAATACCTGGAAGTCAATAATCAATAAACATAACAAGGAAAAATAAGGAAGGAAAGCAACAAAATGGCAGAAACAGCGCAAAACATGGTATAATAAGAATAATAATAAGAATGGTAAATAGAAACTTGGAAAGCGTGGCAAAAATACATGGCGCAACAAAAAAAGAAAGAAAAAAAAACCTACTATGTAAAAATACAAGCCATAACTTAAAATTATGGCATAAAAGCAGTTATTATGGAGACCAACCAAACGCAACATTAATTTAAAACATGAAACTTTGAAGTGTACTTTTAAAGTTAGTGGTGTCAGTTATGCTTGTGAGTAATGCGGGTAAGTTATTCCAATCATTGCTCGTTTGGGGAAGAAATGTACATGAAAAGCCGACGGTGTTGCAGCGCGGAATGTTTACCTTCTGGCGGTTGTCAATGCGAGATGAAATGTATGATGGCGGTGAACAAAGATAGCACGTAAATATGCGTTGTGGTAGTAGATTTTATGGAAAAGACATAGGCGAGATAGTTTTTTGCGGGTTCATAACAGCGGGAGGTGTAGGAGAGCTTTCATGTTAGTGACACTCACAGTTCTTTAGTAGTTGGTGAGAATGAAACGGGCTGAGCGATTCTGTAATGCCTCTAGAGACTGTATAAAAATGTCATGCCATTCATACTTCAATGGGCCCGAATCGGTAACGGGCCGGTTGTAGGATGATTAGCCACCAGTGGAGACGCCCTTTTTTAGAGTGAGTTTAACGGGGTTGCGGAAATGTGGCGTTCGTCTGTTTATTCGTAGTTGCTTTTGGACCGTGCTCTGGGAAACAGACAGAGCGCGCGAACTGGTTAAGTGCACATAATATTCCCACGCGCTTGGGACACTTGCTTCCAGAAGAAGAAGAAGACAAGAACGTTCTGTCAACACGAGGACGTGCATCAACAGCGAGCTGTTGGAGGACAATAAGGAGGCATTCAGAGGACTGCTGTGTGAATTCAAGGACCGCTTCGCTCGATCGTCTAAAGCCAGTGAGACGCCAATCACGCAACACAGGTTAATTACTTACGGTGATACACGTCCTATTCGCATATCGTGTTTCGGAGAAAGAACGCGAAAAATTTAACTCAAGGAGACGATTGACAATGGCGTCATCCAACCTTCGAACAGTCCTTGGTCGCCAAAGGTTGTCCTGGTAAACAAGAAGAACGGCACTCTCCACTTCTGTGTTGATGACAGAAAACTCAACAAAGTCACAAGGAATAACGTCTATCCGTTGCGGCCATATAGATGACTCTCTCGACCGGCTACCGCGAATCAAGTATATTTCCTCCCTTGGCTAGAAAAGTGGGTAGTGCCAGATAGAAGTAGACTAGAGTGGCCGGGAGAAAAAAGCCTTGGTCACTCCGAATGGACTTTACGAGTTCCGACTACTTCCGTTCAGGTTGTACTCTGCTCCGGGAAATTTCCAATGGATGATAGACACTGTGCTAGCCGACCTAAAATGGCCAACCTGTCTCGTCTACCTGGATGATGTGGTCGTATATTCAGACAGATTCTCCGGCCACCTGAAGTGACTGCGGCCGGTGCTCCAGGCAATTCGGTTGGCCAGCCTCATGTTAAAACCTCAGAACTGTCACTTTGGGTATGAAGAAATGAAGTTACTTGACATGTCGCGAGCGCGGAAGGCGTCTGTCCCGATCCCCGGAAAACTGCCGCTGTAATTGCTGTCCCGACTCCTACCGACCAGAAAAGCGTTCGACGCTTCCTGGCACTGTGAGCATAATACAGGCGCTTTATACGCAATTTTTCTAAAATTGCAGCACTTACTCGTCTCAATAGAGATGACGCGCCGTTCATCTGGAACTCTGAACAAGAAGCGGCTTTCACTGAGCGTCGATACCGCCTGGTATCGCCCCCTGTTCTTGGGAATTTCGACGAGGAAGCCGAAATGGAAATTCATACCGACGCCAGTAAGGTCGGTCTGGGTGCGGTGCTCGTGCAGCTGCAGGAAAACAGCGAAACAGTCATAGGTTACGCCAGTCGCATCGTATCACGGCCTGAGTCCAATTTCACTACCACAGAGAAAGTGTCTTGGTGTCGTTTGGGCACTTGCCAAGTTCTGACCTTATCTCTATGGCCGCCCATTCCAGGTCGTGACGGATCAGCACTCCTTATGCTGGCTGACAAACCTAAGAGACGTTTCTGGACGACTAGCATGGTGGAGCCGGCGCCTGCAGGAATACGACATCACCTTCGTGTGCAAGTGAGGCCGCACACACGACGATGCCGACACATTGTCGCGCGCGCTTGCTGAACCTGCCGATCATCAAACCAAAGATGGCAGCGCTTTTCTCGGCGCCATAAGCGAGACAGACGTATCTACACGGCAGCTAGCAGATTGTGAATTGCGACCTATCATTAATTATCTAGAAGGCCGCAACCCACATCTGCTCCCGCAAATCGCTCGCGGATTTCGTCGTTTTGTTTACGACAGGGCAACTTAGGCAAGCAGAATTCTGCTGCCAGCAACAAAACTATGAATTGGTCGTACTAGCAGAGCTTCGTGACAAAATCCTGTTCGCATGCCACGACGAGCCTGCGTCTGGCCACTTGGGTTTCCGTCGAACCCTTGCTAGGGTACGAAAATCATACTACTGGGCGAAATTTGCCACTGGTGTTAAAAGATACTTCCAAGACTGTCGTGAATGCCGGCGCCGAAAGTCGCCCAATGTGAAACCTACCGGGATTGCTGAATCCTACTGAGCCGCCTCGAGGGCCCTTCGATCAACTCGTCATGGACCTCCTGGGCACGTTTGCGTTATCCACTTTCAGAAAGTGGCGGACCATCATCGCCACAGACTATTTAACCCGCTATGCTGAAACAAAGGCTCTCCTAAAGGCACAGCTTCTGAGGTTGCAGTTTTTCGTACACAACATCGTGCTACATCATGGCACCCGAACCTGTGTCATCACAGAAAGAGGGGCGGCGTTTGCAGCAAGGCAGCTTGAAGAACTTTTTCAACTGAGTTCCACCGCGCACCGAAAGGCGACTGCCTATCATCCGCAAGCAAATGGCTTGACCAAAAGGCTTAACAGAAGGATGACCGACATATTGTCGATGTACATAGACGTGCAGCATAAGACCTGGACTAGGTACTACGGTACGTCACGTTTGCGCACTATAGCGCTACACAATAAAGAGACCACTTGCATCACGCGGTTTTCTCTTGTTTAGGGCCGTGAAGACGATGTTGAGCCATGTTACTATGCGACAATTCTGACAGTCTTGATGAAGACACCGAGCGTTTCGTGCAATGTGCCAAGGAAACACGCCAACTGGCTCGCGTGAACATCAAGAAACAACAGTGTATTGAAGCGCGACACTACAACCTCCGCCACTGAGAAGTTGACTGCCAACCGGGTGACCGAGTGGTAGTTTGGACCCCCGTCCGCCGTAAACGCATTTCAGAAAAACTTCCCGAGTCGGCACTTCGGCTCTTAGAAAACGCTTCGCCGAGTGAGTCACCTCAGTTATGAAGTTCTTCCCGATGGTACCCAGCCAACACGACGCCAACAACCTCAGTCCGAGATTATGCACGTCTAGCGGGTAAAACCATATCGCACACCATAATAGTCATGGTTTTCGGACCATTGCGTTTGTCCTGAGAAGTTTTTCTGCCTGTCAACGCTTTGTTTGCTCTTCTGGGGCGAGGAGTAATGCCACGCGCTTGGGCTACTTGCTTCCCAGAAGAAGACAAGGACGTGCTAGCTCGCGAGCTCGCGCCTTGGTCTTTTGTCGGTGTTGCGCTGCCCCTTCGATGACTCGGACTTTAACGGCCTGTTGCAGTATTCACATGTCTATTAAACATGACAATCTAGTTGAAACAATCAGGTCGCTGATGGATTCCAATTTGTCGTGAGGTTGTTCAGGAGGCGTGATCAAAGCCTCAAAACCGAGCTGCCGATCCCCGACTTGTGTTTCAGACATAGGGACGGTGGTCTCTACTTACAGCTCTGCCGATCTTAAAGGGGCCTGAACCACTTTTATCCCGGTGTAGAACGGCATTTGAAGTGAAAATAGGCTATTTCAGAAATACTTAGCCGCAGAAAGTACGTTAATGCGTTCAGCAGAACTCGAGTTATTGGCAATGACGCGCGGCCTCCGCTGTGCTCCTATTCCTTCTTCAATGTCTTGCACTGCAAAGGCTACGGCGCAGTTGGGCACAACGGAACAACGACAGAACGCTCCGCCTTCTAAATGTCACCGTGGCGTGCAGTTCAAATTTTATTTCGGATGTTAACGTAGGCGCCACGACTTCCGGCTTAGGTGCCTACGATGCGCTAAACAATCTAAACGAGGTAGCCCTCAGCGAGCCGCAGTGCGCTTAGCCATTGGACTCATGGCGGCACCCCACAGCGGCGGCAGTATCTACGCCATGTAGCCGACCACAGCTTGATGTCAGCTAGGCGTCAGACGACAAAATAAATCGCCCAGAAGAGAGTGATGACATGGCATTCTGTTGAAAAGGGAGCGCTTGAGAGAAACGTGACTTCACGCTTCGCTTGTGAGCTCCACACACCGCATACCACATCAAAACTTCGCTTAGGTATCCACAACAGTGTATGCTACCCGCGGAGTATGTTCTTTCACCGAGCCCGAGTGGTGGTTCAGGGTCCCTTTAAGTCGTCAGTTCCAATGCAAATAAATGCATGCATATATGCAGTAAAGTCTGGTTTTTCAGTTAAAATCAATCTTTGTTCCACTTAAGCTGGTTATGCCAGCTTTAAAAGCCAGATAAAGAAACACCGAAAGGAACTGCAGTTTTTAAGTGCCCTTGATAACAACCTGAGATTGGACTAGTTAGTACTTCATATTTGATGTTTGCTGCTCTGGAAAGGCGACGATATTGAAAGAGCGCGAATGACACCAGGGGGGCAGTTCTCTGTACTCATCTTTCTGTAGCGTTAAGCATATTCTGTATGTAATTAAAATACCGCCTTCAATGTGTCACTTCTTCAAATAAAATGTGAATAACTGTTCTAAAGCAGGGTCACAAATTGGGGCAGCTTTTTAATATATTATATATTGTTTTATTGCAGCATCTGTAACGTGCAGCTTCCCGTGTGCTTCCCGAGTAACTAACATGGATGGGGGTAGAAGCGAAGGAAGGCACGGTGAGCCTGCTCCAAAACCTACCCATAAATTTGAACGCATTTTTAAAGTGTGAGTGTGTATTATAGAAAAAAATTAAACGTGGATAAAAACAGTTTGCATGTCGTTTATGTAGCCGTGGAAAGGGACAAGAAAGCACACTTTTCTTGAGGTACTTATACACTGGTCACAACAGCATAACCAATAGTGTTTGTGCCCTTCTAAATGCATGACATAAATGGTGCGATAGATCGGAGAGCCAAAAGCCAGGACTGTCGTCTTTAACCATCGGGTAAAAAGCAATGCAGATCATTGCCATCAGGAGCGCGGTGGACCTCAGGTTGAACCGACCAAAAAACCGACTTTCAAGTCATACGAGTGGCATAAAAACATTTACAGTGCAGAGGTGGTCCGCTCTAGATGCTGTGACGACATCAATAACGCTTACTTGTTACTCTTAAGACCAGCCCTTCTGGAGATTCAGAGTGACAAGTGTTTTGAATCGCCGGACGCAGAGAAGCAAAGCTTCTGGACAATATCCCGCAACTATTGTTCTTACTGGTTCAGAAAGTGATGCTTCTAACTGTGCCATATAGGTAACACTACGAAAGCGGAAGCCTATTTGGATTCCAAACTGGTTCTCGTGCCGATACGAACTATTAAGTAATCAATTAGCCTCAATGGATGGCACCAGCGGCTATCGTTAGCTTGTATAAAGCATATGCCTTCATCAAATGATGCTGCAGTATTGTTTCACCTGCCTAAAACAGTTCCGTGTGATTAGTGCGCACAGCATACTTCTGAAAATCCAAACACACAGGTAGCGCTACCATCGCTTTGATGATGATGATGATGTGTTGTGTTTTGTGGCGCAAGGGCCAGGTTTGGCCAAAGAGCGCCATGACACGTGGTAATGTTGACGATATACTATGGAAGATGTGACTTGGCTGTAAAGTGGCCTATAAATATTCGCTGTAAAGTGCGTAAAATCTATGGGCTATAAAATTATGGCGATGATTAATGATGAGTACTATGAACATTAAAATCCATCGTAGAAGGATGATGCAAAATATAACATATATAAGATGGTAAAATTACTTGGAGCACTGCTGCCTCGCCAGAGCCCTTGAACCACAAGGGCCTAGAGGCATGTGCTATTCAAAAATAATTATCACAGCGCCATCCACTGAAGAGAGGAGACGCTATGAACGTATGGGGCTAGCAACATGCAACAAAACATCTTTCAGATAACTTAGGACTGCGTTGGTGTCAAATATCGGTTCTGGGCCGAGTAACATTACTGGATGAAGGGGGATCTGCTGCCGGTATGCAATGGGAAAATGTTTCTTTCTTTCAGATTCGGCTTTCCGACACTCAGGAAGGACGTGGAGGACGGTGAGCATCTCCCCGCATCTACCGCAGGTTGGAGGCTCATTTCCGGTGAGTAAAAAGTTATGTGTGCCAAATGTGTGTCCTATTCCTAGACGACAGAATAGGACCTCTGTCCGACGTGATTTTGTTACGGAAGGCCAGAATCCTAACTGTGGCTTTATCACGTGGAGCTTATTATTTGTTTCCGCGTCCCATAGGCGTTGCCACTGGTTCCGTAGTTTCCTCCGTAAGAAGGGCTTCAGGTCTGTGACAGGAACTGCAGCGGTGGTATTAGCAGAATGTGATGCAACTGACGTGGCCATCTGGTCCGCCACAACGTTACCTTCGATGCCCCTATGACCTGGCACCCAGCATATGATGACATGCTGATTACCTATATACGCTTTACACAGAGCAGAATAGAGTTCGTTAATTACCGGATTTTTGTGGTTAGAGAATGCCATCAAGGCCTTCAAAACACTAAGGGAATCCGTATATATGACTGCTTTCTGGAGTTTTGATTTCCTGATATGCTTCACAGCCGACAATAGTGCGCAGGCCTCAGCCGTAATGATACTAGTTTCCGCATGCAGTACATCGGTTTCCGAGAAGGATGGCCCGACGGCTGCGTAGGGTACCCCGTCGTGTGACTTCGATGCGCCTGTGTAGAACTCCGTGCAGGAGTGTTTGTGCTGGAGTTCCCGGAAATGCATTTGGATTTCAATCTCTGGAGCGTTTTTTGTAACTTCCATGAAAGATGTATCGCATTGTATCAACTGCCACTCCCAAGGAGGTAGCAGCTTGGCTGGATGCATTAGGCGAAGTTCGAGGAGTGGAGCATGCATTTCATGACTAAGCTCCCTCACACGCAGCGAGAAAGGCTGTCTTACGGAAGGACGATTACGAAACAGTGTAGCATATGTCATATCATTAATGGTGTTGAAACAGGGATGTTCAGGATTAGAGTGGACTTTCAAAAAATATGTTTGGCTGATGTATGTTCTCTGGATATGAAGTGACCACTCATTCGATTCTGCATATAAACTTTGTACGGGACTCGTTCTGAAAGCTCCTGTGGCTAAACGGATACCCAGATGGTGAACAGGGTCTAGCATCTTTAGCGCGCTCGGGGCGGCAGAGTTATATACCACGGCACCATAATCTAATCGTGACCGGATGAGGCTCTTATTGAGATTCATTAGGCACTTCCTGTCACTGCCCCACGTAGTCTGGGATAGAAGTTTCATTATGTTGATTGTTTTTAGACACTTTTCTTTAAGATGTTTAATGTGTGGGACGAAAGTGAGTCTATTGTCAAGTATAACACCTTGAAATTTGTGCTCTTTGTTTACAGGTATCCGTTGTCCACACATTTCCAAGCAAGGATCCGGAACCAGGCCTCTCTTCCTTGTAAACAGCACGTAAGAACTCTTTTGAGGATTGATTTGAAAACCATTTTTCTCTGCCCACCCTGACACCTTGTTCAAACCATGCTGTACCTGTCTCTCGCATACTGCGAGATTACAGGATTTGAAACCTATTTGAATGTCGTCCACATAGACGGAATATAAAATGGCCGGTGGTAAGGAAGCACGAAGTGTTGTCATCTTAACAATAAAGAGTGTGCAACTGAGCACGCCACCCTGGGGTACACCGGTTTCTTGTATAAAAGGACGTGACAGCACATTGCCTACTTTCACCCGGAAGGTACGATTGGACAAGTAGCTTTTTATTACGTTTAGCATATTACCATGAATGCCCATTTCTGACAAATCTCTCAAGATTCCGTAGCGCCAGCTCGTATCGTACGCCTTCTCCATATCGAGGAATATCGATAAGAAAAACTGTTTGTGTACAAACGCGTCACGAATATGTCCTTCAATACGTACAAGATGGTCGGTTGTGCAGCGCCCTTCTCGGAAGCCACACTGATAGGGATCAAGCATTTTGTTTTGTTCAAGGAAATCAATGAGTCGCCGATTTATCATTTTTTCAAAAACCTTACACAGGCAGCTTGTAAGAGCTATCGGACGATAGCTTGCCGCCATGGATGGGTCTTTCCCCTGCTTAAAAACAGGGACCACAATTGCTTCTTTCCATGCAGTTGGAAAGTATCCTGCAGCCCAAATAGTGTTAAAAATTGTGAGTAGTGTAACTTGGGTGTCATTGTGTAGGTTTTTGATCATTTCATACATGATTTTGTCAGAACCCGGTGCGGAGCTCTTGCATAATCTCAAGGCGGCTCTGAACTCGGCAATACTAAATGGACAGTTGTATGGTTCATTCTTTCGACATTTTCCTATTAGTGGCTTACATTCATCAATTTGTTTGTATTTGAGGAAGGATTCTGAATAATTTGTTGAACTTGGCACGCTCTGAAAGTGCTCCCCAAGTGAGTCTGCCTGGTCTTGCAGCATATCACCCTGTGTTTTTACCAGAGGGAGTGAATATGTTTGTCGCCCTCTAATTCTATTTACGCGGTTCCAGACTTTTGCCTCATCTGTAAACGAGTTAATACTTGATAAAAAGTTCTGCCAACTTTCTCTTCTGGCCTGCCTGCGGGTTCTACTGCCTTGAGATTTTACTTTCTTAAAGTTGATAAGATTCTCTGCAGTGGGGGAAGCGCGTAGCAACCCCCACGCTTTGTTCTGTTTCTTACGAGCAATCCTACATTCGTCGTTCCACCACGGGACACGCCGTCTGCATGCCAAACCACTTCCTTCATATGTGCATTTAGATGCGGCATCTATTATGAACGCTGTAACGTACTCCACAGCGGCATCAATTTCTAGAGAAGACATATCAGCCCATGAGGTGCTAGATATATTTCGAAATTTCTCCCAGTCGGCTGTATCTATCTTCCACCTAGGAGCTTGTGGGGGAAATTCATTTTCTTTAGATGTTCTTAGCAGTACGGGGAAGTGATCGCTCCCGTAAGGATTGTTTGCAACTTCCCATTTCAGTTCGGGCAGTATAGACGCGGAAACTATACTAACATCTATTGACGAAAAGGATCTGTTTGCAAGAGAGTAATATGTGGGTTCTTTCTTATTTAGAAGGCACGCTCCAGAAGAAAAAAAGAACTGTTCAACGAGACGACCTCGCGCATCTATACGAGAGTCGCCCCACAGGGAGCTGTGCGCATTGAAATTGCCAAGAACAACGTAAGGTTCTGGCCATTCATCAATAAAAGATTGGAATTCATGCTTCGTTAATTTGTAATATGGGGGTACGTAAAGCGAGCAAATGGTGACGAGTTTATTTAGAAGAACAGCTCGAACCGCCACTGCTTCAAGGGGTGTTTGTAGCTGTAAATGCTGACAGGAAATACTTTTATGAATAAAAATGGCAACACCGCCGGATGATACGACAGCATCATCGCGATCTTTGCGGAACTTAACATAAGGTCGGAGAAAGTTTGTGTGTGGTGGTTTTATGTGTGTTTCCTGTAGACACAGTACTTTTGGATTGTGTTTTTGGATAAGCTCTTGCACGTCATCAAGGTTCCTAAGAACACCTCTGACATTCCATTGAATTATTTGTGTAGCCATATTGGAAGGAAATAAGCGATGTGTGTATGGAAAGGGAGGTGTTGCCTTACGTTACAGAGCTCTTTCGAGGCCCTGTAACGGGAGTTCTGCCCTTTCTGGAGCGTTCGAGGGAGTCTCGACCAGGGTTGCCAGTTCCGCTTAATATAAGCGAATGTGGGCTTCTTTTTTCACCGAGTCGCTTATAAATTTTTACAGTCGCTTGTCGCGTTTTTTTGGGCTTACTCGCGCTTTTCCTGCAAATATTGTTATTTTAATGCCCGTCGCGCGCGTTTGTCATTAAATATACGTGATAGTAGCAGGAGTCACAAAGTACGAAACTGTCCCTATCTATTCATCAATGTTTTGACGCCTTGCCAGCACTCGTGGTCGTCTATGTCGTAGTGTGTTGGTGGTGTTCTTTGTGCAAAATGGCTTCGAAGTGGTCGAAATATGGCAAACGATATTGTAAAGAGTGGGAAAAGGAAGCGCAGCTCAAGGACTGGTTACGCCCAGTCACCGGAGACGATAAAAAAGCTGCATGCAAGTATTGCAAGTGTGAAATCCGCGCTCATCATGCCGACCTCGTTCAGCACATGGCAACAGAAAAACATGCGAAGAACTCCCGGCCACTTTCCAGTGCACGTTTGACAACCATGGGCTTCACCAAATCATCGCCTCCAACGACAACACCAGAATTGGAGCTCAAGCTGGCATGTTACTCGGCGTGTCATGCCACTATCAACTCTGTGGATCATCTCGGCGAGCTGTTACAGTCGTCCACGGCGTGCGAGGTAAAGCTGCACCGAACAAAATGTGCAGCACTAATAACAAAAGTTCTTGCCCGTTGCCTGCTTGAGGATCTCGTGAAGGATATAGGTGCCTCGCAGTACTCATTATTGATTGACGAAAGTACTGACGTTGCAAATGAAAAGCAGGTCGCTGTCGTGGTTCGATATTTCAGCACCTCACTAAAAAAAGTAGTGTCCACGTTCCTGGGACTGTTCACGCTCGAGGGTTCAAGTGCCCAACAGATTGCACAAGGCCTCTTAGACTTCTTGACCAGTGTTGGTCTGGATTTCATAAGGTGTATCGGAATTGGAACCGACGGCTGCAATGTTATGGTTGGGAGGAACAATTCTGTGTACACACACTTGCGTCGAAAAAATGAGAACCTCATGCTAGTCAAGTGCGTGTGTCACTCGATTCAACTATGTGCAAGCAAGGCAGTAGAAGTGCTGCCCCGGAGCCTAGAATTCCTGGTTGGCCGTTCGTACAGTTGGTTTTCGCATAGTTCACTGCGGCTTCAGGAATACGGCAAAATTTACAGACTGATGAACAACGGCAAAGAACCATTAAAGTTGGTTCAGCTGTCGGGAACGCGGTGGCTGTCAATCTCCGGTTGCTGTAAACGTATACTGGAACAATGGGAGGAACTCAAGCTTCACTTCACCATCTGCAAGGACAAGTACCGTTGCTATGACGCTGAGATTCTGTCCGAAATGTATCAGGATCCCGTGAACAAGCTGTACCTTGTGTTCCTGAACCCATTGCTGCAAGAATTCTCAAGAATCAATAAGCTGTTCCAACTTGAAACTGGAAATCCACTGAAACTGGTTGATTGCCTTCAGAACCTTTTCCGGTCATTGATTTGCAGAGTGCTCAACCCGTTGTACATCCCAGCTGCAGGAGAAAGACTTCTGGACGTCAACCTGGAGGACAGTGCGACCCACCTTCCACTTTCTGCTGTGGACTTTGGAGTGCTGTTCAACATCGAAGTGGCAGCATCCAAACTTAACGCTGAGCAAGAAAAAGACGTTAAATTGAGATGCCGGGATTTCATTTTTGAGGCTGCAAAGCAAGTGCAGCTTAGGCTTCCTCCCAACATTCAGCTATGGCATTCTATGAAATCATTCTCGCCCGAGAACGTATTGAGCCAGGTAAAACTACCCCTTCAGGACGTGCCTCTCCTCAAACTGTTCAAGGGAGATGTAGGACTCCTGGATACACAGTATAGACGGCTGTGCCTCCTTCCTTGGAAAAATGTAAACAAGGACGGCGCTTCTTTCTGGGTAGAAGTGCTAGATTTCAAGGATGCAAGCGGCGAAAGTTGTTTCAAGGAAATAGCAGAGTTCGCTCTGTCGTTGTTGGCCATGCCCCTTAGCAATGCCGATGTCGAGCGCGTGTTCTCGCACATGAACCTGGTGAAGTCGCGCCACCGAAACAGAATGAAGAATCCAATGTTGAGCGGCATCCTGCACGTACGTTATGGCCTAAAGTTTCGAGGTGTTTGCTGCCGGGACTTTCAACCGACATTAAAAATGTTGCAGCTATTCAACTCTAAAAATATGTATGGTTCCGAAGTGGACGCGGATGATTTTCCTGATGAGTCGAACACATCCGACAATGACTGTGTGTAGTTGAGCCGTGAAATGAACCATAGGCTGGATGAGTCAACAAGTAACTTCATTCATGTACAGGCCAACGCGCAATGACCAGGGTGCAGACTACCCTGGGGACAATGTTAATAAACTACATGAGTGTTTTCGCTCAGTCTTGCGGATATTGTTGCTGTTGAAAATAATTAAAATGATTTGTTCGCCTTCCCTTCATATTTGTGCGTTTTTTTGATACTGTAATTAAACGATTTGCAAGAATCAGAAAATTTGTTAATGTCCGCTTCTTTTGGGCTTCTTAGCAAAAGTCGCGCCGCTTTTTTTGGGCTTGTTTTGGGGTGGTTATTTGCTTATTTGCTCGGCAGCATCTGGCAACTCTGGTCTCGACGCTCCTTAGGCGTTTGGTGCGCCTTGAGGACAGGTGTAGTGTCCATTGCCTCTTGTGAGGCGCCGGACACGTGCTTTTGCGAGCGAGAAGTTACAAGGGAGAGTCCTGCCTTGGAGGGCAAGACCCCTGCCCCCACCAGCCCGGAGGTCGATGGGGCACCCTGCGGGATTTGGCTGCGCCGGCTGTTGCCAGCGCTGGAAGGGGCCGGGGAGGTTGGGGTAGCCTCGGCTGCGCCCACCTTCGGGGTCGATGGCCCCGTTTGCTGAGTAGGCGGAGCAGCGCTAGCTCCAACCACCGTGGGGGCAGGTGGCGTAACTGTGGGTCGGACAGCCGCCGGAGACCGTTGTGGCGCTGCCCCCTGACGCGCCACATCGGCAAAGCTGCTCTTAGACAGGAATGACACCCGCCTACGTGCCTCTTTGAAAGATATGTTTTCTTTGACTTTGATTGTGACAATCTCTTTTTCTCTTTTCGAGGACGGGCAGGACCGCGAGTATGCGGCATGCTCGCCCTCACAGTTGACACAATGTGGAGTGTTCTGGCACGTTTCGGAGGAATGTTCATTGTTACTGCACTTGGCCCATGTCAGCCGGCCTCGACAGTTTTGTGAACTGTGGCCGAACCTTTGGCACTTAAAGCATCTAAGAGGATTGGGCACGTATGGCCTAACACGAAGTTTGATATAACCGGCCTCGATGGACTCGGGGAGGACACTTGAACCGAAAGTGCGCATCAGGTGTTTTGTTTGGATTTCTTTTCCATCTCGCCTCATCTTAATTCTTTTGACATTTATAACATTCTGTTCGCTGAAGCCCTCCAAGAGCTCAGCCTCAGTGAGCTCCAGCAAATCATCGTCCGAGACAACGCCGCGTGAGGTATTCATCGTGCGGTGCGGGGTTACTACTACTTGGGTGTCCCCAAATAATACTAGCTGAGGCAGTTTCTCAAATTGCTTTTGGTCGCGGAGCTCCAGGAGGAGGTCACCGCTAGCCATCCTCGACACCTTATATCCTGGACCGAAAAGTTCGGTAAGAGACTTAGATACAAGGAACGGGGAGATTGTTCGCACTTGTTTAGCTGGTTTTTCTGCGTGTATCACATGAAAACGAGGAAAATTGTGGACTTGGCGTCCGAAAAACTGAAAGATCTCTTCGGTGCGCCCTCGTTTCTGAGGGCGATCAGGGAGTTTAGGAAAAGCGTTTTCCATGAGTACAGTTGGGTTTTTGGCCGCGATGCCGACCACCCACCACGGAGCCCAACAGGGGGACGTGACAGGACTTCCTGCTAGAGAAACCCTGCCAACGCCAGCCGTACATCGCTGCTATAACCAAATACAGCATAACCAAGACTGGCTAGCTACACAAGGTTAACCCTTGCCGCCGGGAAACTAGGAAGTGAGGAGAAGTGATGAGAAGACAGGAAAGATGAAAAAGGCGAGAGAGAAAGACGAAGATTGGAGAGGAGGACAGGAAAAGGCGACTGCCGATTTCCCCCGGGTGGGTCAGTCCGGGGGTGCCGTCTACGTGAAGCAGAGGCCGAAGAGGTGTGTTGCCTCCGCCGGGGGGCCTTAAAGGTCCAAACACCCAGCATCGGCTCAACCTCCAGGATCCCCTTTTCCCCGGACACGGCTAAGCCGCGCACGGCTACACGCGGGAGGGTCCAACCCTCGGGTGCTCGGGTACGTGGTGTCGCAACACACCAAACGCCTGCTTGCGCAGACGCCCCTGCAGGGTACCATCGCTTTCGCCACCAGTGTAAAATGACTTATTTAAGGCACAACAACTATCAGTTGTACATCCGCAACTTTAAAGCATTGATTCTTTGAACTGAGGGAAGTGCGTCGTGTTCAGTGAAATGTAAAATTCTGTTGTATGGAATGACAACGTAAACTGGAATAACGGTAAAGTATGTCACTAAAGTGTTATGTGTGTTCCTGAGCTATGTTTTATTGATATTATTACGGAAGGACGAAAGAAGAGAGGAAGAAGAAGATCCCGGGACACTGGCTGCTGCGTGTTGTTGGCGGTCAGCCATCTTAACTACCCTGACTCATTTTGTATATGTATTGTAAATACACATTTTCTATACCCCCAACATCGCCGTAACAATATCTCTGGGCCACCACTTCAGACAAGAACTTATACGGCTCAGTTAACTTGATTTTCGTATTGCATTTCACATATGTACAGCCTAAAATATCTACAACAAAAATTTTTCTTCAAACGTATCAGCACATCAAGCAACTTCCAGATGCTGAGCCAGCAGCATCCTGTCGCAGCAAGCCAGGACGACCTAGAGGGAGGGCCCACTGCAGAGGGACATTCCGATGACATTTTCCAGTTTAGCCATACGCAGTCAAAAACAGAACTTCACTTAAATCAAGCCTCTCAGTTCCCCTCTTTTTCTTCCATTTGTGTGGTGTTACACGAGAGCTGCTTGCAGTCTAGTTTGAGTACAAGTGCAGCAATGGCAAAATTATGTGCCTTCGCTTGTGATTCAGCTTCAGACATTGGACTTACGACCTGGCCTATTGCTGATGAGTTAACGACTAACAGCATCACATTTACATGTGCTCAGGCAGGATGACTTCAACGGAACCTTAAAGAAGTCTCTTGCATTTGCTAGAGTTCCAACTCTAATAAAATAACCCATATCTTCCAGGACAACCGCACGGCCGTCCTGCAGCAGGAAGTAGTTTCCTACCTTTACTTGATGGTGCACATAGTTGATTTATGCTCGTTTCTAGGGTAATGTAGACAAGTTGGATAATGTAGTCAGGACAGCGTTAATGACAATGTCCGGCACGCTGTAGCTTGCACCCCTTACAATCGGTGCGGTGTGACACTCCATATTTCACTTGGGTATCGCTTCAAGTTATGAAATGTGCACATGCAGGATCGGAATCTTCACGCAAGCACGCATGCATGGATGTATGCATGGTGCGTCAGCAATGCGCCATGATTTCTAATACAAAATTCATACCTCAGTTTTGCAGCTTAGTTTGTTTTCTGAAGAAGAGAGTCCTGGTACAGTCGTTTGAGGTACCTTAGGACCCTATTCTGCATATTCTATTCCTGCGATTATGCGTTGATGAACTGAAATAAATTTGGAACTTTTTTTTTCTGCAGAAGCAGATTCTCGACACAGACGCGCCGCAAGGAAGCAATGGTGCACACATGTGGAGACGACTGCATTTATGTGTGCTTTTGCGGTTTTAGGGGATATTGATGGGGATAATGATGTACTTGAAGTGTCAACCACCAGACAGAGTGCAGGAATGGTCCATGAAATTGCATGCAAAAGTGAGTGTTGTGATCATGCTTAATAACATCGTTTTTCTTTGTTACAGGAACGGCTAAAATATCTGCGGCAGGTTGAGCCCCAACAAATGTAGCTGATGTCTTAGTGGCACGAACTTTTTCTGCGCAACAGTAATGGATCAAAGCAAACGTTCCATGCATCACATATTGCAACAGTATCCAGCGCTTCAGATACCAGGACTGGTAAGTTTCAGGTGTGCACTGTATCTTACAGTATTCTTATAATCTCCTGCATCTCTTTCACATTTGTTTGTAAGCTAGAATTTCTTGGTGGCATACCACCGTTGGTGACTGACTGAGGAAGCCCCGTGTGACATCGACACAGTCTTGCAGCTTCCAAAAGTGGAAACAGTCACACTGGAGATACTTGCAATGATAGAGAGCTCGATTGAGGCTGACAAGAAATGTAAGAGCAAAACACCCTTTTCAAAATTAAATTGACATTGCATAGTGTTACGCAACTTCTGTCCATTTCAGTGCTGACCACTCTCGACGAGGTCATGACTTCTTCGAAACATCAAACAAAAATCTTCAGCATTTGTCAAAGCAACGTTTGGCTAGATTGTGAGCCGTCGTCACAACTCCTTGGTGTTTTTTCACACTGCTCTAGTTCTCTAGTATAATAGCAAGACTGGGCATCTGACGTAGTGTTTTGGCAGGCCACTGTATCCCAGGATGCAGCCACAAAGCTAAGCCTATCAATCGGAACTGTTTAGCAATATGTTTTCTGTTTCGTGGATTTGTTCAAGGTGAATTAAAGCAGCTGGCCACAGCTGCGTGCTCTTGGAAGTGCGTAGCTAGGGTGAGGTACTCCCTTCAACTTACATTTCTCCTTGCCTAATGCAATTTCTCCTAATAGAATTTGCTTGATTACAACTCCATAGACAACGAATGCGACATTTTCAGCTCAGCAAGAGTTCTGCAACTCGTGTTAAACTAAGAAGTCGGAGCCTCAATAAGTCACCAAAATCATAATATTGCATGCACAGTCTTTACATACAACGACTGGCAGCCTGCATGTAGGCATCAATGCAATGGAAAATCGAAGAGGCGTACTCTTCTTACAGAATGTGAAGTTTCATCAAGTCAAAAACAAACTTGCAATATTCCAGGCTGCATGAGATAAAATTGGCGCGCACTTTATTAAAAGCAAACATTTATTTCGCCTGATTTTTCAAACGCTATTCAGTGCCTTCGTGTTGCAAAACAAGCACTAAGGTGCTAAGGGTATTATCAGCTGTGTTATTTGTGAAACTGGTCCTTGTGGCTATTGAGCGATGTCATAGCTTGGTGAAGAAGGACGCAATAATGACATGGAAGAGGAAAATGTTTTTTTCAGATTCGGCTTTGCGACACTCCAAGAGGACGTGGAGGACGGTCAGCCTCTCACCACATCGACCACATGTTGGCGGTTCGTTTCCAGTAAGCAGCAAATTGTGGGTACCAAATGTGTGCCCTATTCTGAGACGACAGAATAGGACATCTGTTCACCGTGATTTTGTTGGGGAGGGCCAATAACCTCACTGTGGCTTTATAACGTGCAGTTTATTATTTATTTCTGCGTTCCACATCCGTTTCCAGTGTTTTCGCGGTTTCGTCAGAAGGGCTCCAGATCTGTGACAGGGACAGCAGCTGTAGGAATAATGGCTAGAGATGCGAGTGATGCGGCCATTTTATCAGAAGAGATTTAACAAGCGAGTTGGATAGGTTGTACCAACAGGGTGACCGGTTGCTATCTTTGTATGTTAACAATTGGTATGCAGTTGTGAGACTGATACAGCCCCACGCCAACCCCAGAATCATCCAACTGTGCCAAGCTTACAGGCCAAAAGTAACGATCTCATCAGACTTTGAAAAATTTCTGGGAAAGGCACCGTTATAGTTTGCAAGACTCTAGAATGCATTGTCTACAGTGGTTCACCATAATCTTGGACAAGAAGGATCCCGAAACCGTATTGTTTTATGGGGCCTTGCATGACTGGGGTCACCCATTTGTTCAATACAAGGAAGGTTTGAAAAAGCTGGAGGAAAAGGTTCAAGAGAAAAAGATTACTCATAAAGCTTATGCGGAACTATTAGCAGGTGACTTTGCACTATTCGTATTAAGGACTCAGTTCGATCAGCAAAGAAGTGGTTTGTTGACAAGGATTTGTTGCCTCGGGGGCACCCTCTCATTAAACACGTCGAGCTCAACACTTCGCCTACCAGGGCGGACGTTGAAGATCTAGGAGATACGAGGCATACTCTGCCCGTAACTCCTTGCTTTCCCGTCCCTGAATGCATTGACCTGGTGGACTTCGGTGGAATAAAATCACATCCCATCACTGTAGGCCCGAGAAGAACTCCGCAAGGGGCGGTACTGTCACCTCTTTTGTTCGATTTGGCTACGGAAGATCTCCCAGGCCTTCTCTCCGAAATCCCGGGTATCAAACACATATTGTATGCGCATGATTTAACTGTCTGGTGCAACTCGGGGAGTGACGCCGACATCGAGGAGCGTCTTCAAGCAGCAGCGGACACGGTGGACCAGTACGCCAGGGAGAGAGGCCTCCAGTGTGCGCCGAAAAAGTCCGACTTGCTCATCCTGAAGAAACCGAGGACACCCCTGGTGCAGAACATCACGGTGTATATAGACAACCACTCAGTGCCAAAACTCACGGAGATCAAGTTCCTAGGGTTGTATATCCCGCAGGGGCGGCAGAACACCACTATGAAGAAGCTTACAACATCCACCGAGCAAATCCTTCGGATGATACATCGCATCAGAAATAAACACGATGGCATGAAGGAAAGGGATGCCATACGCTTAGTGCAGGCTTTTGTGATCTCTCAGATAATGCACGCGACGGCATTCCTTAACCTCTCCAAGTCGGAAATTGAAAAGTTGGAGACACTGATCAGAAAGGCCTACAAGACGGCGCTGCGGCTACCAAACTCCACGCCAACGGCAAAGCTCAAGGCTCTAGGAGTACATAATACCCTCAAAGAGACGTGGGAAGCACAATGCCTCTCACAACTCAATAGGCTCGCACGCACAAAACCAGGTAGAGATCTGCTGGAAAATATCCATATTAATCTGCCCTGTTCGATAGACCAAAGGAAAGAGGTACCACGTGATGTGAGGAGACGCATCAACGGGTACCCCATTCCGCGGAGCATGCATCCCGCATATAACATCAAAAGGAGAAAAGCAAGAGGGCAAGCCCTGCAGAAGAAATAGGCCGAGCAACCTAACACCCTTTACGTGGAAGCCGTAGGGCCAAAGAATCGAGTGATGACTATTGTAGTCTCAACGCCTTCAGGATCGATGGTGAACTGCGCCTCGATGAAAACATCCAACCCCACTCACGCAGAGAAAGCAGCTATTGCATTAGCTATAGCATCTAACCGTAACGCCGATGTGCTCACTGACTCCCAGAACGCATCCACCCAGCCTAGCCTCAGTCATCTGGTTTCCCGGTCACCTGGAACAACCAGGAGGAAACGAAGCCGCTCACAGGCATGCCCGCGCTCTTCTATACCGGGCGTCTCCCCCTGATGACCTTGAAGGGTGCTGCGACCTAACTGCTTTAGCAGTGCATGCTGACAATCTCGCACCATACAGAACAGCCAGGAAGGAGTACCCAACACCACATAAATCCCTCAATAAGTTAGAAGAGAACACTCTTAGGAGACTACAAACTAATACATACCCAACGCCAGCTAAGTTACACCAGTGGTACCCTACACTATACTCCCCGCAATGCCCACATTGTGGAGAGGTAGCTAACCTCTACCACATAGTGTGGGCTTGCCAATTTAATCCCATAGTTGACCCCATTCCAAATCCCTCAGAAGAGCAGTAGGAGGCTATTCTCCTCAGCGATGATCTTGCCCCTAAGCACTGGCTGGTGGGGAGGGCCAGCGCAGCAGCAATACCCAGTGGACTACCGGACTAGGCGGCCCACCCCCGAGTTCTACGAATATTCTGCAAATAAAGATGTTTTCAATCCCAAAATTCGAGCATCTACAACATAAACGCCATGAGGCTTTGAGAAGTCAGAGTGCTGAAAACTGCACTTCAGACCTCTATGATCAATCTGAAGTATTTTCTGAAGACGGTGAACGATTATGGCCTCCCGCATTACCAACTGATTATCGGACTTCGGGCCAAGGAAAGGAAGGCCAAGCTGGAGGGCGGGTTCTTTGCACTCATGTCATGGCAACTGAGACAGTACTTTGTTTTGACAGAACAATTGATCAAGCAAGATTACTTGCCTTTGTTTAAAGGGTTGACAATGCCTGATGACTATACAACAGTACTTCAAAAACTTCTGACCTCCTCCACAGGACAAGGTTTGGTGACTTGAAAGCGAATTAACTATTGAATTCACCTTGACTATAGCTCATGGAATAATCATCAGAGGCTGGTAAGCAATAGGCCAGTGTTCCGAGTGATGAACGATCTTAGGCTGGATATTATATATTTGTATACAATTTTTGGTTCTCTTCCAGAAAAACTTCGAATTAATATTCAAAAAAATAAATTTCCACAAAAAAGAATCAAATAAACTTACAATTTATCGCCTTTCTACGGTTTGCCTAATGTCTTTTTAGCAAACTCATGAGTTCATCCAGTCATCCTGGATCTATTATGCAGACAGAGTAGATGCACTCGAAGTTGGAGAAGGTCACCGTCCTTACTGCTCGCAAAGGAATTTGTGGAATGGTCAAGCCGGAGGCTTAGAAGTGCTTCGCCAAAAAGGATGGACTCTAGTCAACTTGCAAGTCATTTCGGGAAAGTCAACGGTCAGGAACACCAGGGTAATTGCACTCGCACATGAAGGCAATCAGGTCATCAAGACCACCTACCTTCTTCCTGACACGACCACGCAACTACAGCTAGACCAGCGTTTGGATCAACTTTTCAAGAACAACTCTGCCATCATGGAATCTATTCATTCGGGAACTCAAAAACTCGAACTAAAGTTAAACAGAGAAGAAACCATGCAAACTTCAGAATACTTGAACTATGGAAAGGTCACTGTGTTGAGGGGTCAGTTTTATCCTTTTGAGACGAAGCGATGGTCTCGCAGAAATTGTGTTACTAATGATCAGTTGCCATCGTTTGGAAACACCATGGCCTCAGTTGGAACGAACGCCCTAACTGTAGCTCAGTCGAGTTCATCAATAGTGCCGGCCTGCATTAATTATGTATTCAGTTTATTCTGCAGTGCTGTTTTGGCATGTCACGATTCTCTTCCGCAGGGATCATTAACCTCTGCAACTGGTACTTTAGATGACGAACAACTTAAGCTGTTTTACCTTCGCTCGGTCTATCTTGACCCTTCACTGGGTGGGATCTCAGGCATGGCACTGACCAGGTTTTTAATGCGACAGCTTCCCGACCTTGTTACCGAGTCCTTGTCCTTCTGGAAGTTTTTATACAAGCACTCGAAATAATCACTAATCCGTCGCTCAGCATTGACGGTGGGCAGTCCAAAGCTCAAAAGATACGATGATAGAGACTTTAGAAAGCTCTTAGAAAAGCCAACATCACTCAACCTACTTAGAGTACCGAGTTTGATCACCCTTATCCAAGAGTTGGTAAGAAAGAACTTGTCGCAAAATGCCTACAACATTGTGAACGAATTGTTCAGATAGGCTGGCACAAACATTGAACCGGAAGATCATCAGCTCATACAATTCTTAAGAGACGTGCGCCCTGTGTTCCCTAGATTTTTGGCAGAGTTCAAAGCAACCTCATTCGCCAGAATAACTGACTCACTGATCGCACTGTTTCAAAACTCGAGAACAATCAGACCTCAGTTTAAAAGAACTTTTTCTGCGCAGGACGACACTTTGTAGAGGAAAAATGAACAGCTAGCCGCTTGGGTACGATTCAGCCGACCAACCACCGCGCCTCTCGTTGGGGCTGTTCATCAGAACAAGCCGACCGTCTCAGAATGCTTTCGTTGGTGACTCCTCTGGTGGGGACGACGGTTCCTCATCCTAGGTGTGAGTCTTGTGTAGATCAAGGCCCGCTAACCAGGGACACTTCTGGTGTTAATGTCAGGATCCATAGAACTCACCTTACAAGAATGCGGCTCACTGGCCCCCTATTTGGGCTCCACCACTTCTGAAGCAACAACATTATTCCGTCCCTGGGAAAAAGACGTGAAAGTTCCTTTGATCAACGGAGCTTCAAAGTTACGATCTGCTATTGGTTGGTTTGTCCAGTCTGGCTCCTCATTGGAAAACTCCATCATGAAAATCTGGAGCAACTCACAGGTCTGAGTTGGCCGAGGGAATCGCTGAAGTCCGAGAGGACCGGTATGGCTGTACATCGCTATAATTCTCCCAGACAAAAGTTTAAGTGGCTTTTCCTGCGTCAACCCGAACGGATTACACTTCACTTCCGTGACTGCAGATGAGATGGGATATTGCAAAACAAAAAATTGTGATTTTATCTACCAGCCAACCTTATTGTAAGCTCAACTAAGAGTGCTTGGAAAATAACTGTATAATAAGAGAGGGCGTGTCCATTATCATTTTCACCCAGCATGTTTGAGATGCTTTCGAGAAGCTGAATATTTGGATTTAACATGCACTGAAGAGTGCTCACCAACGGAGTGTTCTCCAGTGTTGAAGCCAATGATATTGGCGTGCGAATAAACAGTCCTCTATGAAAGACTTCCTCCTCCGGTCAAAACCGGAGACTGGACGGTGTTGACACCCAATGAGCAAACCTATCACTCTGTGGTTGCATAAGGACTGATATTTGGCATATTCTCCATCGAAGGGAGGAAAGGCGAGCAGGATAGGAAGCTTTTCCCACTGACCTTCAACGTAAGGATCTCAGTCACAGACTATTTTGTGGGTTTTCTAAAAGGCATCATGTGTGCTGGAATTTGCCAGTCCACTTACCACCTCAACTTGATGTCCAAGAAAAAACAATCTGTGATCACCACAATAGGTACCTACAGATTGATAAATCATGTCCTCACCAATGAAGGCTTTTTATGATTTGTCAATGATTAGTCTTTTCTCACAACCCTCGTGAGGACAAGAACACGTATAACTGCGACCTTGCCCTCAACCAGTCATGATGCAGATCAAACTGTCATCGACCATTTCTGGCAACATGCCAGACAGCGAATGTCTGGCAAAGACCACATAAGCTGCACCAAGTTTAAAATCACTAGTTGCTCAGGAAATGTGTGACGCCACATATGCAGCCAAGCAGGGAAACAAAGAAAGGAAACGCAATGATGTGCATCAAAAGCGCGATGACAAAATGTGCAGCACTAGCTGATGAGGCCCAGTAAACGACATGCAAAATGAGTAACGCTGCTATCTAACACACATATAACACCATCTTTATAAATTGCTAGATTGAAGACTGAAAATATCTCACGGCGTGCAGGCTGCGGACTATGGAAAAGTTCGAAACGTATACTGACATGTGTGCTTGTATGACACTTTATCTAACTAGCCTGCGTTACTTACAATCCTACAAAGCTCCTGGATTTCTGTTGCTACAACCACCTGTGTGCTTAGTAAGAGGGCCTCACGATTCAAGTTATTTAATCACATTTGGCAGCGGTTAAAGAACCACCAAATGCTGCGCGCCCTTTTTGACCTTAACCAGGCTTTCTCGACAAGCTTCAGAGTGGCCTCATGGTTCAGAGGAGTTCAGAGTGGCTCTGAACTCCGCAATACTAAATGGACAGTTGTATGGTTCATTCTTTCGACATTTCCTGATAAGTGGCTTACATTCTTCTATTTGTTTGTGTTTGAGAAAGGATTCTGAATAATTTGTTGGACTTGACACGCTCTCAAAGTGCTCCCCAAGTGAGTCTGCCTGATCTTGCAATGTATCGCCCTGTGTATTTACTAGAGGGAGTCAGTACGTTGGTCGACCTCTAATTCTATTTACCCTGTTCCAGACTTTGGCCTCATCTGTAAACGAGTTAATACTCGATAAAAAGTTCTGCCAACTATCTTTTCTGGCCTGCCTGCGGGTTCTCCTGCCTTGAGATATTACTTTCTTAAAGTTGATAAGATTCTCTGCAGTGGGGGGAAGCGCGTAGCAACCCCCACGCTTTGTTCTGTTTCTTACGAGCAATCCTACATTCCTCGTTCCACCACGGGACACGCCGTCTGCATGCCAACCCGCTTCCTTCAGATATGCATTTAGATGCGGCATCTATTATGAACGCTGTAAAATACTCCACAGCGGCTTCAATTTCTAGAGAAGATATATCAGCCCATGAGATGCTAGATAGTGTTCTAAATTTCTCCCAGTCAGCTGTATCTATTTTCCACCTAGGGGCTTGTGGAGGAAATTCATTTTCTTTGGATGTTCTTAGCAGTACGGGGAAGTGATCGCTCCCGTAAGGATTGCTCGTAACTTCCCATTCAAGTTCGGGCAGTATACACGCGGAAACTATACTGATATCTATTGACGAAAAGGTTCTGTTTGCAAGAGAGTAATATGTGGGTTATTTCTTATTTAGAAGGCACGCTCCAGAAGAAAAAAGGAACTGTTCAACGAGACGACCTCGCGCGTCGATACGAGAGTCTCCCCACAAGGTGTTGTGTGGGGAGACTCTCGCCAAGAACAACGTAAGGTTCTGGCAATTCATCTATGAAGGACTGAAATTCAGGTTTGCTTAGTTTGTAATGTGGGGGTATGTAAAGTGAACAAATAGTCATGAGTTTGTTTAGCAGGACAACTCGAACCGCCACTGCTTCGAGGGCCGTTCGTAGCTACAAACATTGACACGCTATGCTTTTTTTGAATTACAATGGCAACACCACCCTATGATGCGACAGCATCATCGCGGTCTTTGCGAAAAGTAACGTGTTGTCGAAGAAAATTTGTGTGTTTTGGTTTTAAGTGTGTTTCCTGTAAACACAGCACTTTTGGATTGTGTTGGTGGATGAGTTCTTGTAGATCATAGAGATTCCTAAGAAGACCTCTGACATTCCATTGAATGATTTGTGTATCCATATTAAAGAAAAAATTGGTGCTGTGTTTACGAAAACGGAGGTGATGCCTTATGTTACAGAGCTTTTTCGAGGCCCTGTAACGGGGGTTCTACCCTTTCTGGAGAGTGTTCGAGGGAGCCTCGCCGCTCCTTAGGCGCTTGGTGCGCCTAGAGAATAGGTGTAGTGTCCATTGCCTCTTGTGAGGCGCTAGACACGTGCTCTTGCGAGCGAGATGTTTCCCGAGAGAGTCCCGCCTTGGAGGGCAGAACCCCTGCGCCCACCAGCCCGGAGGTCGATGGGGCTCCCTGAGGGATTTGGTGCGCCGGCTGTTGCCAGCGCTGGAAGGGGCCAGGGAGGTTGGGGCAGTCTCGGCTGCGCCCACCTTGGGGGTTGGTAGTCCCTTCTGCTCGGTTGGTGGAGCACCGCTAGCTGCGACCACCGCGGGGGCAGATGGCGTGACTGCCGACTCACTATTTGTGGGTCGGACAGTTGCCGGAGGCCGTTGTGGCGCTGCCCCCTGACGCGCCACTTCGGCATAGCTTTTCTTTGGCAGGTATGCTACCCGCCTTCGTGCCTCTTTGAACGATATATTCTCTTTTACTTTTATCGTTACAATTTCTTTTTCCTTCTTCCAGGACGGGCACGACCGCGAGTACGCGGCGTGATCCCCGTCACAGTTTACACAGTGAGAAGAGTTATTACAAGCTTCAGTGGCGTGTTCAAGGGCACTACATTTCGCACATGTTTGGCGGCCCCGGCAGCTCTGCGAACTGTGGCCGAAACGCTGGCATTTGAAACATCTTAGGGGATTCGGCACATATGGTCTGACACGGAGCTTGATGTACCCCGCCTCTACAGACTCGGGCAGAATACTTGAACCAAATGTGAGTATTAGGTGCTTTGTTTGAATTTCTTTTCCTTCTCTTCTCATCTTAATTCTTCTCACATTGACAACATTCTGATCATTGAAGCCCTCGAGGAGCTCAGCCTCTGTCAGCTGGAGCAAATCGTTATCCGAGACAACGCCGCGGGTGGTGTTGAGAGTGCGGTGTGGTGTTACTGTTACTGGAACATCTCCAAATGATACTAGACTAGGCAACTTTTCGTACTGTTTCTGATCATGGAGCTCTAACAGGAGATCACTTGCCAGCCTTGATACCTTGTAGCCTGGGCCAAGGACATCAGTTAAGGACCTGGAAACTAGAAAAGGGAAAATGTTTCGTACTTGTTTATCGGATTTTTCTGAGTGGATGACATGATAACGTAGGAAGTTTGGTCTTTGACGTCTAAGGAACTGGAAAACTTCATCGGTGCGCCCTCTTTTCTGAGGGCGATCAGGAAGCGGAGGGAAGGATGTTGCCATAAAGGAATTGAATTTTCGGCAATAACGCCAGCCACCCACCATGGAGTCCTACAAGGGGACGCTACAGGGACTGTAAGAACAGGTCCTGTAAACGCCAGCTGTACGTCATCACTATAACCAAATATGGAATAACCTAGGTTGGCTAATCACACAAGGTTAACCCTTGCTGCCTGGAAAATTTGGAAGTAAACGGAAGGAAGGAGAAGACAGGAAAGATGAAAAGTGAGAGAAAGACGAAGGCTGGAGGGAGAGAGACAGGAAAAGGCAACTACCGATTTCCCCCGGATGGGTCAGTCCGGGGGTGCCGTCTATGTGAAGCAGAGGCAAAGAGGTGTGTTGCCTCCGCCGGGGGGCCTTAAAGGTCCAGACACCCAGCATCGGCTCAACCCCCAGGATCCCCCTTTCCCCAGACACGGCTAAGCCGCGCACGGCTACACGCGGGAGGGGCCAACCCTCGTGTGCTCGGGTCCGTGGTGTCGCAACCCACCAAACGCCTGCTGACGCAGACGCCCCTGCGGGGAGCCCACGGATAAACGACGAACCTACGTTAATGTTGCAAAAATCAGTGGTTACTCATGTAATGCAACTGATACTCAAACGAAGCCATATTTGTCCAAAGCATAATTAAAGCCCTTCCACCACATTGCTATTGCGTAAAAGCTAAATTTTAGTTCACAAGCAACATTCCACATCCTAGGCGATACCACTATCCTTACAAAGATTAAGCGGCATTACAAAATAGCACAAAGTCAAGCTGAATTCATATGCAAAATTTCTGAAATGTCATTGAAGCACCTGGTCTTGATAAAGGTGACATGTTTAACAGAATATAGAGCGAGTGGAAAATCTCGCTGGCAATGCAACCAGAAAATCTTTTTTAAGAAACATCTTGTGATGTCATAATGACAGCTAGTCAATTGCAGAATACTACAAAAAAAACGAAAAAATGTCGGTGCCACTTGAGCATTTCAGAAAACTTAACTTGCAGGAATCTGAAAATCTATCACGCAGAAAAAAAGCTAACAGCTTCAGCAACCACGAAACTTGTAATTACACCAACACTATTGCTAGTGCCAAAATTTGAATAACACAAAATTACAAGACGGGAGTCCAGGGATCCTGTGCAATGCTCCCCACTAATGAGCTGTCCTAGCCCACCAAACAGATCCCTAGAGGGTCCAGAAGCAGCACTAAACTTTCGCTCTGGTTAAATTGGTTACAAGCAAGTAGCATATACGGTTTAACAAATCTTGTCAAGTCTGCAGGATTGCTTATTACGTGTCCATTTTTCTTATTTATAGCCTTCAAATGGCACTTAAGCATCCGACACATGCAGCTGTTGGTTATCGGATGTGACAAGTCCAAGCATGTCACCTTCGAGACTCCTTAAGCGCGCCACAGGCAGCTGCAGGCACCAGTTAATCTCCGAGGTCTTACTGAGGAGCCACATGTTCTTGATCATACATCACTTGTGATGAGAAATAGTGCCAAGAAATCTTTTTTTCTTCTTCAATTCTGTTATTAAAAGCATCTATTTTTTTGCACCTTTCCGTGATGCAGCCACTTGCACTTCAAACACAAAATTTTGCATAGAGGCCGCACTTTATGCTAGCTGAAACTAGGTACTTGCATGGTCAAGAATATTTTTACAGTTTTCCTTTAATGCTGGAAACAGCTATATTCACATTCCTATAGCGGAGGGATCATCCTGACAGCCCATAAGCTGTGGGCATATGTATATGTATATGTATATGATGGCCCCACATGTAGTTCATCGAATGCGCTTTAATACCACATCCCTCAGATGCATATTACTATGCAAATCTGCATTGACAGAATTTGGAGCACTAGAGCGACTGTAAAGAGCCTTCACCTGCTTGTAGCGCCTATCATAACAGAACGCACAAGTGCATTAAGGTCACATACACTGTAAAGGGCTCATGCAAGATATATTTCGCATTTTTATGTTAGTAAGCTCAGTGTCCTGCCGATAGCCTCATAAAACATTCAACGTTCACTGGATTGCAAGTATTGCCTCCCCCTCGCACTCAATGCAACACAATTGACAATTTTTATGCACCACACACGATTTGAAAGATAAGCTGACCATTCCAATACAAAAAGTGCACGTATCAACCCTTCACTCATTCAAAAGCTGACTGAAACAATCGTTTTTTCTTGGGGGATGAGATGGTGGCTTATAAAAGCTGTTCATGAGAGATGTGGCTACATAATTCATTCATCCAGTGCAAACGCCCACGCACATTTAAGACTATGTCTACTGTGCTTAGGCTGTAGAAATTGCTATAAATTAGCCTACGTTCACTGAGAGAAACAAGAATAACAATGTCTCTTATTTGAATGCTACCAGAGAAGCACCTAACATGCACAAGGGGAAAAATACCCGCGAAGAGACCTATGAAGCAACTGGATTTAGAGACACGAAGAAACGCTAGGCTTGGAAAGCAAAAGTGCAGAATGATTTAGTAGTTAAAGAAGGATCGTTTAAAAGCACTGCTCAAAGGCATGACATGATCTTTCAGTGTTTGTCAACTAGCTATTCACAGCGTGTTTCTAACACATCTCCACAGAACGCTACATGCTAACCAAAACTAGTTTCTTCCAGTGCTCACCAGACCATGTGAGCATGAGGGGACAGCACAGCACAACGAAGCCTTGCAAAGTAGAACTATTCCTCACAGCCACAAGGTACACTTAGCTCACGAGAAAGCACAACGCCAGTACAAAATGCGCGCAACGCTGGCATGTCACAACATACAACAAGCATGTGTTATTCCTGAGTAATGCGACACCCTGCTCAACAGCGTTCAACCTGCAAAAGCGCTTGAGCAGGTCACCCTATTGCAAAAACCAGTGCCACTGGGAACCAGTGCGCTGGATTATGGGCCTAGTGCCACGCGCTGGATGCTGGGGCGCTGGGCAGGAGCGGCGTACTGGGAGGCGCTGGCTAATCGTGCGAAAAACAGCTCTAGCGCGTTAAATACGCGGTGCCTGGACACCGTATATATTTTTTCGAATACAGAAAGTAACAAAGAGTGTTTTAGTGCAATAAAAAAAAAGAAGACAGAACGTAAAAATAGAACTGCTCCGACCAGGATTCGATCAACCGACCTACAGATCCCAGGCCCGGCACTTTACCGCTACGCCACGCTAGTTTTTTTTTCTTTATTGCATGAAATGATCAGTAGTGTCAAACCAATGCAGTTACATTACATATTAACATACATGAGAAACAAATTCACACATAGTATGCAGTCCAATGACGGTTCAAAATTCTGGCAAACAAACACAAGCGTCCAGACGCGAAATCCTTTCAGGTACGGGATCATATGTAGCCACCACACTGCGGACTTGAGCAGTCTTTTCTCGGAAGATAGACCTTGTCGAGCGAGGTGGCTCGGCATATCTGTCGATCATTCGACGTCTCCATAATGAATAAAGTGCTAATAACATAAACAAATCGTATGGTGTATTACTGGCTGTCTTTTTGAAAGGAAGGAACCGGATACCATTATGTGAGAGGAAAGACTGTTTTGATAGTTCTTTGTAAAATGTCCCAAAAATGAAATGCGTCCCGACAAAGTATAAAGCAATGTTCTATTGTCTCGGGTTGATTGAGAAGTCTACAATTTGTATTCCAGGGTACATACGGTCCTTTTTCCTGAAACCACGTTTTAACTGGCTGTGTGGAGGTGTGCAGCTTAAAGAAAAACGTTTTCGCTGCTGGCGCAATGCACATTTTATGGACACGGCAAAGAACATCTTGACCAACCCGCCGTGGTTGCTCAGTGGCTATGGTGTTAGGCTGCTGAGCACGAGGTTGCGGGTTTGAATCCCGGCCACGGCGGCCGCATTTCGATGGGGGCGAAATGCGAAAGCACCCGTGTACTTAGATTTAGGCGCACGGTAAACAACCCCAGGTGGCCGAAATTTCCGGAGTCCTCCACTACGGCGTGCCTCATAATCAGAAAGTGGTTTTGGCACGTAAAACCCCATAATGCAAACATCTTGACCAATAGAGACAGATACGGCTTTCGGTACAGAGGTTCAGGGAAAAGGTTATCGATAACTGCTACATTTAGCGACGTGCGATTAACGGTAAACAAATATTCAAGGGTGAATCTGGCTTTTAAAAATGAAATAGTGCCGACAAGTTCCTTTAGAAAGCCCCATAACGGTAGTTCTTGAGCAAAGTTTGTCGCGAAAAAAGAAAAGGGAGGTGTGACGCAAGACGTGCTCGATCAACTGCGAGAAGGAATGGATGACGGACATTTAGCTCACCGCACAACCACAATCGAAAAGGCGAAACACCGCGGAAGGCTAAGTAAGGGGAGACTGTTGCCAGCATTGCCGGACATAGAAGCAAAGTGGAACAGTGGGGCAGCAAAGGTTGCTTCCGAACGGAGGAAGCGGAAGAGCTTGCACGCCTGAAAGAGACCGCGGTTCAGCCGACACGGCTTTGCCATCCAAATTAAACTTCGGGCGGCGGCACGTCTGATGTGGCGGGAAGCAGTAAGCGACCAGAAGAATGGGCATAGATCCAATGCCGGAAATACGACAGAAAAAAGGGACGGGGAGTCGTTAGGGAAAGAGCTACAGCTCACTAATGAAAAACAGACCGGAGGTCTTCAACCTCACGCCCGAGCTAAGGGGGGGCCACGTCTGTCGTGCGGTCTCGCACGCGCAAGCCACTTCAGAGCTGCCAGGAGGTCTGCCAACAGTGGATCGGTCACCGACTGCTTCCTGCACCTACACACGCGTATGGCAGAATGCATGTTCGAGAACAGTCATCACTCGAGCGGCACTGAAAGGAATCGACCCAGGCGCTTACACGTAAGATTCATGCCACAGTACCGCATTTTACCCTTTCACCAAGAAAGTAACGTCAATGAAATGAAGTGTGAGCAAGGCAATGTAAACTAGAACATACTTTTGCCTTCCTACATTCAACAGTATGAGCAACATTAGCCAAATTCAGGCTCAAGTCATCGAATTTGGGCGCAGCAATATGTTTTTGTAACTGAAAATGAATGATGGCCAGATCCCGCAATCACGTGAAACCACACATAGGGGATATTCCTTTGTTCATACCTGTCAATTTTCAAGACAAGCTCTGTCAATTGACATTCTGTTTTAAGGTGAACAGTCCTTGTTTAATTTCGTGTAGATTCAGTGAACCTCTCATGACACAAACAGACAACTAAGTGCCATTCACGTATTTGCATTTCAATTTATACTAGAATACATCACCTTCACACTTCACGTAACTTGACGCAATTTAAACACGAAACATTGCAAACTTTCTTTTAATTTCCCACTCCGTTAGAAAATGTCCCAGGAAAGTGTGACTCAGGAAAAAATGCAGAGAATTCTAGTGGGCTCACAAACAGCAAAGACAGTGATGGACTTTCCTCTCACAGAAAGAGGGAATTAAATGTGAGTTGCAGCATCATACTTTCCAGGGAACACGAAGTACCACTTTGAAATTATTTTTAAAAAAGTTTCACACTGTGATCTGTTCTAATCTTGGCATGAACACACCTGGGAAGAAGCATCCACAATACTGAATAGTCAGTCGGCACTCTGCAAAATACAAAGCACAGCTTGCAGCGCTCAAGCATACAATGACCTACAACTAACTAACAAAACATGAGACAGCCGCCTAAGTCAGATCCACGAACAGTATCTACACGAAATGTTGAAGTAAAATAAAAATAAAACACTTAAAGAGCACCATTCTCTCACAAAAAGTTCAGTTCATCCAGTAAGATTTGACTAATCGCAATTGTTTGGGGCACAAAAGAGGAACCCAACGTCAGTCCAGACTGACTAGCCAACTTGGGCCAACGCAAAAAGGAAACCCAGTGTCAAAGATCAGTATTCTGTGTACATCAATTTGACTACTCACGATTAAGGTATAAAAACACTCAGCTAGCTGCATCAGTAGTCGAGATCTACTTCGAGTAGGCCCGTACCAGCTATCTACACGGGCTGCTACAATCTATTTTAACTTGAATCCTCAAAATCGTCTAGGGGCAAAGAGATGGACCAAACGTCGACCATCCAGTTTATGCTGACACACATGCTCTTTGTTCAAGCTCGGACAATCGCTATGGACTTGTGGTGGGCGAGGTCATATTGACACGTGTACTTAACTTTATCGGGCGACCACGTTTCGGCGCCTAGCAAATGTTATCGCACAGCACAGGACGCGGCTACATGTAAAAGAAGTCTCTGGAATGTTATCGATGGTTCCGTCCACTGCCTTTCACCGCAACTTGTGTAATCTGATTGCATCTATGCGCGACGCGAATAGTGTAGAACTTTGTGGAAGACACGCGGGTCACAGCGGTTAATCTGGAACATTCGACGACCGATCTATAAAAGCCTACGCGCTTGACCCGCTGATCAGATCATCGACGATCGCCGACCGTGTTCGCCGCTATCGTTGTGCTATATGTGCAGCCTGTTTTGTGAGCACAGGTTCGCCCAATAAAAGTTAGTTTTGTCGTTCATAGTATTGCTACTGTGTTCTTCAACGTCACCACCACGTGACATCTGGTGGAGGTGCTTTACGTTCATGTACCAGACGCCCCCGACAAGCCTTAATCCAAGCCCGGACCGCAAACGCAAGACCAACGTCGTCCAAGAACACCGACCAAGCCGCCAGCTACAGCAGCTGCCCCCGGAACACGGTCTTCTACCATATACGACCAAGAAGACAGTCCAAGAAGATCGTCCAGAAACGACCAAGAAGACATCTCCAATAGCAGTCGCAGCGGCCCCAATAATTAATTCTTCAGCAGCCCAGGGAACCACCGACATTCCGCGGTTCCACATTTGAGGACCCGGAAAGCTGGTTGGAAACGTATGAGAGGGTGGCAACGTTTAACAGCTGGGAAAGTAACGACAAGCTGCGACATGTCTATGTTGCATTGGAGGACGCCGTCAGGACGCGGTACCGAGAAGCCACCTTAACGACCTGGGACCTGTTCTGAAGCGCCTTCCTGCAGACATTCGCAAGCGTCGTACGCCGAGAACGAGCCCAAGCGCTATTAGAAACCTGTGTGCAGCTACCTAATGAGACAACCGCGATCTTCACGGAAGAAATGAGCCGTCTATTCCGCCACGCCGACCCTGAAATGCCCGAGGAGAAGAAAGTCAACCTACTCATGCGTGGTGTGAAGGAGGAGGAGCTTTTTGCCGGAATGGTACGAAGCCCACCGAAGACCGTCGACGAATTCCTTCGTGAGGCCAACAGCATCGAGAAGACACTCGAGGTGCGAAAGCGGCAATTCGACCGCCGCACCAACTCTACAAACTATGCCGGCGTTCAATGACTGGCCTCCGACAACCTGCGCGAGGTTTTATCAGGGCAGTCGTACGAGAGGAGCTTCAGAAGATCTTCCCGTCGTCGCAGCCTCAAGTGGCTTCGATCGCTGACATCGTCAAAGATGAGGTTCCGCGGTCGCTTGGAGTTCCGGAGGTGCAACCTCAATTACCGCAACCCCAGCCAGAAGCAATGACCTACGCCGCCGTCGCACGCCGTCAAGGTCCTCCTCCGCGACCGCGCCAGGGCCCTGTAACGCCGCAATTCCGTCGACCACCGCCGCCGCCAGCACGCCTACCCGTCGCCCAGCGCAGCTACCCGAGGAAGACAGACGTTTGGCGCGCTCCTGACCACCACCCGCTCTGCTAACACTGCGTAGAAGCGCGTCACGTCTACCGACGATGTCCATACCGGGAGATGGGACTGCGAGGTTTCGCCGTCAACGCTCCGCGCCCTCAGCAGGGTGAACGCCCTCGCGATATCGCTGACTACCTCGCTGCTACTCAGTGGAGCTCTCGACGACCGTCGCGTTCGCCATCATCAGACCGCTACCTGTCGCCGCAACGCCGACCATACAGTGGCCCAGCCCGGGGCCGGTCAGCGAGCCCATATCCGGAAAACTAAAAGCAGCAACCGACGGAGGTGCGGTTGCTGTTCGTCGAACTGACGGAGTTGTTAGAGAAGCTTTAGACATGCGTATTTTATATTTCGAATTATCGATATATCGAACTATTTCGCGATCCCCTTCCAGTTCGATATATCCGGGATCAACTGTATAGCGTTTCTGAGTTTTGTATTGCCTTTCGGAAGACGGATAATTTTCTGTCCGATTTTGAAAATACAATTGCCGTTTCTCAAGGCATACACTCCGAAAGCTGTCAATTATAACGTCCGGCCACCCAGCAGGGTCACTTTGGAGAATCTCGCAACGTACCTCTTGCGGCGGGTGTGTCTGTACTTCTCTGTTGCCGCAACGAGAAGCCATCTCATTCGTCCTCTCGAGGCACACTTTGTGCGTGGGAACATCAATATTTGAAGCCAAACTAACAGGAAAAATTGAGTTGGTTCTTGGAGTGTTGCTTCTTGGCGCTCGTCAGTAGTAGGAGGCTCATCGGGGAGGTTTGGCACCTGTTGGTCAGCAGTAGTAGAAGTCGGGTGTGGCGGAACGGACACCTGGAGCTCTGTTGCAGGGGCCCGCCGAATAGCATAGACGTTGCTGACTCAGGAACAGGAGAGCGCTCGGTAAGCGTCGGTTGCTCAGAAATATGGACGACCGAGGTTGGCACCGTTGTCACAGGATCCAGACAACCGAGATGAGTCAAATCATGCTTCTTGTCAGGAAACCCTGGTGATGGAGTTAGCAAGTCCTCCACAGAAGCACAGTCGGTACTATTGGGAGTTTGACACGGACTCTGGGTAGAGTGATCACACTGCTCCGCGGAAGCTGCTTTCAGTAGATAATTTGTCATCTTTGGTAGCTTCCTTTCATAAAAATTTTGTTCAGAGATAATTACTTTTGCAATAGTGCAAAAATAATCTTTTATTATCTCTGAATAAAATTTTTATGTACTTCCTAACTACTGAAGGGACTATTTATTAAGCACCTTTATCCATACTAACAACTTGCCAGTAACATCCTGTCAACTGTGTCTGTGGTGAATAGTCGACAGGATGTTATTAGCAAGTTGTTAGGATGTATCAAGGTGGTTAATAAATAGTCCCTTCACAGTTGACACATTCTACCGACATAAGATAATAAGGAGTCGGTAAGAATTCTATCGACATTTTATATGCATATTCAATTAAGTATCAGTGGATAATAGTCGGTTACTAGGAGGTTGTTAGGTGTCTAAAGACGGTTTATTGAATGTAGATAGGTTCTAGTAACATTTGTCTAAAGATGGTTTATTCAATGTTACTAAAAATCTTTGTGGGGTATGGAGGGACCGCAATTATATTCAACCGAGAAGAGCTTCTTAAGGCCCAGCAGGCGGATTCATTTTGCAAGGATATCGCTGGTAGAGTAGCCGAAATGGAGCGCCGTAACCTTGCTGGTGTTGCAACGAGCGCAGAAGGACCCGGGCTAGCTCGTATTGATGGTACTGCTGAAAGTTCCTACCTGCTGGACGACGATGGGCTCGTGCTGAGATATATCGCTACCGTGGAGGAATCCATTGAAGTTGGTGATACCGAAGTCTGAGACGCGCACTTTTGCATTACGCTCACGATGAACCAGTGGCTGGACACCTCAGTGGCTCGAAGGTCTTTGCAAGACTCAGCCACACTGTCACCTGGCCAGGTATGAAGCGCGAGGTTTTCCGTTATTGCCGGACTTGCCACGTCTGTCAGACGAGTGAAACCGCGCGGTGGCCGTCGGCCGGGTTTAATGAAACCGATTGACAGTCAGCAGCTTTGGCAGTTTGCTGTCTGCGACTTAAATAGACCTTTTCGAAAGAGTAAGCAGGGCATTCAGCACCTTTTGGTAGTGGTCGATCGCTTTACAAAGTGGGTGGAGCTATTTCAGCTCCCTGTGAGGATTGGGAGGTCAATCCATCCGTTCGTAAACAGTTGTCCAGATTGGATTCGGGCATGAATTAGATGGTAGCTGGCCCATGCCGTCGTCCGACTTATCCACGCTGAGGACGTTGTTGAAGGGAAGGAGTGCTTCTGATCGAGAACGAGGAATATTGGTTTATTTACGGTACCTACATAAGGACGTTGCAGTTCATCAGTCCAGCATGACTGCGAGAGTAAGTACACTGAGCAGCCGCACAACAGCGGTTTATAAGCACTCGGTCCTCCCACGATCCCAAGGTGAAGGAAACGTTCGATCAGTAGACGAGCCACCTTCGAGCGGGCGGGCTTCCGCACCGGTTTCACGGAGGCCACCGAGGGCGGATGGACTTTGCAGAACTCGGGGCTTACGTGAGGAACGGCGCATGGGAAGGGGCCTCCAAAGACGTTCCTTCCGGAACTCCCTTTCTCACGCCAGACCGGGTCGGCGGTGGCGTGTTCAGTCACAAAGCCTGGTTCATAGAACTCATCTCGGCAAACCCGCGACGAAGGGTCGAGGACGCGGCGTATTTTCTCCGCACACAGCAGACTTAGTGACGCCGTGTGGCTAGACGGTGGCGGTGGCTTTCCAGGATAAGTCGATGCCGCTCTCTCACCTGACTGGCAAAACTTGCAACTCAGCAGGCCGTTCTTAACAGCGCCTCCATGGCCCGGAAAATCTCGACTGTCCAGCACTGACAACCGCTGGGCAGGAAGAGAACGGCTGGTGGCCAGAGGTGATGCCTTGGCTCGCAGCGACCACTTGTGTAATGATGTCACCGCCCCAAAACATTTAACAAGGGCAGGCAACTGCAAAACGAAGCCCACAACACGGCTCCGCGCCGAGATGACGTGCCTTGGATCTCATTTTAGACCCGCTACGCTTCAAAGAAAACATAAGTGCAGAAACAAAAAATGCTGCATTTGGCTATGCCAATTTTCGAAGCAATCTTGAGCTGACAAATTCAGCAATCATAGAGGGAATCCTGCTAAATGAGAGGGGATCTTCTTGGCTTAACAAAATCAACAATCGTAACCCTAAAATTTGGGTGGGACCCTTAAACGCAGAATTCAAGTTAGCCTGCTCAAACCATCGGCATTGCTATGGAACTTTCCTTTCTTATATCTAACGGAGAAGTTGTACTCTTGGAGAGTGAGACTCCATCGGAGCAAGCGGCCATTTTTGTGTGACATTTGATTGAGCCACGTCAGAGGACAGTGGCCAGTCTCGAAGATGAACTTCGCTCCTTACAAGTAACACGACAACTTCTGGGCGGCCCAAACTAAACAAGAGCACTCCTTCTCTGAAGCCCTGTATGCTTCCTCTCTTACAGTTAGTTTACGGCTGGCTTAGAGGATAGGATGCTCCTCGTTATCGTCCCCAACCTAACTACCACGCCCATACTTCTGTCGCTTGCGTCGCATTGAACTGTTTAGTTCATTTGTGTAGTCTGGCGAGCGAAGCACAGGACGAGAAACCGATAGCGTTTTCAAACTTTGCAAAACGTTCTCTTTGTCTTTATCCCAGTGTATGCTACTCGGTGCTCCCTTTCGGAGGGCGTCCGTTACTGGACTTGCCATTTGCGAGTAATTCGGAATGTACCGTTGATAGTACCCCACAAGCCCCCAAAATGAATGGAGGTCTGTTTTCGTGCGCGGCTGAGAAAATTCTCCAATCGTAGCTATTTTCATCTCGGCCGGCCGTCTCGTGCCCTCGCCGACAACATGGCCCAGATAAGTTACCTGCAAACAACGAAATCTACACCTTTCCGCTTTCATCGTTAAGCCGGCTTCCGTCAACCGTGAGAACATCTGTTTGAGTTGCGGTACGTGTTGTATTGGCGAACTCCTGCGTTTCTTAGGACAATATTCATTAATTTAGAGAAGCTAAACGGCGCGTTCTTCAGCCCGAAGCTGGGTGCGAAAGGGCGAAAAGTGCCTACAGGTGAGATGAATGCGGCATAGCGGCTGGCACTTTCTGAAAGGGCAACTTGCCAGTACCGCCGCACGAAATCTATAGTTGAAATGTATTTAGCAGCGCTAACTCTTTCAATTCGTTCCTCAATGTTCGGTATCGGGTACAGCTGATCCCTAGTGATGGCATTTAACTTCTTGTAGTCAACACACGGACGAGGGTCCTTGTTAGCGGTTTCTACCAGTATTAGCGGTGACGTGTAGTCACTCTCAGTGGGCTCAATAACTCCCAACTCTAGCATGCGTCGTATCTCTGCCTCCATAATCTCTCTGTCTTGGAGACACCCTGTAAGGCTTTGATCTTACTGGTTCGGTTGATGTCAGCTCTATTTCATGCGTTATTAGTTCAGTTCTACCTGGCCGATCGCTGAATCTGTCGAGCTATTCCCCTAGCACCCCATTTAGCTCATCTACCTGCTCGGATCTAGAGCGTGCGAGCTTACCGAATGTTCTACTACTTCTAGGCCGATTTCAGAGTCTGAGGTCGCCTTATACTCCTTAAATTTGGTACTAGTGCCTTGCTGCTCTTTGACGGTATAGAACGACTCTGCTCCGTTCTACATACGGCTTCATCAAATTGCAGTGATATATCCTCACCTCCGTCCTGCGACCGGGCATTTTCAGAGCATAGTTAGTATCTGAAAGTTTGTGCAATACTTTAACGGGCCCGTCCAAGTGAACTTCATGCTTGTTCTTTCTTGAAGGTTTGAGAATCATTACCGGTCTCTGGCGTTAAACGTACGAAGCCTCGCATTCTTGTCGTAATTGAATTTGGCGTTGTTTTGAGCTAGTCCCATGTTCTTTTCGACTAGTTCTTGGGTTGCCCTTAGCCGTCCCAGCAGATTTAGCACGTATTCAACCACAGTTGGACTCTCTCCTCTTTCCTCCCACATCTCTCAACATTCTCAGTGGAGGACGGAGTGTCCTCCCATACGCTAGCTCTGCTGGCGAGAACCCTGTAGCCTCTTGTTGAACCGTTCGCAAAGCAAACAAAGTTGCCGGCAGACAATTTTGCCAGTCCTCGTGGTCGTAACAGAGCGCACGCAAAACTCGCTTAAGCACTGAATACCACCTCTCTACACTGTTTGACTGAGGGTGACAGACAGAACTGTGTATCAACTTTACGCCGCACTTTTGCAAGAATACGGAAGTCAGTGCGCTGGTGAATACTGAACCTTGATCCACCTGAATTTCGGCTGGAAACCCAACTCGTGCAAATACTGTCAAAAGCGCGTCTACTACTTCGGTAGAGCTGAGCTCTTTCAGAAGGATTGCTTCTGTAAATTTTAGCCGGACACAGCATGGTAAACAAGTACCTCTAACCCGATTTTGTTTTTGGTAGAGGCCCTACCGTGTCTATCACAAGTCGTCTGAAAGGTTCTGTTATTAAGGGCACTACCTTTAGTGGAGCTTTCCACGTCTTCTCGTTTACCCGAGCGCTGGCAGGCGTCGCATGATCTTACAAAGTTTTCTACGTGTTTGAAACAGCCAGGCCAGTAGTATTCCACACGCAAACTTTCCTTTCAATTGTTCATTTCTAGGTGGCCGGGCCACCCATTTCCATGAGAGACTCAGAAGGTCCTCCCTGTACTTAGAAGCTACGACTAATTGATCTAGAATCCTGCCCTTTCGATCTCTGTAGTGCCGATACAACAAACCTCCTCTCTCTTGTATCGTCACGTTGCGCCTGGCAATGCCTTCTTTAGCTGTGTGCTGTAATTTAGCTAAGCTGTCATAATTCTTTTGCTCCGCTGCCAGTGACTCTGTCCACACGTAAGCGCTGATCAAAGTTCTTTGAGGCCGGTGATAGTATTGACCCTGTCTGGCTTGCGAGTGCATCAGCGGGCACTTCTGCAGGGGTGAACTTTGACACCCTAGCGATACGCTCTCACTGAGCTGGTCAGCTGGCGGGCTTTCCTCAACTGTTTTTTCATCCCTCGAGCCTAGCTCGGATTCGGTTATTGAATTTATCCCTTTTGCTGCTTCTGCTTGAGCAGCTTGTGCATTTTCAGCCGAAAGCGACGCGATTTTACGAGCTTGGCCTCGCGTCAATGCCTGTACTACGCCCTCTTCCAGTTTAAGCCCTTTTTCACGCAGTAACCGATTCGAACGATTCGAAAAAATGTAACGGTACTGCAGTGACAAAAATATGGAAACTGCAGCCTCGGTCACTAGTTCCCCGAATCGTCCACTGATTTCGACTTTGGCCATGGGCAGACACACGCTGTGTTCTTCTACAACCTATTTGATCAATGCTACTTCTCCAGTGAAGTCATCTACCGTCACGTAAGGCGGATGGACAATGTCCATCGTGGCGGCACTGTCTCTTAGCACCCTGCATGGTTTGCCATTAACTTGTATGTCGTGAAGATATGGGCTTAAAAGTTCCACATGCTCGTCTTTTTCATCTACGTAGGAAGAAACTACGCTAGGCTTTCCGCAGTTCACAGCGATATGTCCCAGTTTGTGGCACTTATAGCAGCGGATCGGTTTAAAAGATTCGAATTTTCTTTTCTGCTCTTTTTGTACGGTTTCCCCGTTAGGTTTCTCCTGGCTCTTGTCTGCGGGCTTTTCCTCCACGCCTACAGGCTCCGATCGTCTATAGTCTGCGAACCCATATTGAACGGAAATGGTTTCCGCGTATCATTTCGACCGTCCCAATGACCGTCCTCGGTGTTCAGCTTTCTACGCGTGGCGTACTCTTCGGCTAATTCCGCCGCCCTCTCCACGGTGTACATTTCCTCTGTCTTGCAGCCACAGCTTCACAGATGGTGGGATGCTTTTGTAAAACTGCTCTAGACACATGCATTCAATGATTCTGTCTCTGCTCTCGTACGTTTCCACGCTTTTTAGCCACTCGACTAGGTTGGCCTTTAAGCTATATGCAAACTCCGTATACCCCTCGCTATCATTCTTGCCTGTGCTCCTAAATCTTCGCCGAAAAGCTTCGGCTGAAAGGCGGTATTTCTTCAGGAGACTAGCCTTAACTTTCGCATAGTCATATGCATCCTGTGCACTGGGTCTGGCGATTACTTCCGCCGCCTCACACGGCAACATAGACAGCAACCGCTGCGGCCATGTACTCGGACCGAATTTCATCTTTTCGCAAGTTCTTTCAAAATTGCTTAGGAACAAGCCTATGTCGGTCCCGACCTCAAATGGGTTTAATAGCCTGTCCATGCGCTATGATTCTGCCTCACTTGGTCGTCCCGAGCCCTTTCACTTCCCTGAGACAACTCAAAACGTTTGCTTTCAAGTTCAAGTAGCATTTTTCTTAACTCGTGATCTTTATCGCGTTCCTCTCTCTCTCGTTTTTCTCTCTATTTCAGAAGTTCCAACCCTATTTCAATTTCTTCCTCACTGGCCTGATGGGAAATTAGCTTCAATAATTCCGATTTTAGCATTTCCTTGCTTACATCTAGGCCCAGTTCCTCACCAACAATCAACAATTCGTCTCTCAGCAGTGTCGTTAACTCCATGATTGCTGCTTTACTGCCTTGGTCCTGCTCGCTAAACCTACCTAGGAAAACACAACCTAGCTAACAATCAACAATCTAGCTTCCCTACTGTTCTAAACAGAACAGCCACAAAATGAAGCCTAGCGAGCCAAAGCAAGAACCAAGCACTCACCGAAGACACAGCACCACGTCGCAAAGTCCATCTCACCGCAGACAGCCAGCTGTGAGGCTTGGGAGGTCAGTCCCACCGTTCGTAACCAATTGTCAAGATTGGAGTCGAGCATGAATTAGATGGTAGCTGGCAAATGCCGTCGTCCAACTGATCCACGCTGAGGACGTTGAAGGGAAGAACTGCTCCTCATCGACAACGACGAATATGGGTTTATTTACAGTATCGACATAAGGATGTTGCAGTTCATCTGTCTAGCATGACTGCGAGAGAAAGTACACTGAGCAGCCGCACAACAGCGGTTTATAAACACTCGATCCTCCCTCGATCCCTAGGTGAGGGAAACGTTCGATCAGTAGACGAGCCACCTTTGAGCGGGCGGGCTTCCGCACCGGTTTCACGGTCCGGAACACGCTTCCGCACCGGTTTCGCGGACCCCACCGAGGGCAGAAGGACTTTGCAAAACTCGGGGCTTACGTCAGAAACGGTGCGTGAGAAGGGGCCTCCAAAAACGTTCCCTCAGGAACCCCCTTGCTCATGGCAGACCAGACCGGCGGTGGCGTGTTCAGTCACAAAATCTGGTTTGTCAAACTCATCTCGGCAATCCCGCGACGAAAGTTCGAGGACGCGGCGTATTGTTCTCCGCACACAGTAGACTTAGTGACACCGTGTGGCTAGAGGGTGGCGGTGGCTTTCCACGAGAAGTAGACGGCGCTCTCGCACCTGGCTGGCAAAACTTGCACCTCAGCAAGCCGTTCTTAACATCCCAAAGGTGACGGCCCGGGCAGTGTTGGCCAAGCTAATGGAAGTTTTCACATGCTTTGGATTTCCGGAGCGTTTGATTACTGACAATTCGTCTGACTTCACTTCTCGGGTGTTTCGTGAGACGCGTACATCCTTTCAGATCGAGCGTCGCCTCACATCGCCCTACCACCCCCAGTCCAACCTCAGGGAACGCTTCAGTCGTACTGTGAAGTCAATCCTCACAGCCTTTGCCGGGAGCCAGAAGCATTGGGCAGACCACGTGAAGAAACTCGCGTTTGCCATGCGAACGGCGCAAAACCGCTCAACAAGTTTCTCCCCGCTTTACTCACTTTTGACCGTGAACTGGTGAACCATTGTTACGCAGGGCCAAGCAGGGGTTGAGAATGCGCCAGGGAACCTTTCTTCTTACGGAGCGCAGCTTCACTCTCGGCTTGCCCGCGCTTTCTTTAGAGCCCCGCGAGCCCAGCAGAAGGCTCGGTATGACAAGTCATCGCGACGTCTGCTTTCAGGTCGGTGACTTGGTGCTTGAACGCAACCAGGCTCTTAAGACGCCAGCAAAGGGTTTTCCGCAGCGTTGGCTCCTGAATGGCTGGGGCCTTACCGAGAGCAGAAACGATTTTCATCACTTGTGTATGAGCTGGTGGATGATCAGACGGGGAGAATCAGGGGCCGCGTTCACATTGCAAACTTTAAAGCCTACCATTGCACGCCAGTCGAGTCGGCGCCAGAGCCCAGCGCTCGGGTGTTGCGAGGAACAGAGCATGTCTGGTGTTTCCGACCGCTTTCAGCCGATACCCCCTCAGGCGGCGACCACCATTGCGAAGTCGCCCTCGCGTTTCCAGACCTTTCTAGTAATAGAAACGCGTCACTCCTGCTTTCTGCTTCTGCGAGCGTGTGCTTGCTTTTCTCTCGGCATTTTCCGCTTAGAGGCCATCGTGCCACGCTTCCAGGCCGCCCTAACTAGATGTCAAAAAGACGCATGTACTTTCGTTTGCCTTTTTGTTCAGTGCTTGTATTTCTTGTTTCAATAATACGTTTAGTCTCCTTTGTGTGCATATCCTTGTTTTCAATGTAACCCGCTTCTTACCCCACGTCGTCATTGTACGTAGCTGTAGAGGGGCGCTTGGTGCCCTCATTCTTTTGCTGTCTCGTCTTTGAGACT